>NC_029780.3:65564720-65589281 GCF_000817695.3 Arachis duranensis | reverse complement strand
CTCGGCGTTCAACTCCAATAAAAGCCTCAGCTCGTGGATAGATCAAGCTCAGCCCAAACATACACCAAGTGGGCCCCGAAACTGGATTTATGCATCAATTACTTACTCATGTAAACCCTAGTAGCTAGTCTAGTATAAATAGGATAATTTACTATTGTATTAGACATCTTTGGTCTCAATTTTGTTTTATTCTTCATCTTAGGAGACTATTGATCACGTTTTGGGGCCTGGCCATTTGGCCATGCCTGGACCTTTCACTTATGTATTTTAAACGGTGGAGTTTCTACAAACCATAGATTAAGGGTGTGGAGCTCTGCTGTACCTCAAGTTTCAATACAATTACTATTAGTAGGATTCCGGTATTGAATGACTGTGACGAGCTTCAAACTCCTGAAGGCTGGGCATTAGTAACAGACGCAAAAGAATCTAGGGATTCTATTCCAACCTGATTGAGAACCGACAGATGATTAGCCGTGCTGTGACAGAGCATAGGACCATTTTCACTGAGAGGATGGGATGTAGCCATTGACAACGGTGATGCCCTACATACAGCTTGCCATGGAAAGGAGTAAGAAGGATTGGATGAATTTAATATGAAAGTAGAGATTCAAGAGGAGCACAACATCTCCATACGCCTATCTGAAATTCCCACTATTGATCTACATAAGTATTTCTATCCTATTTTATTTTCTGTTTATTATTAATTTTTGAACTTATCCATAATCAATTATTATCCGCCTGACTGAGATTTACAAGGTGACCATAGCTTGCTTCATACCAACAATCTCTGTGGGATCGACCCTTACTCACGTAAGGTATTACTTGGATGACCCAGTACACTTGCTGGTTAAGTTGAACGGAGTTGTGACCACACATAGTTGTGAACCATGGTATTGGCACCAGATTATTGGCGCCATTGCCAGGGAAAGAAAAAGCAATGAATTTTACAAAATACATAAACATATGAATCACAATTTCGTCCACCAGTCTCATCTTCATGATGGTCCTCTATGTTCTCCTCCATGTCTATCTCTAAGTTCTCATCTTCTTCCTCTGCACCAACAACCTTCTTCCCTCTTGCTTCCCTCTTTAATCTAAGGAAGGTCCTCTCAGGTTCAGATTCAAAGGAGGTTGAAGCTCCTCTTCTTCTACCTGTCGTATAATCAGCAGATCACACAAGCAAGAGAAAAGTGAAGAAATCACTCTTCTTTAGATTGTTGTTAGTGTGAGTGACGCAATTTATCAAACAGTTAGTGGATTAGTTGAACAGAAATGTGAATAACTAAGAAAATAAAACAAAAGGAAATAGTAAAAGAAAATGGCTGAGACTGGAAGTAAATAACAGAAATAAAATAAACAAAACAAAAGTAAATTGCTTAATATAGTTGTACTCTAATTTAGTCATTGTCAATACAAAATCAATCCCCGGCAACGGCGCCATAAACTTGATGCACGAAAACTTGTATCACTACAAATTTCCCTTGGCAAGTATATCGAATTGTCATCAAGTAAAAACTCACAATAGAGTGAGGTCGAATCCCACAGGGATTGATTGGTCGAGCAACTTTAATTAGAGGAATGTTTTAGCTGAGCTAAGCAAAGTTGAGTTGAGAATTGCAGAAAATTAAATGGCGGGAAAGATAAATGATAGGGAATGTAACTGATGAAAGTAAATGGCAGAATATAAATTACAGAAAAGTAAATTGCAGAATCTTAAATGGGAATTTGGGGAGATGAGCATCAAAGTAAATAGCAGAAAATAAAGAGAATGGGTAAGATCAGAAATGGGAAAATTCATTGGGTTCAGGAGATGTTGCATTCTCCGGATTAAGTTCATTCTCATTTCTTCCATAATCAATGGATTCATTGATCTCCTTTGCAACCTTAAGTGATTGGATCCCAAATCCTTGGAAATTCAATCTCTCTAAGCTTGAACAATTGCCCAATTCCTTGATTTAATTTCTCATGGGAAGAGATGAAGTATGGTCACTGATTATACCACATGCATTTCCGAATCAAAGTGTTGGTAGGATTATATGTCACTGTATCCATCCAAACCCCAATCCGGTCCAACATGAGAAAGCATTTCTAGCATGATCTTCTCATTCCTCTTCCAAGGTTCCGAGGAGATCCAATTATGGAGAGCTTCTTTTCCAAGATAACTAAACAATTGGATGAAGATCGAAAGCTTTCTAGTAAAATCAAGAGAAAAGAAATAGGAAGAAGAATGAAAACTACAATTGATCCATCAAATTACAACAGAGCTCCCTAACCCAATGAAAAGGGGTTTAGTTGTTCATAGCTCTGGAAATGGAAAGGAAAAATGAAGAGTGCATTGTAAAGAAAACTAAATTACAGAGAAATTAAATATATAGAGTGTTTACAATTCTTGGATCTCCAGATCCTAATTCCGATTCCATTTCTAGTTTAAAACTATCCCTATATATACTACTCCTCTGATCTTATATCAGCTTTGCAAGTCTTGGATATGGGCCTTTGATCTTAAGTTGAAGCAGTTACAGACTTCAGTGGGCTAAGCTTTGCTTGTAGAAAGAAGTTGAGTCAAGCATGGTTTGCGTTAGTCAAGGCGTTAGTGGTATTAATGTTTAAGTGTAAATCTTGGCTCGAAGACGTTAGTGACACTAACTTTATGACTAACGTTCCAACCCATTTGAGCTACGCTAACTCACACTTTAGTGGCACTAACGTGGCCTTTCCTAACCTTCGATAGCGTTATTGATGCTAACTTTGCCAATAATGCTACAGCCTTGCTTTTCTCCCACGTTAATGGTCCACGTTAGTGTTACTAATGTGGCTATCAACGTAGGCATGCCATGACACGAAGATATTAGTGACACTAACTTTGTCACTAACGTTACAAAACTCCTCCCCTTTCACGTTAGTGCTCACGTTAATGGCATTAAAGTGGCCACTAACGTGGGCAAATTGGCCATCTCCAACGTTAGTGACATAGTTAGTGTCACTAACGTTGGCTTCTTATACTCCTTGCTCCACGTTACCTCCTACGTTAGTGGTGTTGATGTGACCACTAACATAGGTTAACATGACCTAATCTAACGTTAGTGACAAAGTTAATGTCACTAACGTTGGCGATCCTTTTTGCTCCACGTTAGAGCTCATGTTAATGGTGTTAACATGGCTCTTAACGTGGTTGTTTCTGGCCTTTGCAACGTTAGTAGTGTTAACTTTACCACTAACGTTGGAGCTTTTTCTTTCTTCCACGTTAGTCTCTACGTTAGTGTAACCAACGTGACAACTAACGTGGTTTAAGATGGCCTTCAAAGACGCTAGTGGTGTTAACTTTACCACTAACGTTGCAAGCTTGATCCCTTTCCACGTTAATGGTACTAACGTGGCTACTAACATGGCTCTTTTATGCTTCATTTGGCCTGAAATCAAACAAACAAAGTGCATCAAAGCTTTTTTCTAGATTATGAGATCCTGCATTATCTAAATTGGCATTCAATTCATGCATTATTCTCACGAAATTATGTAAAGTTAACAATGTCTACTTGAATCAAGATGTAATTGCATATTCACCTAAAAACTTGCTTATTACCTAAGAAAATGCATGAAACTACCTAAAATATGTGAAGAAAAGGCTAGTAAAACTGGCCAAGATGCCCTGGCATCAGTTGCTCGGTACCTAGGAGCTCTCATGAAGTTCAACCTCAGAAGCTTCTAGATCTTGGACGCTTCCTAATTCCTTGCACCATACACACCATGACCTTTGAGAAGGCTCTGTGTGACTTATGGTCAAGTATAAACCTCATGACACTCTCTGTAATGGAGAAGCTGGGCATCTTTGAGGTACAAGCTGCAAACATCTCACTACAGTTGGCAGACAAATCAATGAAGAAAGTATATGGCCTAGTAGAGGATGTATTGGTCGAGGTTGAAAACCTTTACATCCCTGCAAACTTCATTATCTTAGATACTTGAGAAGTTAAGGATGAATCCATCATCCTTCGAAGACCTTTCCTAGCCACTACCAATGCTATCATTGATGTAGCTAGGGAAGAACCAATTCTACAACTAGGGGAAGATCACATCTTGTTCAAGATGCCTTGACGGGGGTCGTAGGCGTCGGTTAGGAATTCTTCCTCAAAATAGGAATCACTTCGTTAGTAGCATAGCTCCCAACCAAAGAATGACTCCAAATCAAATTTTGGAACGACAAAGGGTGCCACAATTCAAAACAAATAAAATTTTGGAAGTTTTAATTCCCATGTCGTCTCCCAAGGACCTAGTGACCAATGAGTGTGCAATTTCAATTTTGAAGGCAACAAGAATTTCAATGAAGATATAAACAATTAAAGAAATAAAAAAACATTCAAAAATACTAGTAATTAACTAATAAAGAAATTAAAGATGTAATATGAACAAGTAAACTATGAAAGCGATTGATATAAGTATATGTGTGTGTGATTAAAAGCATAAATGAAATCTTGGCATGGGATGAGCTAAGGGTCCTTTCCTTTTTGGAACCACAACTATGACAATTGTAATGGATTAATCTCACTTAGTTAACCCTCACAACGGAGAGTAGATCAAGTGAACATATTTGTTCCTAATCCACAAATCCTAACTCACTTGCCAATTACTTTAGCAACAAATTAGCGTTAGTGGAAACAAGAACAATTAACAACCCAAGAATCATCACTAAATGCTGGACATTCCAACTCTAGGAACCCAATTGCTCATTTCCCCCAAGCCAAGTGGTGGAAATTTAGCCCATAATCAAAATTGACATTTCCACAAACACTTAGTGGGCATAAACACTAAACATGGGAAAATTGAGAAAATGGTTAAAACTATAAGCAACAAATGATCAAAATCAACAATAGCAACTCAACCAAGCATATAACAATCATCAATCATCAAAATCATCAACAAGAAATTAAAATTGCAAAAAGTATATATATTAACACTATAACTTTAATTACAAGAAAGAGTATCAAAATTGTAACTAAAAAGAATAGTAATTAACAGATACTTACAATCGAGGCTAGCACAAAGCAAGATCAAAAATGGAAATGGCTCTTGAAATGTAAAAACCTAATATAAACCCTAATGGAGTTGAGAGAAAACATAGAGAAAAACTAAACTAAAGCTTCTTACTCTACTCTAAAAACTACCCTAATGATATGCTATCCTTCTATGATGTTTGCTCCCTCCAATATGTGCTTTTGGCTTCAGAATTGGACCTCCAACCCATCAGAAACGTGTGTCACGTGCATTTTTAATGAAGGCATGTGCAGGCACCAGTGCGTACGCACAAACATGTGCGAAGTGCGCACACTTCGCAGAAATCGCAGGCTGTGCGTACGGACAGTAGGTTGTGCTCACGCACACTTTGCGATGTTTTGGATGCTTGTGCGATGCACCAGATGCTGTGTGCTCGCACACTTGGCTCTGATTTGCTACATGTGCGTACGCACAAGTGGCTGTGCACACACACACATCTTGAAGCTCTTCTCGTTTGTTTCTTCATGCTTCCTCCTCCTTGCATGCTTCTCTTCCATTCTCACCAAGCCATTCCTACCTTATACATCTGAAATCACTCACAAACAACATCAAAGATCGAATGGAAGGAAAATTGAATAAAATAGGTCAAATTAGGCATAAAAGAGTATGTTTTCATAATCAAGTATAATTTAGGAGGAAAGCTCAAAAGCATGCAATTTGGTGGAATAAGTGTAGGTTTATATGATGAAATCCACTCAATTTTAACCAAAAATTATTGTAAAATATGGATTCATCAATTCCTCCACACTTAAACACTAGCATGTCCTTATGTTATTCACAATCAAAGGGGATGAATGAAAGGGCAAACAATTTATTTAATGCACTACATATATGCATGCAACTAACCTACTAATATCTATTCTATTGAAAGTTGGTAGAAACAAACCATGAAATTCCAATCAATCCCAAGAAAACCTTAGGGCCAAGGCAAAGAGTCAATGCACTATGATCAATGTCCAAAGAATTGAATTGAGATTTTCCAAAACTACACCCAAATGACTTGCAAGAAGATATAGTTATAAGAAATAAGAACATAGAGTTGAGCAATCGAACCCCTCACCGGATGTGTATTCACTCTATTTGCTCAGTGTTTAGGGCTTAATCACTCAATTCTCCTTTAATCATGTTTTTTCAAAGATTCACATGTCATCTAACAATCAACTAATATTTGATGCATGAAAGTAGATATCATGAGGTCTTTTGAAGATTGTAATAGGGCTAGGATCAAGGTAAGATTAATATGGTTAAGTGGACTTAGTCAATTAGATTTTTGATTAGCTCAAGTGTCCACCTACTCCTATATCATCTTATATGCATATAACAAAACAACCTAACTTTCCATTCATCTCCTATCTCACATTTACTCATGCATTTTCTTTTCCAAAACACAAATATATGCATCCTTTATTACCTTTTTATTTCATATGCTACTATGCACAAAATTTGATTTGATTTTTTTTCTTTTGCAAAATGAAAATTTCCTTGTGTTTGTCAACAAGAAGAGATGCATATGTCTTGAACAATGAATGCATGAGTAATTACCCATTTTCCAAATTTTCACAATCAATTTTCCATGTAACTTCATCACCAATATTTCCCAACAATTTTCCCCCACACTTAGAATGCTCACACTACTCCACCCAAGCTAATCAAAGAGTAATCCAAGGATATCAATGGTTTTTTCGCTTTAAGAAAAAACCATTGATATCCTTGGATTACTCTTTTTAAGAAAAATAATATGCTCAGAATCAGAACAAAATGGGATTTAAAGGCTCAAAAGGGGTTACAAAGGTGAATGCAAGCTTATCATCCAGGAGAATGATAAGTTGGGGGCTCCACCTTCAGCTGGTGGTCAATGGTTCATGGGTTGATCACTTCCATCATCCTCCTTCCCAACTAACTCTGATGAAGCTGTGGGAGTTGGGTCGGGGTCTCTTCCTTGTAGTTTTGCCTCTACCCACTCAAAACGCTTGTTCTCAAGTCGCTCCATGTCATAGATATGACGCAAGATGTCTTGGAAGAAGTCTAGAAGAGACTGGAGAAATGGTAGAGGAGTTGATGAAGTTGTTGGATTTGATGATGGTGATGTGGGTGCCTTCCTCTTGGTGGGTGTCTTCTTTGTTGATCCATCCAAATCTCCCCGTAGAATAAATTTGTTGCTACTTGGTATCTTGAATATGATGTCCGTTGGCTGCCTCTCTACCCTCGCTGCTATAGCTAGTCACATCACCATCTATGGAAACAAAATGTTGATCTTTTTCTTTTCAATGAGTTTCAAAATCAATGTGCATATCAAAGGCACAATGGCTATTTTCTTTCCTTCCATAATAGCCCAAAGTAGCAAAGCAGCTTTAAGTCTGACATGGTTAGCATGGGTGCTAGGAATTATATAGTCAGCCACAATCTGATGCCATATATGCACCTCGGCGTTTAAGTCGGAATAAGCAATGCTAGCGGGAACAGAATTTCTCCCCTTGCCATACTCCCATGACGCACCGGAACGGCTAATCTTCTTAAGAATGGGAGCCAAAGACATTCTCCCCTTGAACACATCCACTTCGATCTTTGAATAATCATCCTTCGCATGCGAAATGTGGGGAATCTTCAGAATATCTTCAAGGGCCTTATTGGAAGTGTCCAACATCTTCCCCTGGAGGAATACCAACTCTGCTTCCAAAGCTTGGTAGTTAGCGTAGAATTCCCGTACCATGGATTCATAAACTTCAATTGGGTCTTGCTCAAGAAACCCCCGATGAAGCGAGACAATCCTTTCATCGATGATCACCTTGTATTTGCTTGGAACCTTCAATATCCTCTCCCAATGGATTGTTCTTTTCTCGATTGCTTCATATTGGGAGTCGGCTCTTCGGTTAACCAAGAGATTTTGCCTTTCACTTTGGCGATCCATGAACCAAGTATTAGGAGGGCGAGTTGTTGGTTCCATAACCGGTGATGTGACCGGTGCTTTACCCTTCTTGCGCATCCTAAAAAGAGAATTAAAAATAAAAGATTTCAAGATCACCCAGCAACAATAAACAAGAACAATGAGGAAGCACAATTAAAGTGAAGAACAATTTAAATTCTTGATTGGAAGCATGCAAAATAGTGCGATTTGAGATGAAACAATGTGTGTATTCCAAATGTGTGCGCGGCTAGAACACACACACCGGCCGGTTGAAACGGCACTCACACTATTAAAATAATCAAAGCTCAACACTTCTCAATCAAGTGTTTAAGTTGCAAGTGTAAAGAAGTAAGCTACAAGAAAAATTAAACAAGAACCAATTGACTTAATTGAATTATCAAAGAAAATGGTTATTGAGGTTGTGTCATGAAAGTTCATTATTGAAAAGGGTGCACAACAACAATAACGATTCAAGCAAAGTGGAACATCATTGTTTATCTTCAAGAAGTGATAATCAAAATTACAATGTTCTCTAGTTAAGGTAAAAGATGTTTGATCAAGACATCAAGGAATTTGAACACTTGTAATGTGATTAATCAATTTAATTACTAAGATGAACAATGAAAATGGAATTCAACCAAGAACAATGCATTCACAACAAAGCACCGATTAACCAAGAATCAAGAGACATGTAAGACAGGGGTGTCTGGAGCTTCAAATTCAAGAAATAAGGGAATGCATTAGTAAAATCATCATCAAAAATTATATTTGAAGTTGCACAAATAATAGAATATGCCAAATATATAAGAGAATATTGAAAGCATATGATGGTCATCTCAAATGAATTAAACAAAAGTTTCCTTTAGGCACTTCATCAAAAAAATTCCTGTGCATTGTGCAAACTTGCGACAATTAAGCTCAAAATCAATCAAAAGAAACCCAACAATTCAAATGTCAACACTTGCAATACAAAGATAACTAAAGGAAGCAATAAATTCAATCTAATTAACTGTAAAAAGAGAATAAAACAACTTAAAAAATTAGCATGAAAAGAAAATAAAAACCTGAAAATCAAAGGTTGAACAATGGCACTAGTTATAGCCACTGCGAGCCCACGGTGGTTGGCTTCGCCGGAGATACACCGGAGTTCAACAAGGGTGAAGAAGCTCTCCGGTGGAAGAGAAAGAAAAGAGAAAGATAAGAAAGAAAGGTAGACGAAAGAGAGAAGAGAGAGAGAATAGAGAGAAAGAAGAGAGAGAAAGAAAGATGGCGGTGGCTGACGACGGCGGGACGCCGGTGACAGGGTCATGATCGGGGAAAAATTTGTCTCTCAACAAATCTCCATTCGGCAAGTGTACCGAATTTGTCATCAAGTAAAAACTCACAATAGAGTGAGGTCGAATCCCACAGGGATTGATTGATCAAGCAACTTTAATGAGAGGAATGTTCTAGTTGAGCGAATCCATGAATAGAGTTGATACTTGCAGAAAATAAAATGGCGGTAAAGTAAATGACTGAAAGTAAATTGCAGAATTGTAATTGGGAATGGGGGAATTGCTCATAAAAGTAAATTGCATAAATTAAAGAGAATGGGTAAGATCATAAATGGGGAGTTCATTGGGCTCAGGAGATGTTGCATTCTCCGGATCAATTTCATTCTCATCTCTTCCTCAATCAATGCACTCATTGATCTCCTTGGCAATCTTAAGTGATTGAACAAAAATTTCTTGTGGTTCAATCTCTCAAATCTTGATTAATAGCCAATTCCTTGGTCAATTGCTCATGAAAAGAGATGAAGTATGGTCACTGATTATACCACATGCATTTCCCAAATCAAGTGTTAAGAGGGTTATAGCCACATACCCATCCACACCCAATGTGGTCCAGCATGAGAAAGCATTTCTAGCTGATCTCTTCATTCCTCTTTCAAGGTTCCGAAGAGATCCAAGTTTGAATAGCTAAAGATAGAAGAAGAATAAGAAAACTAGTATTGATCCATCAAATTACAACAGAGCTCCCTAACCCAATGAAAGGGGTTTAGTTGTTCATAGCTCTAGAAATCAAAATCAAAGATGGAGAATACATCATAAAGCTAGAAGTGCAGAGAAAGTAAAATACAAAGAGTAGTTCTATTTTCTAGCTCTCCGTCCGTCCCCTAAACAATTCAAAGCTACTCATATATATACTATTCTTCTCAGCTTCTAGTTGGATCTTCAGACTTTAGCTCAAGACGTTAGGGGTGTTTAACATTTAGTGAAAGTATAAGTTTGAGAACGTTAGTGACAATTAACATTGTCACTAACGTTCCAATGCACCCCTTAGCTTCACGTTAAAGTCCACGTTAACTAGGTTAATGTGGCTTCTAACGTGGCTTTTGCCAACCTTCGAGAACGTTAGTGACACTCAACATTGTCACTAACGTTCCAGTGTGCCCCTTGCTTCACGTTAAAGCCCAGGTTAACTAAGTTAACGTGGCTTCTAACGTGGCTCTTGCCAACCTTCGAGAACGTTAGTGACACTCAACATTGTCACTAACGTTCCAATGTGCCCATAGGTCACACGTTAGAGTCTATGTTAACTAGGTTAACGTGGCTTCTAACGTGGCCACTCTTAGCCATCCCAACGTTAGTGACAATGTTGAG
This sequence comes from Arachis duranensis, assembly GCF_000817695.3. Lineage (NCBI taxonomy): Eukaryota > Viridiplantae > Streptophyta > Magnoliopsida > Fabales > Fabaceae > Arachis > Arachis duranensis. Next base: position 65,578,685 of record NC_029780.3, on the reverse strand, counting down.
TGTCACTAACGTTGGCCCATCCTTCATTCTTCATCGTTAACTTCCACATTAACTAAGTTAACGGGGAAGTTAACGTGGCTCTTGGGGGTTGTGTGGTTGCTTCAACGTTAGTGACAATGTTGAGTGTCACTAACGTTGTCGACAAATCTTCATCTCTTACGTTAGCTCCCACGTTAACCAAGTTATCGTGGGAGTTAACTTGGTACTTTGCACCTTAGGCCAACGTTAGTGACAATGTTGAGTGTCACTAACGTTGGCTTCTCTTTCCCCTTTAACGTTAGAGGCCACGTTAACTAGGTTAACGTGGCTCCTAACGTGGCCATTTGTGAGCAATTGCCAACGTTAGTGACAATGTTGAGTGTCACTAACGTTGGCTCAACTTCTCTTCTCCACGTTAGAGTTCACGTTAACTTAGTTAACGTGCCTCAAGCAAATAAAGTGCATCAAAGCTCTAGCCAAAGTTATGACATTATGCATCATCAATTTGTCATTCAATTCTTGTAAAATCCTCATGAAATCATGTAAAATGCACAATGCATGCTTGAATTAGGATGTAAATGATTTTCTACCCAAAACTAGCTTATTTCCTAAGAAAATGCAATGAAACTACCTAAAAACAGTAACGAAAAGGTCAGTGAAACTGGCCAAAATGCCCTGGCATCACAACACTAAACTTAAAGCTTGCTTGTCCCTAAGCAAGTATTGGAACAAGAGAATGATGAATGTAATTTCCAGAGAAATGAGTCATTCTTGTGGAAGTCATATTACTGATTTTATGGTGGTTTCATGCATAGCAACTTAGGTTCATTCCACTGCTGGCTTTCAGACCTTTATCATCTCCTAACATACTCACTTTGTTATATCCCATGAGACCTTTATTTTTGATCCTTTTATTGTTATTTCAAGGGTTGTTTGTGTTCTTCAGGCTAAATGCTCTGTAAGGGGGCAACTCTTTAAGATAAGCTTTCAGCCAACACTCCCGAACCAGTTGGTTTAAGGTGCTAGGTGTTGAAACACCCCTAAGGACTTACTCCCTCAAGTCTATCCCCCATACATACAAACCACAGGCATCTGGTTCATTTATTTTCTTCCTTGAGACCTTGGTGTCCAGCACCTCTTTGGGTTACTAAGTGTTCTATAGTGAGGGTTACTCTTGATAGTGGATTTTCAGCTGATAATCCCAGGTTAGTTAACCCAAGTTACCAAGTGATAATGCACCCCTAAGAGCTTATTCATCCAAGTAGATCCCCCACACAGGAGCATCACAGACACATGTCTTAAGGTAAACCATTGGTGCCTAGCCTTATTGCTTATTCTTTGTCTATTGTTTTTCACTCCAATTGTTCTTTCCTTTTTCTCTTATTAGGATCTTGTTGTTATCTTAGTCTCATGGGTATATCAAAAGTAAAATATTCAGGATAGATAGTTGTCATCTTACCCTTGTGGTTGAACCAACTTAGCTAACTTATGATTACCCCCCAAAGATTCATGAATACACTTCCACATTATGGGCTTCACTCTGGTCTTTTAGAAACATAAACACTCATTCTCTTTTCATTTGATTCTAAGGGAACAAGCATACAAATAAGTAAATGAAAGATGCAGTGACACTCCAACTAGAATCATAGACCATGCTCAACAACAAGGTAGAGTTTAAAAACATGTTTAGACTCACTGGGAACCATAAATCAAGATTGCATTTGGGCTTCCAATGTTCAAACTGTAAATACATGAAATTAAGTGACAATACAACCTTCAGATGACAACTTCTAATTGCCTTCTTTTCGTCCTCCTCCTACTCTTTGCTTCCTCACTTCCTTGGGTGGAGGTGCACCATAAAATTCCTGTAAAGTTATTGGAAGTTGCTTGTTCTCACAGCACTTTGAGAAATAGTTAGCTTGCATGTGCTTGTGTCTTATGAACTTGATTTGGTGTGTGAACACCAAACTTAGTTCCTTGCTTAGTACACAATCTTGCATATATGCTGACAAACTCATATCTTGTTGTTAACAAAATAATTATTAACTAAAGTCTAACTACATCTAAGTGGTTTCCTTCGATTGGTTAGAGCTAGCAATTCGTTTTGGGAGCGGGTGTAATTCTAACTAAATGTCCTTTTAGTGGAACACCAAACTTAGAATTACACTGTCTCCTTTGATTGTTCTGTTGTGAAACACCAAACTTAGCTCCTTGCAATACAGGGGAAACAACTTGTGATCTTTATTGAAATGAAGATAAAAATGAACTACCTGAGGTTGGGTTGCCTCCCAACAAAGCGCTTTTTTTTATCGTCGCTAGCTCGACGAGTCCTCACTTACTTGAGATGGTATTTCACCCTGGGGTTTTCCCCCATGTTGCCCAGATAATGCTTGAGTCTTTGTCCATTCACTGTAAAAGTCCTTTCTGAAACTTCATCCATGACTTCTACGTGTCCATACGGCGAGACCTTTATGACAAGAAAAGGTCCGGACCACCTTGATTTGAGTTTTCCTGGGAACAGTCTTAGTTTGGAATTGTATAGGAGCACTTGCTGCCCCCTTTCGAAACTCCTGGGTGCAAGAAGTGAGTCATGTCTTCTCTTTGCCTTTTCCTTATACATCTTGGTATTTTCATAGGCTTGTGACCTGAATTCCTCCATCTCTTGCAGCTGCAAGATTCTCTTTGCACCAGCAGCAATGCTGTCAAAATTTAGTATCTTGATGGCCCATAGAGCCTTGTGTTCTAGCTCCAGTGGTAAGTGACAAGCTTTACCATACACCAGCTGATATGGGGACATTCCAAGTGGTGTTTTGAATGCTGTTCTGTACGCCCAAAGAGCATCATCCAACTTCTTTGACCAATCCTTTCTTGATGCACCCACAGTCTTTTCCAGAATCCTTTTTAGTTCTCTGTTGGATATCTCAGTTTGTCCACTTGTTTGGGGGTGGTAAGGTGTGGCTACCTTGTGTTTTACCCCATATCGTAGGAGAAGAGCCTCCAATGGTCTGTTACAAAAGTGGCTCCCTCCATCACTAATGAGGGCTCTTGAGACTCCAAACCGGCTAAAGATATTCTTCCTGAGGAAGTTCATAACCACCTTGTTATCATTTGTTGGAGTTGCAATTGCCTCTACCCACTTGGAGACATAATCCACAGCTACTAAGATGTACTTGTTTGCATGTGAAGTTGGAAACGGCCCATGAAATCTATTCCCCACACATCAAATAATTCCAGCTCTAAGATGAAATTTTGTGGCATGGCATTTCTTTTGGGCAAGCTTCCCGCTCTTTGGCATTCATTGCAGCTTTTTACCAGTTCCTTGGCGTCCTTGAAAAGGGTCGGCCAAAAGAACCCACTTTGTAGAACCTTTGCTGCAGTTCTTTCCCTTCCAAAGTGGCCTCCATAACTTGAGCTATGGCAATTCCATAGGACCTCTCGTCCTTCTTCTTCAGAAACACATCTTCTGAGGACTCCATCTGGACACTTCTTGAAGAGATATGGCTCGTCCCAGACAAAGTATTTTGCATCATTCATGAGCTTTCTTTTCTAATGTTTATGTATCTCTGGTGGTAAAGCCCCAGTTTCTTTGAAGTTGGCTATGTCTGCAAACCATGGAGCCTTGTGAAGTATCATCAATTGCTCATCAGGGAAGAGCTCGTTCACATGAGTATCATGTGCCCCGCCTTCATCTTGAGGGATTCTGGAGAGGTGATCTGCTACCTTGTTCTCCACTCCTTTCTTGTCTCTGATTTCAATATTAAATCCCTGCAACAATAAGATCCATCTTATTAGTCTCGGTTTTGATTCTTGCTTAGCAAACAAATATTTAAGTGCTACGTGATCTGTGAAAACAATCACTTTTGCACCAATGAGGTACGATCTAAACTTGTCAAATGCGAAAACTATTGCCAGCAGTTCCTTTTCGGTTGTGGTATAATCTCTTTGAGCATCATTAAGGACCTTGCTGGCATAGTATATCACATGGACTAAGTTATTTTTCCTCTGTCCTAACACTGCCCCTATTGCAAAATCAGATGCATCACACATCAGTTCAAATGGTAAGTTCCAGTCAGGTGGGGAAATGATAAGTGCAGATGATAAACTCATTTTCAAGTTTTCAAAAGCTAACATGCATGTTTCATCGAAGACAAATGGTGTATCAGATAAAGGAGATTGCTTAAGGGCTTGGCTATCTTTGAAAAATCTTTAATAAACCTTCTGTAAAAACCAGCATGCCCTAAAAAGCTCCTAATTGCCTTGACATCACTGGGTGGAGGAAGTCTTTCAATAAGTTCAACTTTGGCTCTGTCTACCTCAATGCCTTGGTTAGAGACCTTACGACCAAGGACTATTCCTCCTGTCACCATGAAGTGACATTTCTCCCAGTTCAAGACCAGGTTGGTCTTTTGGCATCTTTTCAATACCAAGGCAAGGTGCTGTAGGCAGCTAGGAAAAGAATCTCCAAATACTGAGATGTCATCCAAAAAGACTTCGATGAATTTCTCTATCATGTCTGAGAAGATAGAAAGCATGCAGCGTTGGAAAGTTGCAGGCGCATTATATAGCCCAAATGGCATTCGCCTGTAGGCAAACACTCCATATGGGCAAGTGAATGAGGTTTTCCCTTAGTCTCTAGGATCAACCACTATTTGGTTATATCCTGAATAACCATCAAGAAAATAATAATATGTGTGGCCTGCAAGTCGTTCCAACATCTGATCCATGAATGGAAGGGGGAAATGATCCTTTTGTGTAGCTTCATTGAGTTTTCTGTAATCTATGCACATCCGCCATCTAGTGACCATCCTTGTAGGGATTAATTCGTTCTTCTCATTTGGAACTACAGTGATTCCTCCCTTCTTTGGGACAACTTGTACAGGGCTGACCCATGGGCTGTCTGAGATAGGGTAGATCACCCCTCCCTGCCATAACTTCATAACTTCTTTCTGCACCACCTCTTTCATGATTGGGTTCAGCTTTCTTTGAGATTGAATGGACGGTTTGGCATCCTCTTCTAGCAGTATCTTATGCACGCATATGGCTGAACTGATTCCTTTTAAGTCAGTAAGAGTCCATCCAATGGCATCCTTGTGCTTCCTCAATACTTGGAGTAGTTCATCCTCTTGATTCTGGCTGAGGGATGAGCTTATGATCACTGGGTAACTTTTATTTTCTCCTAAGTATGCATATTTGAGAGTAGGTGGCAGTGCCTTGAGCTCAAGTTTGGGTGCTTCTGACTTTTGCTTCTCTACATTTGGTGCTTCTTGTATATGAATTTCTGCTGTTACCACCTCTTCACTTGATTCATACTCCTCTTCCATGACTCTCTCTGGCTCTTCTGGTCCTTCTTCTTCGAAGCTCTCCTGCACTTCTTCCTCAAGTGCATCTAATCTCATGCATTTCCCGAATTGTTCTAGTGGGTAACTCGTGGCTTTTGCCAACCTTCGAGAACGTTAGTGACACTCAACATTGTCACTAACGTTCCAGTGTGCCCCTTGCTTCACGTTAAAGCCCAGGTTAACTAAGTTAACGTGGCTTCTAACGTGGCTCTTGCCAACCTTCGAGAACGTTAGTGACACTCAACATTGTCACTAACATTCCAATGTGCTCATAGGTCACACGTTAGAGTCCACGTTAACTAGGTTAACGTGGTTTCTAACGTGGCCACTCTTAGCCATCCCAACGTTAGTGACAATGTTGAGTGTCACTAACGTTGGCCCATCCTTCATTTCTCGTCATTAGCTTCCACGTTAACCAAGTTAACGGGGAAGTTAACGTGGCTTTTGGGGTTTGTGTGGTTGCTTCAACGTTAGTGACAATGTTGAGTGTCACTAACGTTGTCGACAACTCTTCATCTCTTACGTTAGCTCCTACATTAACCAAGCTAACGTGGGAGTTAACGTGGTACTTTGCACCTTAGGCCAACGTTAGTGACAATGTTGAGTGTCACTAACGTTGGCTTCTCTTCCCCCTTTAACGTTAGAGGCCACGTTAACTAGGTTAACGTGGCTCCTAACATGGCTTTTTGTGAGCAATTGCCAACGTTAGTGACAATGTTGAGTGTCACTAACGTTGGCTCAACTTCTCTTCTCCACGTTAGAGTTCACGTTAACTTAGTTAACATGCCTCCTTAGCGTGGCTTTGATGGCTTTTGAGAGTGTTATTGGCAATCACTTTTCTCCTTAGCCTTGCAAGTTACTCCCATTCTTTGCTTCATTTGTCCTGAAATCAAGCAATAAAGTGCATCAAAGTTCTAATCCAAGCCATGGGGGATGCAATATCAATTTTGTCATTAAAATCATGCAAAATCCTCATGAAATCATGTAAAATGCACAATGCATGCTTGAATCAGGATGTAAATAATTTTCTACCCAAAACTAGCTTATTTCCTAAGAAAATGCAATAAAACTACCTAAAAATAGTAACGAAAAGGTCAGTGAAATTGGCCAAAATGCCCTGGCATCAGGTCGTTGGAAGGCTGGGCGGAGGGCAGCACAGCAGCAGCTGATAGAAGAAGAAAGAAGAAGCTACTGGTTCAACAGGGGAGTTGCCCTGTCTCGCTTCCACCCATTTTGAGACGTAATCAATGGCTAACAAAATGTGCATAAACCCATTCAAATTTGGAAATGGCCCCAGGAAATCTATGCCCCACACATCAAAAATTTCACAAAAAAATCATCGGTTGTTGGGGTATTTCATCTCTTTGTGAGGTATTTCCAGATCTCTGGCATTGATGACAAGATTTGCAAAATTGGTTGGCATCCCTAAATAAAGTGGGCCACTAGAATCCATAGTCTAGCACCTTCCTAGCTATTCACTGCAGGCAAAAGTGGCCTCCACTCTCAGATGAATGGCAAAATTGAAGGATAGACTGAAACTTGGATTCCGGCACGCACTTTCTAATTACTTGGTTCGCCCCATGCCTCCTGATGCATGAAATTGTGATCATAAACAACGGCGTCAATAGGCTTGGTGCTCTCAAACGTGAATCACACTTTGTCATAACTTCGCACAACTAACCAGCAAGTGCACTGGGTCGTCCAAGTAATACCTTACGTGAGTAAGGGACGATCGCACGGAGATTGTTGGTATGAAGCAAGCTATGGTCATCTTGTAAAACTCAGTTAGGCGGATTCAAATGGTTATGATGGTTTGAAAATATAAAGATAAATAAAGCATAAAATAAAGATAAAGATACTTATGTAATTCATTGGTGGGAATTTCAGATAAGTGCATGGAGATTCTATGTTCCTTCTGTATCTCTACTTTCCTACTACTTCATCCAGTCATTCTTACTCCTTTCCATGGCAAGCTGTATGTAGGGTGTCACCGTTGTCAATGGCTACTTCCCATCCTCTCAGTGAAAATGGTCCTCTACCGTTTCCCGCATGGCTAATCAGCTGTTGGTTCTTGATCATGTCGGAATAGTACCCATTGATCCTTTTACGTCTGTCACTACGCCCAACACTCGCAAGTTTGAAGCTCGTCACAGTCATTCAATCCCTGAATCTTACTCGGAATATCGTAGACAAGGTTTAGACTTTCTGGATTCTTATGAATGCTGCCAACGGATTCTAGCTTATACCACGAAGACTCTAATCTCACGGAATGGAAGACTCAGTTGTCAAGCGAGGCAACCATGCGTCGTGCATCAGGAATCCAAGAGATACACACTCTAGCTCTCACTTATTGAATGGAGGTGGTTGTCAGGCACGCGTTCGTAAGGATGGATGATGATGAGTGTCACGGATCATCACATTCATCAGGTTGAAGTACGAGTGATATCTTAGAACAAGAATAAGCATGAATTGAGTAGAAAATAATAGTAATTGTATTAAAACTCGAGGTACAGCAGAGCTCCACACCCTAATCTATGGTGTGTAGAAACTCCACCGTTGAAAATACATAAGTGATAATGGTCCAGGCATGGCTGAGAGGTCAGCCTAAAAAATGTGATCAAAGGATCAAAATACAATCCAAAGATGTGTAATACAATAGTAAAATGTCCTATTTATACTAGACTAGTTACTAGGGTTTACAGAAATAAGTCTAAATGCAGAAATCCACTTCCGGGGCCTACTTTGGTGTGTGCTTGGGCTGAGCTTGAACTTTACACGTGCAGAGGCTTCTTTTGGGGTTAAACGCCAAGTTGTAACGTGTTTTTGGCATTTAACTCTGGTTTGTGACGTGTTTCTGGCGTTTTACTCCAGAATGCAGCATGGAACTGGCGTTGAACACCAGCTTGCGTCGTCTAAACTCGAATGAAGTATGGACTATTATATATTGCTGGAAAGCTCTGGATGTCTACTTTCAACGTCGTTGAGAGCATGCCATTTGGAGTACTATAGCTCTAGAAAATCCATTTCAAGTCCAGGGAGGTCAGAATCCAACAGCATCAGCAGTCCTTTGTCAGCCTGAATCAGATTTTTTCTCAGGTCCCTCAATTTCAGCCAGAAAATACCTGAAATCATAGAAAAACACACAAACTCATAGTAAAGTCCAGAAATGTGAATTTTGCATAAAAACCAATAAAAACATCCCTAAATGTAGCTAGATCCTACTAAAAATTTTCTAAAAACAATGCCAAAAAGCGTATAAATTATCCGCTCATCGCAACACCAAACTTAAACTGTTGCTTGTCCCCAAGCAACTGAAAATCAAATAGGATAAAAAGAAGACAATATACTATAAATCCCAAAATATCAATGAATATTAGTTCTAATTAGATGAGCGGGACTTGTAGCTTTTTGCTTCTGAACAGTTTTGGCATCTCACTTTATCCTTTGAAGTTTAGAATGATTGGCATCTATAGGAACTTAGAATTTCAGATAGTGTTATTGATTCTCTTAGTTAAGTATGTTGATTCTTGAACACAGCTACTTTTATGAGTCTTGGCCGTGGCCCTAAGCACTTTGTTTTCCAGTATTACCACCGGATACATAAATGCCACAGACACATGACTGGGTGAACCTTTTCAGATTGTGACTCAGCTTTGCTAAAGTCCCTAGTTTGAGGTGTCCAGAGCTCTTAAGCACACTCTTTTTGCTTTGGATCACGACTTTAACCACTCAATCTCAAGCTTTTCACTTGGACCTGTATGCCACAAGCACATGGTTAGGGACAGCTTGATTTAGCTGTTTAGGCCTGGATTTTATTTCCTTGGGCCCTCCTATCCATTGATGCTCAAAGCCTTGGATCTTTTTTACCCTTGCCTTTTGGTCTTAAGGGCTATTGGCTTTTTCTGCTTGCTTTTTATCTTTTTTTTTCGCAAGCTTTTGCTTTTTCACTGCTTTTTCTTGCTTCAAGAATCGATTTCATGATTTTTCAGATTGTCAATAACATTTCTATTTGTTCATTATTCTTTCAAGAGCCAATAATTTTTACATTCATAAACAACAAGATAAAAAATATGCACTGTTCAAGCATTCATTTAGAAACTAATTTCAAGGATGAATTCGAAACTCATGTACTTCTTGTTCTTTTGTATTAAAAACATTTTTCATTTAAGAAAGGTAAAGGATTTAAGGAATTATTCATAGCCTTAAGACATAGTTACTAAATGCTAATGATCATGTAGTAAAGACACAAACATAGACAAACATGAAGCTCAAAAACCGAAAAATAGAGAGATAAGAACAAGGAAGTTAAGGAATGAGTCCACCTTAGTGATGGTGGCGCCTTCTCCTTAAAGAACTAAAGGTGCTCTTCAGCTCCTCTATGTCTCTTCCTTGCCTCTGTTGCTTGATCCCTAGTGATTTTGGTGCTCCTATCCTTAGTTGCTCCCAATTGTTGTGTGGAGAAAAATATATCCCTTGAGGCATCTGAGGGATTTCTTGATGAGGAATTCCTCATGCTCCTGTTGAGGTCCATGAGTGGGCTCTCTTGATGTGTAGTCAAATGCTCTACTACTGAGCTATGGACCCTTGAGATGAATCTCTCCATCTCCCATGACTCGGAGTTGGAAGCTTTTGTCTTTCCTTTCCTCTTTCTAGAGGTTTCTCTGGCCTTCGGTGCCATAAATGGTTATGAAAAAACAAAAAGCTATGCTTTTACCACACCAAACTTAGAATGTTGCTCACCCTCGAGCAAGAGAAGAAGAATAGAAGAAAAAGAAGAAGATATGGACGAGAGGGGAGATGTGTGAAAATGAAGAAGGGGGAGGGGTTTATATAGTGGAGGGAGAGGGGTAGTTGGTTCGGTCATTTAGGGTGGGTTTGGGTGGGAAAGAGATTTTGAATTTGAAGGTAGGTGGGGTGGTGCACGAAATTGCAATCACACTTTTGCAATCCGCACAACTAACCAGCAAGTGCACTGGGTCGTCCAAGTAATACCTTACGTGAGTAAGGGTCGATCCCACGGAGATTATTGCTTTGAAGCAAGCTATGTTTATTTTATTATTCTTAGTCAGGATTTCAATTAAAATTATCAGTTGAATTATTAGAAAATAAAAGAGCGTGAATTAATTACTTGTAATGCAGTAATGGAGAATATGTTGGGGTTTTGGAGATGCTTTGTCCTCTGAATCCCTGCAATATAATATTCAACTCAATAACATAATTGCAAAGTTCCTTCCATGGCAAGCTCTATGTAGGGTGTCACCGTTGTCAACGGCTACTTCCCATTCTCTCAGTGAAAATGGTCCAGATGCTCTGTCACAGTATGGCTAATCATCTGTCGGTTCTCAACCAGGTTAAAATAGAATCCAATGATTCTCTTGCGTCTGTCACTAACGCCAGCCTTCATGAGTTTGAAGCTTGTCACAGTCATTCAATCCCGGAATCCTACTCGGAATACCACAGAAAAGGTTAGACTTTCCGGATTCTCATGAATGCCGCCATCAATCCGGCTTATACCACGAAGATTCTGATTAAGGAATCTAAGAGATATTCATTCAATCTGATGTAGAACGGAGGTGGTTGTTAGACACACATTCATGGGTTGAGGAAGGTGATGAATGTCACGGATCATCACCTTCTCCATAATTAAGCGCGAATGAACATCTTAGATAGGAACACGCATATGTGAATGGAAAAATATAAGTAATTGCATTAATTCATCGAGACGCTGCAGAGCTCCTCACCCCCAACAACGGAGTTTAGAGACTCATGCCATCAAAGAGTATGTATTTTAGATCTGAAAATGTCATGAGGTACAAAATAAGTCTCTAAAAGTTGTTTAAATAGTAAACTAGTAACCTAGGTTTACAGAATATGAGTAAACTAAGATAATTAGTGCAGAAATCCACTTCTGGGGCCCACTTGGTGTGTGCTGGGGCTGAGACTTAAGCCTCTCACGTGCTTGGGCTGCTTCTAGAGTTGAACGCCAGGTTGTAACGTGTTTTGGGCGTTGAACTCCAACTTGTAACCTGTTTCTGGCGCTGGACGCCAGACTGCAACATTGAACTGGCGTTGAACGCCAGTTTAGGTCGTCTATCTTTGCGTAAAGTATAGACTATTATATATTGCTGGAAAGCCCTGGATGTCTACTTTCCAACCCAATTAAAAGCGAGTCAATTGGACTCCTGTAGCTCCATAAAATCCATTCCGAGTGCAGGGAGGTCAGGATCCAACAGCATTAGCAGTCCTTTTTCAGCCTAAATCAGATTTTTGCTCAGCTCCCTCAATTTCAGTCAGAAAATACTTGAAATCACAGAAAAACACACAAACTCATAGTAAAGTCTAGAAATATGATTTTTTCCTAAAAACTAATGATATTCTACTAAAAAATAATTAAAACATACTAAAATCTACATGAAATTACCCCCAAAAAGCGTATAAAATATCCGCTCATCACAACACCAAATTTAAACCGTTGCTTGTCCCCAAGCAACTAGATAAATAAAAGAGGAAAAAAAAAAGAAGTCAAGAAGCAATAATATCTCAGAGTTTTAAGTGAAGCCCAGATTCTAATTAGATGAGTGGGACTAGTAGCTTTTTGCCTCTAAACAGTTTTGGCATCTCACTTTATCCTTTGAAATTCAGAATGGTTGGCATCCATAGGAACTTAGAATTCAGATAGTGTGATTGATTCTCCTAGTTTAGCATGTTGATTCTTGAACACAGCTGCTTTTATGAGTCTTGGCCGTGACCCTAAGCATTTTGTTTTCCAGTATTACCACCGGATACCCAAATGCCACAGACACATGACTGGGTGAACCTTTTCAGATTGTGACTCAGCTTTGCTAGAGTCCCCAGTTAGAGGTGTCCAGAGCTCTTAAGCACACTCTTTTTGCTTTGGATCACGACTTTAACCACTCAGTCTCAAGCTTTTCACTTGGACCTGCATGCCACAAGCACATGGTTAGGGACAGCTTGATTTAGCCGCTTAGGCCTGGATTTATTTCCTTGGGCCCTCCTATCCATTGATGCTCAAAGCCTTGGATCCTTTTTACCCCTGCCTTTTAGTTTTAAGGGCTATTAGCTTTTTCTGCTTGCTTTTTCTTTTTCTTTTTATTATTTTTTTTTTTTGCACAAGCTTTTGCTTTTTCACTGCTTTTTCTTACTTCAAGAATCATTTTTTTATTTTTCAGATCATCAATAACATTTCTCTTTTCCATCATTCTTTCAAGAGCCAACAATTTTAACATTCATAAACAACAAGATCAAAAATATGCATTGTTCAAGCATTCATTCAGAAGACAAAAAGTATTGCCACCACATATAAATAATTAGAATTTTTCTTATTAAGAACTCGAAAAAAATATTGCCTCTTTATTCTAAAAATCTACTATCTTATTCATGTTTGATGATGATGAGAAAAATAAATTATAACTTAATTGGAATTAAAATCAAAGTATAGATAAGAATTACTACTACTAATATATAACTTCTAAGGTAAATTCCTAATAAGAACAGTTATCACAGAGTTAAGGCAAAGATTAGAACTCAACGACCTTTATTTTGGGAAGTGGATGTTCCTCTAGTCTGTGGGGTGCTTGGTCCTTCGAGAGATAATTTCTGACGCTTCAGTTCCTTTAAGTCACATCCTTGCTCTTCCTGTTCCTTAGGTGTCATGATCTTAATGAGTTTTAGCTCAGTGATCATGGCGAATCACACTAAACTTAGAGGTTTGCTTGTCCTCAAGCAAAAGAAAGGAAATGAGAGGAATAGTAGGAGAGGCAAATTCGAAATTCAAAAGATACGATGAGTTGAAAAAGATATGAGAAGAAATTAAAAAGATTTGAAAAGAGTTCAAAAAGATAGATGAGTTTTGAACAAGTTTTGAAAAGAAATTAAAGAAAAATCAAGAAATATGTTTAGGATTAAAAAAAAATTTTTGAAATTGAAGTTGAAAGATGAGAGTTTGTAACATGTTTATGCAAGAAATCATGAATTGAAACGTGAAAATTGGAAAAAATTTGAATTCAAAACGAAATTACCTCCTCCCCACAATCCTCGCGTTAAACGCCCAAACGCTGCATGTTTTGGGCATTTAACGCCCAGTTGCTGCTTCTCCTGGGCGTTCAACGCCCAGCTGTTGCTTCTTTCTGGCGTTGAATGCCAGGAATTCCTTTGTCACTGGGCGTTTTTTTGAACGCCCAGGACACTGTCAATCTGGCGTTAAATGCCCTGAAGGTGCTTCTTCCTGGTGTTCAACGCCCAGAAGATGCTCCTTTCTGGCGTTTAACGCCCAGATGGCTATCCTCACTGGCGTTGAACGCCCAGTGGGTGCTTCTTTTGGGCGTTCAACGCCCAAAATGTTTCTTACTGGTTTTTTCACGCCAGTGAGCTTCCAAATTCCCTTGTAACTTTGTGAATTCAAGCAATTGCTATTTTACCTTGAAGATACCTGACATATACCTGTAAAAAAAATCAATTAATTAACAAATACATTGTAAATGGCTGGGTTGCCTCCCAGCAAGCGCTTCTTTATTATCATTAGCTGGACTATTACTGAGCTTTAATCAAGCCTCAGTTTTGAGCATTCTTGCTCAAAATTTCCTTCAAGATAATGTTTGACTCTCTGTCCATTAACAATGAACTTTTT
>NC_029780.3:65535022-65564642 GCF_000817695.3 Arachis duranensis | reverse complement strand
CATTCTCGAAAGCATTGAGTCTAAATTCCTCTAGCTCATTTAACTGGAGCAATCGTTTTTCTCCAACTAACTTGGCATCAAGGTTCAGGAATTTGGTTGCCCAGTAGGCCTTATGTTCCAGTTCAACTGGCAAGTAACATGCCTTTCCATACACAAGCTGGTATGGAGAGGTCACTATAGGGGTCTTGAATGCTGTTCTGTATGCCCACAGAGCATCATCCAAGCTTCTTGCCCAATCCCTTCTACGATTAATTACAGTCCGTTCCAGGATTCTTTTGAGTTCTCTATTTGAGACTTCAGCTTGCCCATTAGTCTGTGGGTGATATGGAGTGGCCACCCTATGGCTAACTCCATAACGAACCAAAGCAGAATAGAGCTATTTATTGCAGAAATGAGTGCCCCCATCACTGATTAGTACTCTAGGGGTGCCAAATCTGCTGAAGATGTGTTTCTGGAGGAATTTTAACACTGTCTTAGTGTCATTAGTGGGTGTAGCAATATCTTCTACCCATTTGGATACATAATCCACCGCCACTAGAATATAAGTGTTTGAGTATGATGGTGGGAAAGGTCCTATGAAGTCAATACCCCATACATCAAACAACTCAATCTCCAAGATCCCTTGTTGAGGCATGGCATAACTGTGAGGCAGACTGCCCACAAGGTGACCCTGAAGCTCACCATAATTAACCCGAGCAGTTTCCAAATCTTCCCGGAGATGCATCAATTCCCTAGAAGCCGAGACATAGCTATCCTTATGCTTTAGTGCCATGTCTTCAGCCAACTTCAAAAAAGCAGCCAAGGCAATAGAGCTGGCCTTCTCACCCTCCAGCTCCTTCTCCACCTTTGCCAACTTCACCTCCAACTCATCCTTTAGACCCTTGATCCGATCAAATTCTGACTTGACCTCCTCCATGAAGGACTTTGTGGCTTGAATCGGGATCCCCTGAACTGTTCAGAAAATAGCCGCACCCATATGAGCCATCTTCACACTACTTTTGGTAATAAAATCTAGATACTGAAGAAGAGACACGTCGTCCATGGAAAGCCCACCATAGGGGGCAATTTGTTGGTCAACAAACTTGATAGCATCAAAGTCCGGGGCATCCAGGTTAAAGGGCTCGGATGTTTTTTTCTTATTTAAGGGAGGGACACTAGAAGCAACGGCAGAAGTCTGAGGAGGATCGACCTGATGAAACCGAGAAGTAGGAATTACTTTCTTCAGCCCGAGAGAACTCGACACAGGAGGCTTCACTGGGATCTAAGAAGACCCCTCACCGACCACTTTGGCCGAGATGTTCAAAGCAGCAATTGCTTTCTTTGCCCTTTTAAAAGCCTTCATGGAGTCGTTATTCTTTGGCATCTATACAAATACAGAAATAGCCACAACAAAGAAAGACGGTCACAAACAAGAGGAAGAAGAAATTAAGGAAACAAGTATAAGAGCCAAGTCAGACAAATACCCAAAACAGTCCGAACCAAGGATGGGTCATTCAAAAACCTTTTTGTATCAAGATGGGGCAGTTTCCCCCATAGATCCTCAAGAACAACAACAAAAGCACGCTCAACATCATCAAGCATCTCCCAAGTATAACGAGACACTCTCACATCCCTCTGCCACTCTAGAGGGAAAGAAGGCTCATCATTTTCGTCAAGAAAAAAGGGACGGGCCCCATCGACAGCGCGAACCTTAAAGAAGTAATTCTTGAAGTCCTTTAAGGACTCATCATTCATAGCAAAAACTTTGTGGCCCTGGGCGGACCTGAAGGAAACCCAAGAAGCTTTCTTTTTTGAAGAACCGCCAGGCTTGGCAGAAACAAACAAATAAAGGAAAAGAGTATGGTAAGGTGTTACATCTATTTCACGGCAGAGAAGTTGAAAAATTTTAATAAAACCCCAGGAATTGGGGTGAAGCTGGGATGGAGCAATATTACACGACCACAACAGGTCGGTCTCAAAAGCAGTAAAAGGAAAAGTAACGTTCAACTGGCTGAAGAAGTATTCATAGGCATAGAAGAAGGGATACTCCCTCTCAATGGAAGTCGGAAACCAAACTATCTCATCAGAATCAGGAGCAATAAGCTCGTAATCCTCTTCACGGGCATTGTTACCACAAATCCTATGGCGCTTCCTCTGCTCCGTGCAAAACTCAGCATCCACAACAGAAACACACAACAAAACAAGGGAGTCCAGCCAATCAGACATCCCCTCAGGAACTCTGGAAGACATCTCTACAATGTTATTGCGATAAGACATGAGGCCAACTAACCCTACAAGTAAGAAAAAAAGATGGGGTTACCACAAACATCTCGGACGAAGGGAGAAAACAACTCGGTGAAATACTTCTCAGGCGATGGAACAAAGAAAAGGAAAACCCCAAGACTCAAACCAAAAGTTCTGGGGCATCCTTTGGAGGCAGTAACAAAGCAATGTTTCCAAAAATCAATCTACATCCCAGCATATCTCAAAAAGAAATCCCAAAAATAGCAAAACACCTTTCTGCAAGGAGAAATACCAAAAAATCGTTGCACTCTACCAAACACGCCAAGCAGATACCATTAAAGGTGCAACCTTTTTTCAAAGATCAGGCAAAAAGCAAATCTTCAAACAAAGCGAGGAACAAGACGCAGATTTTTACCAAGTATCAGGCAGGAAAAAATCACAAACGACAATAAAACCCTAGAAAGCTTCAATAGAAAAGCCAAGACAATGCATAAAAGAAAGACAGGAAGAACATGTTACAGTGACAAGCAAATACAAGACTTCGAAAGATTCAAACTTTCAAACATGTAAAATCGAAGCTTCACCAAAAATTGAAAACGAAGCTACAAGAAAGCCAGTACTTACCAGGAAAAGAACAGCAAGCTTTGAGGAAATTGAAGATGGAGACGAAATTCGGGACGCCCTCTCACAAGCAAAAACGCGAACAAAGAGCAATATCACAGAAGAGAAAACACGAAAACTACGAACTCCAAGAGAAAGCAGAAGCGCAAACGAAAGAACAGAAAGCAAAGAAAGCAGAGAAAAGAAATTATGAAAAGGCTAAAGGAGAAAAACCGTTTCTAGGTTTTCAAAATCAAAGTAAAAGAACCAAAGGGAAACGGGGCAATTAATGCTCAAATTAAAGAGGGCATTAAACCCTCGCACGTTCCCAAAAAAGCGCCGATATAAAAGCGCGCGTCTTTTAGAAGAAACGTTATACATTCAAAACTGCTATAAAGGAGTCGACAAAATGCTTGAGTTTGGCTTCACCAAAGAAAGACCGAAGTCAAGGACTCGATCTCAAAAAGAAGACCGAGCTCAAGCAGGGGCATTGTTCATATCCTGGGTCGAGCTGTCCGACCCAAGATGTTCTACAGACAAAGCGACCGACCTCTTCAGGTCAGGACAATCCGACCTCCTCTCAAAGAGCTCGGCCAAGTCACGAGAAAGCCCAATCAAAGGGCCCAAATAGAGGAACATGCCCCAGATCCTAAGGCAGCCCAAGCCTACAAGAGAAGGGCGGTTCCCTTGAAGATAAGATGACCTCACTTAAAGATAAAGATAAGATAAGATAACTAACTTATCTTATCCAAAAAGGTCACTTCACACCATTATAAATACACTGGAGCACCCAGGTATAACTCATACTCTGATTCTACTCAATACCTGCTTAATCCCCTTGCTAACTTAAGCATCGGAGTCCCTTGCAGGTATCCCCCACCCTCCGGGGACGAAGGATCAGCAGCCCTTTTAGTCCCGCAAGTCGGACACACCAGCTCCGGCCGCAATACACCTGCCGGACACGTCGGTTCCGACCAACATAGAAGATCTCGACCGAGATCGACCTACAGTTTCAGGTAACCCTCAGAACAGGAAATTTTATCAACTATTTCCACATTTATTCAATGAAATAGCATGATTTTTGGAATTCCCCTTTAATTTGTGCTTAAGTGTAAAAACATGCTTTTTAGGCCTTAAAATTAGTGATTTTAATTCACCTTAATTCCATCGATGCCTTGATGTGTTTCTTGAGTGATTTCAGGGTCATAAGGCAAGTATTGGATGGAAGAAGTGAAGAGCAAAGCATGCAAAGTGGAGAACTCATGAAGGAATGAGAATTTGGAGAATTGAGGGCCACGCGCACGCGTCATCCACGCGTACACATGAGTTGAAGATTTGCAAGCTACGTGCACGCGTTACCCACGCGTACGCATGAGGAGGAAATTAGTGAAAAGTATTCAAAAACTAGTGAAAGCATTTTAACAAACACATAGAGTGCAATAAAAGTAAACATCACAAAATGCAAGAATTAAAGAGACCCATAACTAACATAAGCAAGAAATCAACAATAGCAATGAAGATAAACATAAAAGAGACATTGAAATATAAAATTACATTGAAAGAAAATAGAAATCCAACCCGGGTTCATAAACATAAAAGAGAGCAAAATAAGAGAAATGACAAGTAAAACTAGAAGAGTAAAGATATAATCAATAAGAAATTAAAAGGGAAAACTAAATCAAAACAAGAATTGAAAGTTAGATCTAAGAAAATTAAACCTAAACTACCCTAAATTCTAGAGAGAAGGGAGAGCTTCTCTCTCTAGAATTCTAATAAAAAATATGATGAAAACTACATTATGACGAAAATATTTGTATCAAATTTATAGCGCCGTTGCCGGGGAATTGCAATGGTGCTATGTTTTTGGCTATTGTATATATGTGAATAATGTGAATATATTTGCCTTTTGCTTCTTTGTTAGTTGTTGCTAGTTGTAGGACTTTTCTTTCTTTATTTAGCCTTTGTTTTTATTCTCTCTTATCATTATGAATTCTCATCCTTTTGGCTATGAGTTTGGTTACAATTATGTTGTAGGGAATGAAAGCTTCAATGAGGAACCAGATTGTGGGAATGGATATCAAATTAGGGAGGAGCCACATGCTTATGGTCAACCTTCATGGCAACAACCTCTTCCAATCTCTCATGGCTACAATCGACCCCACAATGTGAACAATTATGAACCAAACCCTCAACATTGTTATCAACCCCACTCACAAGCCTCATACCATCATTCACCTTCACATGATCCTAACTGATATCCATCATACCAACCACCATATGAACCATATCTAGAGCCACCACCATTCCAACACCAATACTCCCATGAACCACAAATTCCATATACACCACCTCAAGACTTTCACCAATATGAACCACTTTCTAACTACAATACCCTTCCCACAAACAGTGAGCCCTCTCTTCCCACACCGCCTTTAATGGATGACGATCTCCATGCCCTTATGCTAGAATAAAGAAATCTTAGATCTTGTATTCTAAGGCAACAAGAGGAGACGAAAAAGGAGTCAAAGGAGCTAGAAGCTAAGATCGCTACTGTGGCGGAAGCCGTTAGCAACATGGTCTTCTCCCACTTAAGCTTATATGATCAAGGCACCACCATTGTTGAATGTGGAAAAGCAAACAAAGAGCTTAGTGAGGGAGCGAACTTGAAGCTTCAAGAGGAAGAAGAGGAGTTGAGACAAGAAGTGCAACAAGAGGAGGAGGTAGAGGTAATTGAACCAAAGGAAGTGGTTGAAGATTTAGGAGATGTTGGGTGCAAAGAGGAATCTCAAGTTGAAGAGCCCTCTTCCATGGAGTTTGAAATTTGTGTTGAGGAGGATAGTGCACACCCTCCAAGGCATATTAAGAGTGAAGAATTGGAAGAAGTGGTACAAGTACCAAGTTCCCCGATGATTCCGCATCAACATATGATCCTTTTGAGTTTGAGGAATCTTTCCCCATTGGGCTTGGAATTGATGAGGAGGTAGATTTTACTAAACCTCCTATTTATGACTTGAGTGATAGGGAAGAGCTTGAAGAAATTGATGAAGAAGAACTTGAGGAAGCTTGGCAAGAGGTAGAGCTTGAAGAACCTTGCCGAGTGGTGGAATCCTCTAGAAGATGATGGACAGGAGTGGAACGTGCTTTATCAAGATCGTTGGAAACTCCTCTACCCAAGTTGTCATCTAATCCTTCATTTGAGTGGGTAAAACTTATAACTCTTAGCTTTATTATCCCACTTGAATTTGGTATGTTTGAAATGGATGGCCAACTTAGGGTGCTTTGTGGAATTAAGCGTAAGAGGAGGATGTTTAGCCATTGGCATTGTAAATCTAGGCTCATTATGGTTGAAGCTTCAAAGACTAGAAGCAAGGGTTGGACTAGTACTCAATTGGATGGGTCTAGGAGGATAGTGTGGTGCCTTAGTGAGAATTCGGTTTGGTTACCACCCGGAGGAAACTACTATGATCAACTTGAAGACGGGTGTGAAAACAAAGTGTAGGATCCCAGATTACAAAAAGAGGATAAACTTTGGGAGCCTATGGTTTATGAAGAATTCCATCAAAGCTTGGAGATATTAACTTTGAATGATGGAGCTTATTGGAAGTCCAAGCATTGGTGGATGTTCAAGGATGGATTCAAACACAAGCCACCTTGATGAGAGATCCCCATAAGTCCAGCTTAAGGACAATAAATAAAAGTTCTAGGTGGGAGACACCCCACCATGGTAAACTCTTTTCATTTTTCCCTTTTGTACATAGTGGTAAATAAGCTTAATTTGATGTTTTGTTTGGTTAGTTGAGTTTATTTGGGAGTCTAGTAGGCTAAATAAGGTTTTATGATGTTTTGGTAACTGTTTGGATGTTTGGCATGCTTGGTTTGGTGCAAGAACTTTGAAAAATTTTGAAAAATAGAGCACCATGCCACGCGTACGCGTCACCCATCCGTACGCGTGACCCCAAGTTTTTCGACTATCCACGGATACGCCTCGTCCATGCGTACGAGTGGATCCAAAATTTTCACCTCCCACACAAAAACCCAATAGTTGCGCGTGAAGTGTGCTGAAATTGTGCCTCTAGCATAATTTCCATCCACGCGTACGCATCACCCCACGCGTACGTGTCACCTATATCTCTCTTCATCCATGCATAAGCATCGCCGATGCGTACGTGTCGCAACTCATTTCGGCAGTCCACGCGTACGCGTGACACGAAGCGTACGCGTGGGTGCCTGCCGTGTTCCACCCACCTTGTTTTCTTCTCTTCTTCCTATTCCTTTCCTTCTTCTTTCCTCTCTTCTTTTCCTTCAACCCTTTAACCATCATCCAACACTACCATACACCATCAACCATTAGTTAGTTGAGTTAGTTAGTAAATTAGTTAGTTTAATTTTTGTTTAATTTTCTATTTTTTGTTACAAGTGTTGGATTATTAATTTTGTTTACTGTTTATTGCTGCTGATTACTAATAGGATGTTAGTTTAACATCATTGTTGTTAATTGTCATTGTTGGATTTTTTATTACTTGGTTTTGAATTTTTCATGCTTATTATCATTTGTGAACACCAAGTACATGTTACATTGCCTTCTAGCTTTTTAAATCTTTTGAATTGCATGTTTTGTCCACCATGCATTCATCATCCATGATTAGGAAATTGTATATTATCAATGCATTTTTTTAGGTGATGCTTGTCATTATTTACCTTACTCACATCACCTATTTCATGCATTGAGACTTTGGAATTGTGAAATTGGATCGAAAGCTTATCTAATGACATATTTTTGAGCTTTGAAAAGCTTTATGGACCATGCTCGCTATGTGATTGATTTTCACTTCTACCTTTTTTCCCCTAAGTTCCATAGCACCCATGTGTTCCACTTCTATGTCACTTAGGTGTTTCAATAACTTCAATATGTGTCATTATTTGAAGTGTGAGCTCTATATTTCATTTAGTTCATTAAGTTTCCTTGCATATCAATCAATGTCAATTCATTATCCAATTTCACATTTGCTTGTTTAATTCCTTGAATGCTTTTATGCTTCTTCACTACTTGTTTGTATCTTAACCTACAAGTCTTTTAAAGTATCTTAAGCACATTAGAATGAGTGAAGTGCCCACTTTCTTTTGTGTAATTATAACATAGCTTTCTATGTTAGTGTGTGTGTTCTAAACCGCGCGCAAACATAGAACTCACACACTTGTTTCATTAATGTCACACTAATTCACTCACTCCATTCTAGTGGTTCTTACCTCATTCTAACAATTTACGCTTTCTTTCTTTTGTATTTTCTCATCTTACGGTGTTATTTTCTATTTTTCATGAATGATTCACCATAAAAAAATGGAAGCGGGAGAATAACATGCAGTAGCCGGTTGATCCATCAGCTGAAGGTGGCAGCTCGGAAAGCCGCCATACCCCTTTGCTCATCTTTGAATGCACCGAGGACAGTGCAAAATTTTTAGTGTGGGGAGGTCGTCCGACCAATCGGCATTTTTAGGTGACAATTTCTAATCCCAACACTTTTGCATTTTATTTTTAGGTCTTTTAGGATTTTTAGTTGCATTTTCTTATTTTGCATATATATGTGATAAGCTTAGTCAGAATAATGAAATCTTCCAAAGAATTTACCTATAGGTCACCCTAATTGATTGAATAAATAAATAAATAAATAAATAAACTTTTATTAAAAAAAATTTATTACTTGCTTGAAGTACATATATTGTAGATCATGTTTTTGAGCTAAGAACACAAGCATGTGAGATTTGAGCTTAATTGTGTGGTTATATCATATAACCACTTATTTCTATTTTTGTGTGCATTATTCTCTTTCTATGATTGAAATCTTTGATTTGTTTGATTCTTTATGTCCATTATTTTGTGTATGAATGCACTTATATGATTGAGGCCATTGTTTCATTGAGCACACTTACCCAAATAGCCTACCTTTTATCTTCCATTGTTAGCCAATTTTGAGCCTATGCTAAACCCCATTTGTTCTTAATTTTAGCACATTACAAGCCTTAAGTGAAAAATAATAAATGTCCCTTGTAAGAACCGGAGTTTTTCACATAAAACCATTTTAATAAAATAATTTTAGTGCCTGGAATAGATTCAAAAATTTAGAAGTTTTAATTTGAAAATTTAAAGGTAAAATTTGATTTCAGTGAATTTTTCGAGTTGGAAAATGTATCTTTTTCGAAAAGTATTTGTAAAAATGCGTACAGGCACTTAAGTCGGCAGTATCGGCTCTAGTCTGTCCAGTACCGCAATATTGGGAAAAATTGATTTATTGTTTTAAAAAGGCCAAAAATAATTTAGAATCGAAAATTGGGCACTAATCTTAAAGGTTTTGGCCCAAAGTGGGCCAAACAGACAAAAAATGCTAACGGGTTGTACTGGGCCCAAGGCCCAACATATATATGCTCATTTAATGAGCATTTCAGCCCATTCCACTTCATTTTGAAGAAGGGGGCGCAGGTTGAGAAGAGAGGAGAGGTGAAAGTTTGGTTACTATTTTATGCACCACTATTTCGTGGTACATCTTGTGCTTAATTGAGTGGATTTTATTCACTAATCTCACACTTATTCATTTAATTCGCATGCTTCACATTTTTCTTCCTGATTTTGTGCTATGATCGAGAACATGCTTCTTTGGCCTTAATTCTTCTATTTATAATCTTCTCTTATTACCATTCGATGCCTTGATATGTGTGTTAACTGATTTCAGGATTTACATGGCAAGAATGACTTAGAAGATGGAAAGGAAGCATGCAAAAGTAGAAGGAATACAAAAAACTGAAGAAACTGCTAAAGTTGTCCAGCCTGACCTCCTGGTACTAAATCAACCATAACTTGAGCTACAGAGGTCCAAATGATGCATTTTTAGTTGCGTTGGAAAGCTAACGTCCGTAGCTTCGCAACAATATATAATTTGCCATAGTTGACTTGGCGTTTAAGGACGCGCACGCGCACATTGGCAAAAAGCCCATCGGCACGCACGCGCAGCTAGCACGTACGCACGCATGAGCCGCGACCTATACATGGCAGATTTCGTCCCCATCGATTTCTGGGCTGTTTCTGACCCAGTTTTCGGCCCAAAAAACACATATTAGAGGCTGGGAGTGGAGCAGAATCAGAACATTCAATCATTACTCATACTTTTAGGTTTTAGATGTAGATTCTAAAAAGAGAGGCTTATGTCTTAAGATTAGGATTCCTCTTAAAGGACTTAGGATTTCTTTTAGTCATTAGGATTGTTTCTTCGTACCAGGTTCAATAATTTATGTTTCTCTTCTATTTTTGTTTACTCTGAAGCTTTTATTTGTATTTGATTTATGTTGCCCGATTGGCTTATGAACTTTTCCATGTTAGAATTGACATCTTCATTCAATTTGAGGTATTCCAGATATTTATGATTTCAATTTAGCTTTCTATATTCTTGGTTTTGGTTGATTAATTAGTAACTCTTGAGTTGTCAAACTCATCGTGATTGATAATTAATATCTTTGCTGATTGATTTAGATTCCTATAACTCTAGTATTTCCTTAGGGAGTTGACTAGGACTTTAGGTGTAAATTAATTTGTCCATTTAACTGACCTTCATAGTTAGAGGTTGACTTAGTGGTAGAAAAAGTATAATTCTCATCACCATTGATAAGGATAACTAGGATAGGACTTCCAGTTTTCATACCTTGCCAAGAGTTTTATTAATTATTAATTTATTTATTCCTGCAATCTATTTCTCTTGTTCAAAACCTTTTCAAAACCCAAAATACTGTTTTCCATAACCAATAATAAAACACACTTCCCTGCAATTCCTTAAGAAGACGACCCGAGGTTTGAATACTTCAGTTTATAAATTTATTGGGTTTTGTTACTTGTGACAACCAAAACGTTTGTAAGAAAGGTTGATTGCTTGGTTTAGAAACTGTACTTACAACGAGGATTTATCATAACTTCTGAACCATCAATCTTCAGTTCTTCACTATTCATCTCCATCTTCCGGTTACCATAACTTGAGCTACGGAGCTCCGATTGACGAGCCGTTTGTGACCACGTGAAGCCCTTGTCAAGCTCTTCGGTTCTATCTAAGCAAACCAGGTAACAAATTGCGTCTCAATCCCTAGTTTCCAGCCCTAGAATTCTGTAATTTTGGGGTTATAGTTTTGAGTAGATTTTGTGATTTTTCTTGTTTAGGTGATCTCTAGTAGTGGATAATTGTTGGATTTTACCCCTAATCTTGTTGGTTAAGGTAAGGTTTCACTAAACTCTTCTGTTTAATTATTTTGTGTATCTTAGGTTTTGATTTTGATATATATATATGATATTAGTTAAGCTTTGGTGGCTTGTTGGTGAGTTGAAAGCTTGTTGGACTCAAATCCTAGTGCAGTGTGCTTTTTAAGGAGCGGCCAAGGTATGGTTTCAGTCTTCTCTATGTAATATGTAATATCAATGGACACTTAGCCTAGTTTACCTTAAGATAGGTTGAAAGATGTGATTGTATGGTTAGTTATATATAAATGTATGCTTGATGATGGATTGGATGTAGGATGAATGAGTTTGAATGTGATAATATATATATTGTTAGATGATGATTATTGATGAGTTGTGTTGGTGGGTTTTGAGATTTGAAGATGGATATCGATGATGCTTTTTTATTGTTGGTTATTGTGATTGATGATGATTATTGAGTATTATTGGTGTTGATGAGTTTTATGATGGGTTTGGTTAATAAGAGATATTGTTTGATAATGACTATTAGAATTTATGAGGATTTGTTTGGTAGTTGAGGTTGTTTTTGATTGATGATGATTATGAGTGTGGATTTATGATTAAATGGGAAATTATGGATTGGTAGTGGGAAATTATGGATTGGTAGTGAGATATGGTATCATGGTTGAGTAATTTAGGTGTGAAGTTGAGGAGAATGATATGAAATGGTAAGATGTTGTATGTGGTAGTGGTTTTGATGATTAAACAGGTTTGGATTTGGTTTTGATTTGAGAGTTGGTTGAATTGGAGGTTTTGAGGTTTTTAGTAAAAACTGGTTTTTAGTGAACTTTGACGGGTCATAACTTGTGCCTTAGTTTTCAAAATTTGTTGAAACTTGTTTAGAACTAAAGTTCATTGAAGGTGGTAGGGCACATATCCCTCGGAATTGTTCCTCCTGGGTATGCACAAAAGAGAGACTAATCCGGGAGTTACCATCCAAATTTTCTGTCGGGTTTGGCATAATAACCGACATGTGATATAACAGCCAATAGGATAGACATTCATCATATGCATCTTCTATATGATTGCTTGCTTTGATTACTTAAGTTTGCCTAATTGTATAATATGCCTACTTGCTTATTGAATTACTTGTTATATATATATGAATACTACCTATGTTTTCCTTGCATGCATTATCTGTGTTTGTTTGGTGCTGAGGAGGTTAGGTAGGCGGTGGCGATGGGATCGCACGGAGGGTAGGTTGGTGAAGGCTGTGGGACAGCGGTGACTCGTTTTAGTTAGAAATCCTCTAAGATTAGGAACCCTGGTTATTTGTTTACAGTTTAAGTTATTTATTTCATTAAGTTTGAATATCTGCTTGGTATAAAGCTCTAGGATTGCCTCTGGCATCCCGAGGTCTTACATCTTACATTACTAGGTACTGTTACCATACTGAGAACCCACTGCAGTGAGTTGAGTGATGGTAGCAGAGGGGAGGATCTTAATCTATTTTGTTGTTGTTTTGGTCATTTTGATTAGTAATCTCACAGTCTGTATTTTCTTTTGCCTTAAAGGCTTACTTTATGAGAGATATTCCGTATAAGCTATTTTATTGCCAAAACTCTGTATGTCAGTATTTAACTAGTCGGCCCAAGATCCGCAGGCTGTTGCTAGTGTACTATGATTAATGCACTATTATATAATTATATATATCTTGATACATTACATAGTGGATCATGTCTTTTACGTTTGTAGCTTCATGTGAACGCTCGCGCTTTGTAAATCCGTATTTGAGCTTAATTTCTTCATCGGGCTTCTAGAACTATTATTCTTTTTATATATATTTATGTATGAACTTTAGAATTGTCGTAACCCTTGATTAACCTTTGCTTTACGGCATGAGGTAAGGCTTAGGGTAATTACGGTGTTACATTCCTTGGGGGAATTGGGTACATACTCATGCGTTAAATGTGTAAACCATATGCATTGACGTTCTTGTATATATTTTAGTTTGAAAAAGAAAAGAAAAAAATGATAAAGAAAAAGAAAAAATGTAGAAAAATAAAAGAAAAAAAGAAAGAAAAAGAAAAATCAATAAAAAGGGGACAAAATACACCAAAGTAAAGTTCAATAAAAATCAATGCATATATGTGGTGATCTAAAATAGAATGCATGAGTGTGTGAAAAAATGAGAATTATGGGTAGTTAGGTTAGCTTTGAAATTGTATAGGTTGTCATAGGTTAGGTGGGAAGCTTAGGTTAATCAAAGATTCAAATTTCATGCTCACTTGACCATATGCATCCTAACCTTGACCCTACCCTCATTACAACCTATGGGGAAGTCCTGATGATATTTGTATGCATGCATGAAATAATTTTTGATTGTTAGATGAAAAATAAATCTTAGAAAGAATGATTAGGAGAGAATTGAGTGAATCAACCCTATACACTTGAGTGACTAGAGCGGATACACATCTAGTGAGGATTCGATTGCTCAATTACATGTTTTCGCCTATGATCATCTCTTTTCTTGCAAGTTTGAAAAATATTTTAGTAACTCAATTCAATTGTGGGTTTGATTTGATTGCTATTACTTTAGCCCTTATGCTTATATATATTTTCATGGGAAATTGATTTATTTTGACAAAGTAATTACATTCATTTAGATAGATTGCATAAAGGTAGCTTGCATTTAGGTAGTTGGCATTGAATAAATGTTGATACCCTTTGTTTCTTTCTTGAGTTTAGCATGAGGACATGCTTGGTTTAAGTGTGGGGAGTCATTTCCAAAGGACCTAGTGACCAATGTATGTGCAATTTCGGTTGTGAAGGCAACAAGAATTTCAATGAAGATATAAACAATTAAAGAAATAAAAGAACATTCAAAAATTCAAGTAATGAACTAATAAAGAAATTAAAGAACTAGCTATGAAATATAAACAAGTAAACTATGAAAGCGATTGCTGTAAGTATAAGTGTGTGTGATTAAAAGCATAAATGAAATCTTGGCTTGGGATGAGCTAAGGGTCCTTTCCTTGTTGGAACCATAATTATGACAATTGTAATTGATTAATCTCACTTAGTTAACCCTCACATCGGAGAGTAGATCAAGTGAGCATAATTGTTCCTAATCCACAAATCCTAACTCACTTGTCAATTACCGTAGAAACAAATTAGCGTTAGTGGAAACAAGAATAATTAACAACCCAAGAATCATCACTAAATGTTGGACATTCCAACTCTAGGAACCCAATTGCTCATTTCCCCTAAGCCAAGAGGTGGAAATTTAGCCTATAATCAAAATTGACATTTCCACAAAAACTTGGTGGGCATAAACACAAAACATGAGAAAATTGAGAAATGGTTAAAACTATAAGTAACAAATGATCAAAATCAACAATAGCAACTCAACCAAGCATATAACAATCATCAATCATCAAAATCATCAACAAGAAATCAAAAATACCCTAATGATATGCTATTCTTCTATGATGTTTGCCCCCTCTAATATGAACTTTTAGCTTCAGAATTGGGCCTCCAAC
Source organism: Arachis duranensis (assembly GCF_000817695.3). Lineage (NCBI taxonomy): Eukaryota > Viridiplantae > Streptophyta > Magnoliopsida > Fabales > Fabaceae > Arachis > Arachis duranensis. The sequence goes on along the minus strand of NC_029780.3, from coordinate 65,550,068 downwards.
CCATCAGAAATGCGTGTCATGTGCATTTTTAACGAGGGCATGTGCGGGAACCTGTGTGTACGCACATGCACACTTCGTGGAAATCTCAGGCTGTGCGTATGCACAGGAGGTTGTGTGCACGCACACTTCGCGATGCTTTGGATGCTTGTGCGACGTGCCAGATGCTGTGCGCTCGCGCACTTGGCTCTGATTTACTACCTGTGCATATGCACAAGTGGCTGTGCGCACGCACACATCCTGAAGCTCTTCTCCTTTGTTTCTTCATGTTTCCTCCTCCTTGCATGCTCCTCTTCCATTCTCACCAAACAATTCCTACCTTATATGTAACATCCTGCGTTTTTGAAAATCTAAATATAAATAAATTGTGAATTTATCATATTAATTTAAACTTTATAATTTTAGAAATTATTTTATTAGAGATAATTAAATAGATTCGGAGATAGTTTTATTTTGAACTAATCAATATTCTTAAGTAATCTGATTATAATGGAATATTTTGTATACTTTTAGTAATTGAAAAATAAGAAAGAATTGCACAATTTAATTTAAGTTACTTTTATTCCGAAGAAGTTACAATTTATTTTATTAATTTGATATCTTATTTTATAAATTAATCAATTAAGAGTAATTAAATGAGTTTTATTAATATTTGGAGTTTAAGTTAATTAATATTCTTATGTTATTTTTATAATTGGTTATTTCATATGATTTGAAAATAAAATTTAGTAATGAATGTATTATATAATTTAATTTAAGTAATTTTTATTATAAATGAATTATGGTTTATTTTATTAGTTTGAGCTCTTAGAGATTAATTTATTAGGAATGATTAAATTAATTTTTATAAATACTTTGAGCTTAAGTTAATTAATGTTTAAGCACAATTTTTATTATAATTAGTTATTTTATATAAATTAAAATTAAAGTCTCGATGATAGAAAAATAATGAAAGGTCATGATTTAATTTAGATAATTAACATTTTGAATTTAAACATATTTTATAAAATGTGATTAGTATGTTTACTTTATAATTTAAATTAGAAATAGTTATTTGAGCTCTCTAATAGATTGATAGATAAAATCTTATGCGTTTTAAAAATAATCTTTATAGCATTATATTTGAATTCTAAATGGTTATTCTATCACAAATATTTTATAAAATTGTTATATTACTCGTATATATTTTACGCTAGTCCTAAAAATTCCTAATATTAACCCTAATATCACAAATTCCTAATTTATAACCTAATCCCTAAATCTACAATCAGAAAGGGAAAGAAAGGGAATGGGGAGCTCGAGGGGGAAACAGAAGGGAAGAAAGAAGGAAACGAAGACCAGAGGGGGAGAGTGACGGAATAGAGGAAGAAGAGAGGAAGAACGATTGCCGCGCCGTGCCGCTTCCTGCACTGGTTGCTTTCGTTGTCGCCAGAGCTAGAGGAGAGAGAGAGAACGCTCGTGAGGGAAAGGCGTCGAGAGAGAGACACGATGGAGGTTAGAGGGAGGAGCTGCCATCACCGCCATCCTATCCATGGAGCCCAAACTCGCGTTGCTGTCTCTAAGCTTCGATACCGCCATGGAGGAGAGTGGAGTAGTCACTGTTGCTGGAGAAAGGGAGAGCCAGAGAAGGTGCACGAGACGTATGAAAAGGGTGACACACAGAGGAGGAATCATTCCTCTGCCACTGCTATCGCCAGAATTCCTGGCCACTGCTGTGGTTCATGGTGAGTTAATCGTGCCTAGCTACCATAATCACAACCATTTCTGAACTCTTGTTGCTGTTCTGTAACACCCTGTAATTGCCTTTAATGTTCTTGGCTTTGTTGGGTTTGTGGGAATCATTACAGCTGGGACTTGTCACCAGAAGAGAGAAGCCAGTACACCATCCTCTTCATTTTGACACTAAACCTCTATTCATCCAACGCTCTATCATCCCCACTAGCAACCGGCCATAAGTAACTATTGAAAGAGCCATCATGATCCATTGCATCATGATTGGAAGTGAGGTGGAAGTATGTGAGATGATCCCTCAAGAATTGTACAAGATAGCTGAGTAGCCTACCACCAAAGCAAGGTTAGCATTCTAACACCTCATCTGTCATCTATGCAATTCAGCTGGAATTGTCATAGAAGGAGACGTCTTTATTGAGGAGGACAAGCCCATCACTAAGAAGAGGATGGAGCAAACTAGAGAGCATGCACATGAGGTTGTACAGCCCCCTCAGTATGAGATCCATGAGATGCCTCACGGGATGTATTTTCCTCCTCAAAGCTATTGGGATCAATGGCATACTTTCATGGGAGAATTGAGCTCTAACATGAATCAGTTGAGGATGTAGCATCAAAAGCATTCCACCATCCTCAATGAAATTAGAGAATATCAAAGGGCTATGAGTGAAGAACAACAAAGACAAAGGAGTAACATTGAAGAGATCAAGCACTACATTGGATCCTCAAGGAGGAGCACTTACCGCCACCATTAAGGTGGATTCGTTCTCTTAATCCCCTTTCCTTATGTCATTTTTTCTATTTTCTGTTATGTATATATATATATATATATATCTTTCACCATTACTTAAAAGAAAATTTTATTTGAAAAGAATTGAGAGATACATGAATTTCAAGTTTTATAATAAGAATAGTTCAATTATTTTAATATGGTGGCATTGCTTTTGTTTTCTGAATGTATGAATAAATAGTACATATTTGAAATTGAAATTAAGAATACTGGTTCTTGAAAGAATGGTGAAAATGGAAAAGTTTTATTGGTAATCTAAAAAATCCAATTAAATTGATTCTTTAAGCAAGAAAAAGCAGCAAAAAGAAAAAGAAAAAGCATGTTACAATAAAAGAAAAAAAAATACATATGCATGAGAAAATAAATTGGCAATAAATAAATAAATAAATAAAAAGTAGAAAAAGCCAATAGCTCTCTAAACCAAAAGGCAAGAGCAAAAAGTCAATAACCCTTTAAACCAAAAGGCAAGGGTAAAAGGATCCAAAGATCCTAAGAGTGTGCTTAAGAACTCTGGACACCTCTATCTAGGGATTCTAGCAATGATGAATCACAATCCGAAAGGGTTCACTCAGTTAAAGTGTCTGTGGCATTTATGTATCCGGTGGTAATACTGGAAAATAAAGTGCTTAAGGTCACGGCCAAGATTCTAAAAGCTGTGTTCAAGAATAAAAAAGAACTAAACTAGGAGAGTCAATAATATCATCTGGATTCTAAGTTCCTAAAGAGACCAACACTTCTGAGTTTCAATGGATAGTGAGATGCCAAAACTATTCAGAAGCAAAAAGCTACTAAGTCCCACTCATCTAATTGAAACTGAGCTTCATTGGAAAGTCTAAGATTTATTGTATCTTACTCATCTTTTTATCCTACTGTGTTTTTAGTTGCTTGGGGACAAGCAACAATTTAAGTTTGGTGTTGTGATGAGCGGATATTTTATACGCTTTTTAGCATCATTTTCATATAGTTTTTAGCATATTTTGTTTAATTTTTATTAAGTTTTCATAGGTTTTAGTGTAAAATTCACACTTTTGGATTCTAATTTGAGCTTGCGTGTTTTTATGCAATTTCAGGTAGTTTCTGGCTGAAATTGAGGAGCTGGAGCAAAAGTCTGATCCAGAGATAGAGAAAGCACTGCAGATGTTGTCTGGATCTGACCTTTTTGCATCCATAAGAGCTTTTCTTGAGCCAAAAAGGTCCAAATGAAGCGTTCTCAGTGGCTATGGAAAGCTAACATCCAGAGCTTTCCTGCAATATATAATAGTTCATATTTTGCTTCAAAACTGAAGGCCCAAATTTGGCGTCCAACGCTACCCTCCTGCCCTATTCTTGCGTCCAGCCCAAAGGAAAAGAGACCAATGCCCAACGCCCATAAAGGACCCCCTAGCCAGTGTTCAACACCCTAGAGGCCTGCTAGTATGTGGATCTCAATCAAGCTCAGCCCAAACACTAACCAAGTGGGCCCCAAAAGTGGATTTTAGCACTAAAAGACTGTTTTACCTTTGTTAATGTAATCCTTACCCATTAGTTTAGTATTTAAAGACTTTTACACCTCTCATTAAGGGAGATCTGCCATATTTTGTTTTCACATTGTATTTTCTATTAGTATGAGTTTCTAAGCCTCCTAGGTTGAGGGAGGAGCCCTGCTGATTTTTATGGATTAATAAAAGTATTACTGTTTCTTTTCAATCCGTGTTTGATTCAATTCTAAGATGTATCTTCATTCTTCAACTTGATGAATGGGATGACCCGTGATCATCTCCGTTCTTTATTCTAAGACCGCGTGCCTGACAACCACCCGTGTTCTTCTTGGTTTCGTGTGAATACATAACTGGAAAGCAATGAACCACCAGCTTGATTATACATCTCTTAGACGGCTAATCTACGAATTCGTTCGGGGACTTCTTGAGACACCAGTTCAGCCGAGGTATGGGGAGATTAGGGTCTCTGTGGTAGAGATTAGAACCCAAAGGCGCAACATTCTCTGATCCGGAAGATTCGACCTTGTCTGTGGCGTTTTGAGTAGGATCATTAAGGAGAATGGACTGCAGGAGCTTCACCCTCAATCAGAATGGATCCACACTAACCCTGGGGTTCAGATCTGGAGGAGATTGGTGACCGTGACCGTACGGCATTGGTCACATACAGCTTCCATAGAAGAAATCATTCACAATTGAAGAAGATAGTAATACCAGAGTTAATCCAGAAGGACAAAGCATCTCCAAGCCTTAATCATCTTCTTATCATTATAAACAGGTCAACCTAGTTCGGATCTCATTATTCCTTTTATGCAATTAAACAACATACCAACATCTCCTACTCACCTGACTATTATTTACAAGATAACCATAGCTTGCTTCAAACCACAATCCTCGTGGCATCGACCCTGACTCACTCAGGTATTACTTGGACGACCCAGTGCACTTGCTAGTACAGTTGTACAAAGTGTGGGGATTCGTGCACTAGTAACCGTAGCATTCTCTTAGCACTAAGACACTTTTAGGTTTTAGCAGTAGCGTCTTCTTCCTCTCGAGCTCCTCAGTCCTACCTCACTCCCTCAGAATCGCATCACTTGCTCAATTGCTCCATCCAACCACTAGCCTCCAGAGTTCCATCGTGCTCTTCCCTGAAACCCTAGCCTTTATAATGGTGCCATTTGTCTCACCATTGCCGCTTGGTTCATTGTAGTCATTTGCCAATCCTCCTGGTTCGTCATGGTTAAAGGCCCTCCCCTCATTTGTTCATCGGATTTGTCGCCAACTAGCTAGAGTTTGTCGTCAGCTTCCTTCGTTTATCGATCTCCCTCAAATCTCCACTCCCTGCCCTCACTAAAGGTAATGCCTCAGATGCACTAGAATTGTTCAGTGCTTATTCTTGGTTGGTTGGCTTTGCTCACTACTTAATAATGATTTTTAACTTTCTTTACTAGCTTGTTCTTGCTTGTTCTTGGTTGATTGGCTTTACTTACTGCTCGATAATAAATTTTAACTCTGCTACTAACTTGTTATTGGTTCATTAACTTTGTTTTGGCTTGATGATTAATTGACACGGATTCACTGATCATTCTTGCTTATTCTCGGTTGAATAACTCTATTAGTTTCATGATAATGAATCAAATTATTTGACTTTTGAATTTATACTTTTAAAATTATTTTGAAAATTTTGTTAACCTTAGTTAAACAAATTGTGCTAAAAGTATGAAACCTTAATAATCCTTGTTAATCTTTAAAAAAGTTTAGCGCTACTGCATAACTTTTTATTGTGTTATTGTGATTTAATTGTTGGTGTTATTGCTGAGTATCTTTCAATTGTTCCTATTGGTGTTGTTGCTTTGTTTTAAATTTTAATTGGTGATGTTGTCGTCTTATAATTTGTTAATTTGGTGTAAATTTTTTACTATCTTTATTTTAATTGTTTAATTATTTTCTTTTTATTATTTTAACTGTTATTGTGAATTTATTTATTTGCTAATTGTTCTTGTGTAGATTGTTAACTTATTTTAATTGTTCATTATGTTACTCCTTGTGGTACAAATTTTCCTATTTTGGAGGGTTTCTTTTTTGTTCTAAATAAGCCTACATTTGGTTAAGATGAACTTCTCTATGATGTTTTTATATACGGAGAATATATAATTATATGTAGTCTGGTACAATTCTTCTTATTTTCTTGTCCTTTGGATTATTGGGTGGTTGTATTTTTGCTAAATTCTTAAATAATTTTTGTTTGTTAAGTTCGAACAATCCCCGGTAACGGCACCAAAAACTTGGTGCACAAAACTGGCTACGCAGAATTTGCACAAATAGACCGGCAAGTATACCGTGTCGTCCAAGTAATACCTCAGGTGAGTGAGGATCGATCCCACGGAGATTGTTGGTTTGAGCAAGCAGTGGATACCTTGCAGATCTTAGTTAAGCGGATCGAAATTATAGTTTGTCACGAAAAGCATATAAAATAATAAATAGAACATTACTAGATAGAAAATAATTCAATGGTATGAGAACGGTTGAGGCTTCAGAGATGCTTTGTCTTTTCGGATTAACTTTTCTTACTGTCTTCTTCAATAACCTTCTGATTCTGTCAATGGTAGCCGTAAGTGATTAAGTATTTGTTTGGATTACAGTTTGCAAACGAGAGTTTGCATAAAATTGATTTTATAAAATTGATTTTGATGAAAAGTAAGTTTGGGTTAATGTGATTTATGTTTGGCAATCTTCATATCAAAATTGATTATAGTAAAACAAATGTTGTTTGGATTATACTACTCAAAATCACTTTTAGATGAAAAATTACTAAAAGAGACCTCAATTTAAATAATTTTTTTATATATATGCAAAATTAGAACACTAACAAAAATAATATAAAAATATTTATCATATAAAAAAGTAAATAAAATTCGTATAAATAAAATTAAATAAAAAATAAAAAATTTTATACACAACATAAATATAATGCAGAAAAGGATAGAAAAAAAGAATTCATATAAAAAAATAATAAAAATATCCTAAAAAGTCAACAACATTTGTCATATGAATAAAAGAAATACAATAAAATAAATAAAAAATCATATGAACAAAGCCAAACAAAAAAAAATTATAAAAAATATACATATAAAAAATAGTATAGTAAATGATAAAAAACTTATAAAAATATAACATGAGAAATCAGAATCCTACACAAATAATATAAAAATATTTATCATATAAATAAAAAATATAAGTAAAAAATACAATAAAAAATATAAAAATTCAAATATAAAAATGAGTATTAATAATAATAAAAAATTAAAATATTTAATTTGCTAATGATTAAAATAAATCTGAATTACTTTAATGAAAAAAATTGTAATGATGAACTATGAAAAAGTAAGAAGAACTATAAAAAATTATTGTGAAAGTAATAGTTACTAGTATCCTTTTTATAGAAGAAAATGAAGGGTAGGGTTGGTAAAAAAGAAATAAATTTTTTACCTAATTTTCCAAAAACAATAAGCAACCATGAACGTGAAACGTAGAAGCTGCAAATTTTAGCTTCTCCTGAACGTGCGTTCAGAAGCAGAATCAATTCTGTGTTAAGGAAGATAAAAATGGCCAAACATAAAAGTGAAGCTTTCAAGAAGCTCAAACGTGCTTCTCTCCTCCCCAACGTGTTTGCCAAACACACCCTAACTCATGTCCTCTCATCAAGTTAACCTCCTCCACTACAGTAATCCACCATGTTGAGATGACTCATGTCCTCTCATCAAGCCGCCTCTAGGTTTCTCACTATAGCAGAAGATGAAGCTCTAAGCAATCCACTCCCCTTCACGATCCTACTCAAGGTGCCACAGACAAGGCAGATCTTCCGAATCAGAAAGTGGCGACTTCTCTAACTCTAGCCTTAATGCCACAGAGACCTCATGCACACAAAGTCAATGGAATTTCATGTCACATATCCAAAGTTGCTCAGATGCTATATTGGAATTCTTAATGCAATCTCTAGCTTTAGTTCAATGCTATCTGGGTGAGAAATCGCATGGAACCCATGTAGAATAAGGGTGATTTCATGGGTCACCCTCAATTCATAAGATAAAGAACGAGGTTGCATAAGAGAATATAATCAGACAGATTGAATGAAAATAGTAATATTATTGATCCATGAAACTCAGCAAAGCTCTTAACCTTAACCTTAGGAGGTTAGTGACTCATACTATACATAATAGACTTCGAAAATAATGGGGAAGGAAGAAGATCCTAAGCATGGGTGATCTTCTCCTATATATAGTAATCTAATAACTAAGGATTACAGAAAAAAAGATAAACTAGTCTTGTAGTGCGAAAATCCACTTTTGGGGCCTCTTGGTAAGTGTTTGGGCTGGGATTGAGTATCTTCCATGAGCTAGTACCCCTTAGGGGCATTGAACGCCACCCCTTGGCTCCCTTTTGGGTGTTGGACGCCAGCTGCTCCTCTGTAGGCGCTGGATGCCAGGAATATGGCTGGTGGCTGGTGTTGAATGCCAGTTTTGGGCCTTCACTTCCAAAGAAAAGTATGGAATATTATATATTTCTGGAAGTCCCTGGATGTGAGCTTTCTATAGCCGTTGAGAGTGCACCATTTAAACTTTTGTAGCTCTAGAAAAGCTTCTACGAGTGCACGGAGGTCAGATCCTGAGAGCATCTGCAGTCTTTTCTCTGCTTGTGATTCAGTCTTTTTCTCAAGCTCCTCGATTTCAGCCAGAAAGTACCTGAAATCACCATAAAACACACAAACTCAAAGTAGAATCCAAAAATGTGAATTTTGCACTAAAACCTATGAAAAAATAATAAAACTTAAACAAAATATAATGAAAACTATATGAACATAATGCCAAAAAGTGTATAAAATATCCACTCATCAATGATGTTATAGAACGTCATCTAGGTGATTGATTCTTCCTATAATGGGTGCTTTTAGACTTTGCCATTGCATCAAGGTGTTCCTCCCCTGTAGAGCCACCAAATAATCCAGGTGTAATATTGTGAGAAGAACACTTCTATTAGTGACTGAAAGAAGGTTATCGTCGGTCTAGAATTTTTTCCCAATAAGGGGAATCACTTCATTCCAAGTATAGTTTCAAACCAACAAATAATCCTCAATCAAAGTTTAATTTGTTTGTCACAAGTGCAAACCAATAAAAATACCGAGAGTATTAGATCTTGGGTCATCTCTTAAAGGAATTGCAGCAAGGTATGCATGTTATCGGTTATGAGGTTCAAGGAGTGGTTTGCAATAAGAAGACAAGAATTTAAATGACAAGAAAAATAAAGTGACAAGAAAGTAAATCAAGTAACTAAAGATAACAAATAATAAAAAGAGACATTCATGACAAGGATTGAAAATCAAGGCTTTCTATCCTAGTCATTAATTATTGACGAGCGGAATTCCTTGCGTGCTCTAGAATTTTCACAATTAAGTTCTCGTTGCAAGTATAGCTTCTAGACCGACAAGAAATCCTTTCGTGCAAAGGTTTTGGTTGTCACAAGTAACAAACTCCTAATAAAATTGATAACTGAAGTATTTAAACCTCGGGTCGTCTCTCAAGGAATCGCAGGGAAGTGTTCTTATTATTGGTTATGAGTTGTGTAAATTGCGGTTTTGGGGATAAGAAATGAGAAGAGTAAGTTGTAGAGAAAATAGAATAATAACAATAAAAACTCTTGGCACGGTATGAGAATTGGAATTCCTATCTTAGTTATCCTTATCAATTGTGATGAGAATTGTCCGTTGCTCCCACGTGGTCAACCTCTAACTATGAAGGTAAGTCAAGCGGATAAATCAATATGAATCCTCAAGTCCTAGTCAATCCCAAGGAAAGACTAGAGTTAGTAGAATTCAAATTAATTAGTAACCTTCAATTATCAATCAACAAAAGAATTTGATAACTCAAGAGTCTCTAATTACTCAACCAAAACCAAGAATGTAAAAATCTACTCTAACATCCTTCCAAGTATTTTATCAAACACTTGGAGGACATAACACAAAGATAATAGAAAATCAATAGGAGATAATAACATCCAAATAACCAATTTCAAGTATCATTAATATAGATCAAAAGAGAGCAACCTTGAATATGAAATACCTCAAATTATATTAAAATAGAAAATCCAATCACAAAAGGGATGTATAGATCAAAGTATTAAAGTTAATAAGAGTAGAAGAGAATTAAGTCAAGGAACATTAAACCTGGGATTGAGAAGAGATAATCCTAAATCCTAAAGAAATTCTAAATCCTAAAACCTAAGAGAGAGGAGAGAACCTCTCTCCCTAAAACTACATCTAAAAACCTAAAATTGTGTGAATGTGATGTATCTGAATGAATGAATGGATTCCCCCACTCTACAGCTTCTATTATGTATTTTCTGGGCCAAAAATTGGGTCAAAAATTGCCCAGAAATTGCCCCCAGTGATTTCTGATACGTACAAGTCGCGGCTCTGTCACGCATACGCATCATCCACGCGTATGCGTGGATTGAACTTTTGCCAGGTCATGCGTATGTGTGATCCACGCGTGCGTGTCGCCTTACAGTATGGAAACTATGGGAAATTATATATCATTGCAAAGTCCCAGATGTTAGCTTTCCAACGCAACTAGAACCGCTACATTTGGACCTCTGTAGCTCAAGTTATGATCGATTGAGAGCGAAGAGGTCAGGGTTGACAGCTTTACAGTTTTTTCAGCTTCTTGTATTCCTTCCACTTTTGCATGCTTCCTTTCCATCCTCTACGCCATTCGTGCCCTGTAATCTCTAAAAACACTTAACACACATATCAAGGCATCGAATGGTAATGATAGAGGATTAAAATTAGCTAAATTAAGACAAAAAAATGTTTTCAATCATAGCACAAAATCAGGAAGGAAAATGTAAAACATGCAATTTCAGTGAATAAGTGTGAGAATAGTGGATAAAATCCACTCAATTAAGCACAAGATGTACCACGAAATAGTGGTGCATAAAATCTCCCACAATTAAATGTTAGCATGTCCTCATGCTAAGCTCAAGAGAAGCTATAAGAGTGAAGAGGAATGGTAGAATGTATGAAATGCATCCTATCTGTATGAATGCAACTACATGCAAAAATGCTTCTACCTACTTGGTGAAAAGTAAACAAATCCTTCAAGAAGAAATATGAACTGGATCTCACTAATTGAAATATGGTTTGATTCTCTCAATTTTCTACTAACCTTGCTTTCTAAGACTTGCTCTTCATCTAACAATCAACAAAGAACTAATGCACAGATACATATATCAAGAGGTCTTTTAAGGGTTGTAATGGGGTCAAGGTCAAGGTAGGATTGTATTTGGTCAAGTGGACTAAAATTTGAATCCTTAATTAACCTAAACTTCTCACCTAACTTAGGACAATCCATATAATCATAATATAAAATCAATAACTACCCATTTCTCAATGCATATGATTAAGGTATTGCATGCATAAACATGTGTTAACGTTCTTTTTCACATTTTATCAAGAATATACAACACCCAATTCTCAAACCAAATATTTTCAGTCCCAATTTCCCCACACTTAATTCGTGAGCACTTTCACTAGTCTAAGCTAACCAAGGATTCAAATTAGGGATATTATTGTTTTTCGCTTAGATTTAATGATGTGCTAAAATAAAGAACAAATGGGGTAAAATAGGCTCAAATTGGTTTGCAAAGGATAATGAAAAGGTAAGGCCATATGGGTATGTAAGCTCAGTGAAACAAAGGCCTCAATCATATAAGTGCATGCATACATCAAACCATGGAAATATAGAATTAAGCAAGATATAGATCACAATTTAAGAGAGAACAACACACACAAAAACAAAATATTGGTTGATAAAATACAACCAATCAATTAGGCTCGAAATCTCACTGGTTTTGTGTGTTCGAGCTCTAAACCATGTTCCAATATAATATTTCTTCAAATTGGTTTAACAAAAATTTTATTCAAATTAGTGAAATGCTATAGGAAGTTTCTTGAAGAAGAATTCATCATTCAACCAAGCAGTTGAAGAATATGAACAAAAACAAACAAATATGCAATCAAACATGCAAATGCAACAATGAACTAACAAAGAAAATCCCACATTGGTGTTAAGAAGGAACTAACTAACCTGTGGTAGTCGGTATTGACCTCTCCACACTTAAAGATTGCACCGGTGGGTGGGTTGCTCCAAGTGGTGCCTATCTCCAAAGATTGTGTAGCAGACTTGTTTATTGCTCCAGTTAGAAAATATTCCTTTTCCCTTTTAATGGCTATCCTAAAAAAGAGAAAAAGAAAGGGAAAGAACCCACAAGCAAAGATATGAAAATAAAGAAAACATATGTGGGCTAGTGCCAAATAATAAGGTTCTCAACTACATGGTAGCTACAACATATAAGTGAGAAAATAATAGAAGCACAGGGCATGTCAACTAGATAGCAAACAGGTCAAGGAGCACCCAAAATAATGCAAGAAATATTCAACAGTTGAGTAAGAATATTTTAACACCAATGTGAAAACAACAAATATAGAAGAGAAGGGGAGAAGAAACCATGAGGTTAAAATGCCATGAATGCGAGTATGCAAATGTAGCAAATAGAAGAAAAGAAAGGGAATAAGGATGAGAGGTGATGAGCGGATAATTTATACGCTTTTTGGCATTGTTTTTAGGTAGTTTTTAGTATGATCTACTTACTTTTAGGGATGTTTTCATTAGTTTTTATGTTAAATTCACATTTCTGGACTTTACTATGAGTTTGTGTGTTTTTCTATGATTTCATGTATTTTCTGGCTGAAATTGAGGGACCTGAGCAAAACTCTGAGAAAGAGGCTAACAAAGGACTGCTGATGCTGTTGGAATCTGACTTCCCTGCACTTGAAATGGATTTTCTGGAGCTACAGAACCCCAAATGGCGCGCTCTCAACGGCGTTGGAAAGTAGACATCCAGAGCTTTCCAGCAATATATAATAGTCTATACTTTATTCGGGAATTGATGACGTAAACTGTCGCTCAACGCCAGTTCCATGTTATTGTCTGGAGTCAAACGCCAGAAACACGTCACGACCCAGAGTTGAATGCCCAAAACACGTTACAACTTGGAGTTCAACTCCAAGATAAGCCTCAGCTCGTGTAACATTCAAGCTCAGTCCAAACATACACCAAGTGGGCCCCAGAAGTGGATTTATGCATCAATTACTTATTTCTGTAAACCCTAGCAGCTAGTTTATTATAAATAGGACTTTTGACTAGTGTATTAGACATCTTGGGACGTTTAGTTCTCAGATCATGGGGACTGGCCACTCGGCCATGCCTGGACCTTTCACTTATGTATTTTCAACGGTGGAGTTTCTACGCACCATAGATTAAGGGTGTGGAGCTCTACTGTACCTCAAGTTTTAATACAATTACTACTGTTTCTATTCAATTCTCTTTATTCCTATTCTAAGATATTCGTTGCACTTCAACTTGATGAATGTGATGATCCGTGACACTCATCATCATTCTCACCTATAAACGCGCGTGACTGACAACCACTTCCGTTCTACCTTAGGCCGGACGCATATCTCTTGGATTCCTTAAACAGAATCTTCGTGGTATAAGCTAGATTGATGGCGGCATTCATGAGAATCCGAAAAGTCTAAACCTTGTCTGTGGTATTCCGAGTAGGATTCTGGGATTGAATGACTGTGACAAGCTTCAAACTCCTGAAGGCTGGGCGTTAGTGACAGACGCAAAAGAATCAAGGGATTCTATTCCGACCTGATTGAGAACCGACAGATGATTAGCCGTGCTGTGACAGAACATTTGGAGCTTTTTCACTGAGAGGATGGGATGTAGCCATTGAAAACGGTGATGCCCTACATACAGCTTGCTATGGAAAGGAGTAAGAAGGATTGAAGGAAGAAGTAGGAAAGTAGAAAAAGAAAGGGCACAGTATCTCCATATGCTTATCTGAAATTCCCACCATTAATTTACATAAGTATTTCTATCCTATGTTATTTATCTTTATTTCCTGCTTATTATTTATTATTATTCGAGAATCCATAATCAATTATAATCTGCCTGACTGAGATTTACAAGATGACCATAGCTTGCTTCATACCAACAATCTCTGTGGGATCGACCCTTACTCACGTAAGGTTTATTACTTGGACGACCCAGTACACTTGCTGGTTAGTTGAACGGAGTTGTGTCCACACATAGCAAAGAGCCATTATAATTATTCCATACAACAACAAAGAATACAATATTGATGATCACAATTTCGTCCACCAAGTTTTTGGCGCCGTTGCCGGGGATTGTTCGAGTATGGACAACTGACGGTTCATCTTGTTGCTCATATTAGGTAATTTTCTTTTTGTTTTGTTTTCAAAAATTTTTCAAAATTTTTTTTCCTTTTTTTCGAAAATAAATAAAGAAAATACCAAAAAATCATAAAATCATAAAAACCAAAAATATTTTGTGTTTCTTGTTTGATTCTTGAGTCAACTTTTAAGTTTGGTGTCCATTGCATGTTTTAAAAAAAATTATTATGCATTTTTCGAAAATTCATGCATTCATGGTGTTCTTCATGATCTTCAAGTTGTTCTTGGTAAGTCTTCTTGTTTGATCTTGATGTTTTCTTGTTTTGTGTTGTATGTTGTTTTCCATATGCATTTTTGCATTCATAGTGTCCATGCATTAAAGAATTCTAAGTTTGGTGCCTTGCATGTTTTCTTTGCATCAAAAATTTTTCAAAAATATGTTCTTGATGTTCATCATGATCTTCAAAGTGTTCTTGGTGTTCATCTTGACATTCATAGTGTTCTTGCATGCATCATGAGTTTTGATCCATAATTTTCATGTTGTGAGTCATTTTTGTTGTTTTTCTCTCTCATCATTAAAAATTCAAAAAAAATAAAAAAATATCTTTTCCTTATTTCCCTCCAAATTTTTGAAATTTTGGGTTGACTTGGTAAAAAATTTATAAAATTAGTTGTTTCTTACAAGTCAAGTCAAATTTTCAATTTTAAAAATCTTATCTTTTCAAAATCTTTTTCAAAAAT
>NC_029780.3:65504904-65534420 GCF_000817695.3 Arachis duranensis | reverse complement strand
AAAAAGGCACTCTTGTTGAAGCTGATCCTGAACCTGAAAGGACTCTGAAGAGGAAGTCAAGAGAAACTAAAAATCAACAATTCAGAGAAACCTCAAAAAAAAAAGAAAAAAAAGAGAAAAGGGAAGACAAAAAGCTTCCACCTCTAACTCATGGGAGATGGAGATATTCATCTAAAGGGTCCATAACTCAGTAGAAGAGCATTTGACTGCACATCAAGAGAGCATGAGAAATTCCCTCATCAAGAAATCCCTGAGATACCTCAAGGGATACATGTTCCTCCACATAATTATTGGAAGCAACTAAGGGTAGGAACACCAAAATCACTAGAGATCATGCAACAAAAGCAAGGAAGAGACATAAAGGAGCTCAAAAAGCACCATTGGACCTTCAAAAGGTGCCACCCTCACTAAGGTTGACTCATTCCTTAACTTCCTTGTTCTTATCTCTCTGTTTTTTTTTTGGTTTTTTATGTTATATGTTTATTTATGTTTTGTGTCTCTACTTTATGATCATTAGTATTTAGTAACTATGTCTTAAAGCTATGAATAATTCCATTAATCCTTCACCTCTCTTAAATGAAAAATGTTTTTAATTCAAAAGAACAAGAAGTACATGAGTTTCGAATTTATCCTTGAATTTAGTTTAATTATATCGATGTGGTGACAATACTTTTTGTTTTCTGAATGAATGCTTGAACAGTGCATATTATTGATCTTGTTATTTATGAATGTTAAAATTGTTGGCTCTTGAAAGAATGATGAACAAGAGAAATGTTATTGATGATCTGAAAAATCATAAAATTGATTCTTGAAGCAAGAAAAAGTAGTGAAAAAAGCAAAAGCTCGAAAAAAAAGTGGCGAAAAAAAATTAGAAAGAAAAAGAAAAAAAAGCAAGCAGAAAAAGCCAATATCCCTTAAAACCAAAAGGCAAGGGTAAAAAGGATCCAATGCTTTGAGCATCAATGGATAGGAGGGCCCAAGAAAGTAAAATTCAGGCCTAAGCAGCTAAATCAAGCTGTCCCTAACCATGTGCTTGTGTCATGAAGGTCCAGGTGAAAAACTTGAGACTGAATGGTTAAAGTCGTGATCCAAAGCAAAAAGAGTGTGCTTAAGAGCTTTGGACACCTCTAACTGGGGACTCTAGCAAAGCTGAGTCACAATCTGAAAAGGTTCACCCAGTTATGTGTCTGTGGCATTTATGTATCCGGTGGTAATACTGGAAAACAAAGTGCTTAGGGCCACGGCCAAGACTCATAAAAGTAGCTGTGTTCAAGAATCAACATACTTAACTAGGAAAATCAATAACACTATCTGAACTCTGAGTTCCTAGAGACGCCAATCACTCTAAACTTCAAAGGAAAAAGTGAGATGCCAAAACTATTCAGAAGCAAAAAGCTACAAGTCCCGCTCATCTAATTATAATTAATATTCATTGATATTTTGGAATTTATATTATATTCTCTTCATTTTATCCTAATTGATTTTCAGTTGCTTGGGAACAAGCAACAATTTAAATTTGGTGTTGTGATGAGCGGATATATTATACGCTTTTTGGCATTGTTTTTAGGTAGTTTTAGTATGATCTAGTTACTTTTAGGGATGTTTTCATTAGTTTTTATGTTAAATTCATATTTCTGGATTTTACTATGAGTTTGTGTGTTTTTCTGTGATTTCAGGTATTTTCTGGCGGAAATTGAGGGACTTGAGCAAAACTCTGAGAAGGAGGCTAACAAAGGACTGCTGATGCTGTTGGAATCTGACTTCCCTGCACTCGAAATGGATTTTCTGGAGCTACAGAACTCTAAATGGCGCGCTCTCAATGGCGTTGAAAAGTAGACATCCAGAGCTTTCCAGCAATATATAACAGTCCATACTTTATTCGGAAATTGACGATGTAAATTGGCGCTCAACGCCAGCTCCATGTTGCTGTCTGGAGTCAAACGCCAGAAACACGTCACGACCCAGAGTTGAACGCCCAAAACACATTACAACTTGGCGTTCAACTCCAAGATAAGCCTCAGCTCGTGTAACATTCAAGTCAGCCCAAACATACACCAAGTGGGCCCCGGAAGTGGATTTATGCATCAATTACTTATTTTTGTAAACCCTAGCAGCTAGTTTATTATAAATAGGACTTTTGACTAGTGTATTAGACATCTTGGGACGTTTAGTTCTCAGATCATGGGGACTGGCCACTCGGCCATGCCTGGACCTTTCACTTATGTATTTTCAACTGTGGAGTTTCTACAAACCATAGATTAAGGGTGTGGAGCTCTACTGTACCTCAAGTTTTAATACAATTACTACTGTTTCTATTCAATTCTCTTTATTCCTATTCTAAGATATTCAATGCACTTCAACTTGATGAATGTGATGATCCGTGACACTCATCATCATTCTCACCTATGAACGCGCGTGACTGACAACCACTTCCGTTCTTCCTTAGGCCGGACGCATATCTCTTGGATTCCTTAAACAACATGATCGAGAACCGACAGATGATTAGTCGTGCCGTGACAGAGCATTTGGATCTTTTTCACTGAGAGGATGGGATGTAGCCGTTGACAACGGTGATGCCCTACATACAGCTTGCCATGGAAAGGAGTAAGAATGATTGAAGGAAGAAGTAGGAAACTAGAAAAAGAAAGGGCACAGTATCTCCATACGCTTATCTGAAATTCCCACCATTAATTTACATAAGTATTTCTATCCTATGTTATTTATCTTTATTTCCTGCTTATTATTTATTATTATTCGAAAATCCATAATCAATTATAATCCGCCTGACTGAGATTTACAAGATGACCATAGCTTGCTTCATACCAACAATCTCTGTGGGATCGACCCTTACTCACGTAAGGTTTATTACTTGGACGACCCAGTACACTTGCTGGTTAGTTGAACGGAGTTGTGTCCACACATAGCAAAGAGCCATTATAATTATTCCATACAACAACAAAGAGTACAACATTGATGATCACAATTTCGTCCACCAAGAGGGGAGGAGAAGAGAGAAGAGAGAAGAAAGAATTTGGATTGAGAGAGAGAATTAGGATTTGGAAAGGAGAGAGAAAGAAAACTGGCGGTGCGCTGGTTTAGGGAGGCGTTGCGACCGTCGCGCACGTGTACTGCGTGCGCCCACGCAGATCGCATGAAAGAGAGGGATGCGTATGGGTGCTATACGCGTACGCGTGATAGGGATTGTGTCGCTGGCGTGAGTCAAGCCCCGCGCACGCACAACCCTCTGTAACTCTTGCATTTGTGGAGAGAAGGTGTGCGACGCGTGCGCAGCATGTGTGCGCACGCGTGGGTGACCAGATGGGCAAGGTGAGGGCAGGTTGTGCGTCCAGCACAATACCAGTGCCAAGCCAGCACAACATTCGGCCAAACATCCATTTACGCCGAATTCAAGGTTGCGCGTGTGCGCCATGCGCGCTTCCGCGTGGGTTGCCTGAAACAGTAAGTGACGCACACGCGTCAGGTACGCTTGCGCATCGAATGCTCTCTTTTTTTTTTAAATGCAGAATGCATGTGAAGATGCAGAATGAATGAATGAATGAACACTAATAAAAATAAAACAAAATAAAACAAAGAATGAAAAGGAATGATCATACCATGGTGGGTTGTCTCCTACCTAGCACTTTTAGTTAAAGTCCTTAAGTTGGACATGTGGTGAGCTCCTTGTCATGGCGGCTTATGCTTGAACTCGTCCAGGAATTCCACCAATGTTTGCAATTCCAATAGCCTCCGGGATCTCAAACTAGGCACAAAGAGCCTTCAAGAAAGTTAAAGCAAGTGACAAGGCCCCAAGAGGGTTGATTGTTGGAATGAACTCCGGGGTCCCAAACCTTGCTTTCGCACCCATCTTTGTGTTGATCACCATTGTTCCAACCTTGTGGCAAGCAATCTGAATTCTCACTGAAGCAGCCAAACAACTTCTTAGATTCATTTAATCGAGCTCTACACCAACCTTTGCATTTCAACTTGGAGCATACAACCATATTGAACCTTGTATGACAACGCCAACCACTAACCATCTCCATTTTACTCTTAAAGCCATAGAGAGTTCTAAGTTGACCATCCCTCTCCAGTAGCCCATATTCAAGTGGGAAAGTAAAGGTCAAGGATAAGAATTTTACCCACTTCAACGTTGTGTTGGACGGTAATGGCCTTGGGAAAGGTGTTTCTAATGATCTTGCAAGCTCTACTCCCTTGTGCTCTTTTCTGATAACTTCCACCTCCTTGCAAGCCTCTTCAATTTCAACCTCTTCTTCTTGGTAGCTTTCTTCCAATTCAATCTCCTCTTCATTGCTTACCAATGGCATGGGAGGTTGTGCTTCTTCTTCTTTAATCTCCATGTCAAGTCCAATGGGAGATGATTTAATTGTAGATAAAGATTCATTAATGATTGAGTCTATCTCTTGATCAACCTCTTCAAAGTCTTCAACCAGGCTATGCCTTGGAGGTTGTACACCCTCCTCAACATCAATTTCAAACGTCTTTGAAGGAGGCTCTATAACTTGACTTTCTCATGGAGGTTCAGCATCTCATAAGTCTTCAACCACTTCTTCCTCTTCAATAATTACGGCTTCCTCCAGTTGTTTTAGCATAAAATCGTACTCCTCCTTGATGATTTGCTTTCTATGGCAACTCTCTTCAACTACTCCTTCATCTTCAAGGGTCTCTCATACATCCACATTTTGGGCCTCCTCTTGCTCCTCTGGAAATAAGGCCACGTGTAACTGATCCTTCGCGATTGCATCCCTAAGACGATCCCTTATCTCTTGTTCCATGTCCATAGTATAATAAGGATCATCTTGCTCTTGGATTGATGGATGTGGGTGCTCTTCCATAGAGGGTGGTGATGGGATGGAGAGATCATTATGTGGTGGAAAAAGAAGTGTACTAGAGCTTGAGGGTTGAGTATTCGAGGTACATGATTGGTCCATGCGGGATGTAAGAGCTTGAAGAGTAGAGGTGAGACTAGTGATAGAGGCAAGTGTGGTATGAAGCTCTATTTTCCCTTGGTGAATAGCACCAAGGGAGTTGTCATCCAGTGGAGGTTGGGGTGGATAGGAAGGTTCATTATTTTGGAGAAAGGGTACATGGTAGGAAGGTGGTTTTTCTTGGTAAGGGCATGGAGATGGTGAATATTGAGGTGGCAGCTCATAAGAGTAATTGTGCTGGAATGTGGGTGGTTCTAAGTATGGTTCATAAGGTGCATAAGGGTCAGGGTTATATGAGGGTATTTGGTAGTAGGGGGCTTGTGAGTTTGGTGTTTCAAACCTATGTTGAGGGGGGGTCATAGGCATATGGTGGGGCTTGTTGGTAACTGCGAGGGGGTCTACCATATCTATCATATTGGTATGCACCTCGGAATGGCTCTTGACTATAGTAATTTGGTGGAGGTTGGTTGTCATGAAGAGGTCCACCATAACTATTGTCTTGGTATGCATTATAGAGTGTTTGTTGGCTATAGCGCATTGGAGGGGGTTGTTGCCAAGAGGGTTGATCAAATCCTTGTGGCTCCTCCCATCTTTGATTCTTCCAACCTTGATCCCTGTTCTCATTATAGCTTCCATTCCTTACAACAACATTGGAACCAAACTTAAAGCCAGAGGGGTGAGAACTCAAAGTAGTTAATAAAAATTAAAAACAAAAATGAAAATAAATAAATCAGCAAAAGCAAATATTTACAATAACCAATAATAAGGCACACGTTTGCAATTCCACGACAATGGCGCCATTTTGACGAGCAGAATTCCTCGCGCGGTCTAGAATTTTCACAATTAAGTTCTCGGTGCAAGTATAGCTTCTAGACCGACAAGAAATCCTTTCGTGCAAAAGTTTTGCTTGTCACAAGTAACAAATCCCTAATAAAATTGATAATTGAAGTATTTAAACCTCGGGTCGTCTATCAAGGAATCGTAGGGAAGTGTTCTTATTATTGGTTATGAGTTATATAAATTGGGGTTTTGGGGATAAGAAATGAGAAGAGTAAATTGTAGAGAAAATAGAATAATAATAATAAAAACTCTTGGCAAGGTATGAGAATTGGAAGTCCTATCCTAGTTATCCTTATCAATTGTGATGAGAATTGTCCGTTGCTCCCACGTGGTCAACCTCTAACTATTAAGGTAAGTCAAGTGGATAAATCAATATGAATCCTCAAGTCCTAGTCAATTCCCAAGGAAATACTAGAGTTAGTGGAATTCAAATTAATTAGCAACCTTCAATTATCAATCAACAAAAGAGTTTGATAACTCAAGAGTCTCTAATTACTCAACCAAAGCCAAGAATATAAAAATCTACTCTAACATCCTTCCAAGCATTTTATCAAACACTTGGAGGGCATAACACAAAGATAATAGAAAATCAATAGGAGATAATAACATCCAAAAAACCAATTTCAAGTATTAGCAACATATATCAAAAGGGAGCAGTCTTGAATATGAAATATCTCAAATTATATTAAAATAGAGAATCCAATCACAAAAGGGATGTATAGATCAAAGTATCAAAGTTAATAAGAGTAGAAGAGAATTAAGTCAAGGAACATTAAACCTGGGATTGAGAAGAGATAATCCTAAATCCTAAAGAAATTCTAAATCCTAAAACCTAAGAGAGAGGAGAGAGCCTCTCTCCCTAAAATTACATTTAAAAACCTAAAATTGTGTGAATGTGATGTATCTGAATGAATGAATGGATTCCTCCACTCTGTAGCTTCTATTCTGTGTTTTTTGGGCCGAAAATTGGGTCAAAAACAGCCCAGAAATCTCCCCCAGCGATTTCTAATACGTACAAGTCGTGGCTCTGTCACGCGTACGCGTCATCCATGCGTACCCTTGATCTATGCGTGCGCATCACCTAACAGCATGGCAACTATGGTAAATTATATATCGTTGCAAAGATCCGGAAGTTAGCTTTTCAATGCAACTAGAACCAACACATTTGAACCTCTGTAGCTCAAATTATGATCGATTGAGTGCAAAGAGGTCAGGGATGACAGCTTTACAGTTCCTTTAGCTTCTTGTATTCCTTCCACTTTTGCATACTTCCTTTCCATCCTCTACGCCATTCGTGCCCTGTAATCTCTGAAAACACTTAACACACATATAAAGGCATCAAATGGTAATGATAGAGGATTAAAATTAGCTAAATTAAGACCAAAGAAACATGTTTTCAATCATAGCACAAAATTAGGAAGGAAAATATAAAACATGCAATTTCAATGAATAAGTGTGAGAATAGTAGATAAAATCCACTCAATTATGTACAAGATGTACCACGAAATAGTGGTGCATCAATTACCATATAATAATTATCAAGAGATAATCCTATTTTGTTATCTCCAACATCGGGAGAAAATCAAATAAGACTAGTTAATCTCAATTCATAAGTGCTAATCAACCTACTAATTAAGTTAGCAAGAGATTAGCATCAATGGAAATAATATTAACTAACAACTCTAGATCACCAACATAAGTTGGGTATTAATGACTCAAGATTGCATAATTTCTCTTTCCAAGCCAAGAATGCACAAAATCTACTCTAAAGCCCAACCAAGCATTTTGTCAAACACTTGAAAGGCATAAAAAGAAAGGATGGTAAAATTACAAGGAATAATAAATTCTACCACTACCCAATACAAGAAATGATAATAACAACTCAATTAAACAATAAGAAGCATGAATAGACATCAATTGCATTAAAGGAAATTGAAACCAACAAGAGTTCATAAACCTAAAAGTGGCTCAAAAGATAAATTAACAACAGAAACTAAGAAGATTAAAACAAATCAACAAGGAAAAGTAAAGGAAACTAAACTAAACTAAACTAAGAACACTAATTAAGCCTAAATCTAAGAGAAAACTAAACTAAGAACACTAATTTCTAGAGAGAAGAGGGAGCTTCTCTCTCTAGAACTAACCTAAGGCATAATTCTTACCCTTCACTAATTGCTCCCCCTTGATCCATCTTGAATTTAGCCTCTAATAGCTTTAGAAATGAGTTAGATTTGGGCCTGGATGGCTCAGAAATTACCCCCAGCATATTTCCATTCAGATGGTCACGTGCCGCTTGTCACGCGTACGCGGCGCCTAATGTCCTTCCCACACGCACGCGTGGGCCACGTACACACGTTGCCATGAATTCTGAAAATCCTCATTTCTTCATGAATTCTCCATTTTGCATGCTTTTCTCTTCACTTCTTCCATCCAATCCTTGCCTTTTGAACTTGAAATCACTCAATAAACATATCAAGGCATCAAATGGAATTAAAGTGAATTAAATTTAGCAATTTTAAGGCCTAAAAAGCATGTTTTCACTCTTAAACAAAAATTAGGGAGAATTACAAAACTATGCTATTTTAGTGAATAAATGTGAGAAAAGTTGATAAACCTTAGAGATGGGGTTTATCAACCTCCCCACACTTAAACCAAGCATGTCCTCATGCTAATGTCAAGAAAGAGACAAGTGGTATCAACATTTACTCAACGCAAACTATCTACATGCACTCTATCTAAATGCAATCTATCTACATGAATTCAACTACTTGGTCAAAATAAATCAGCTTCCAAGAATACATATATGAATACAAGGGCAAAGGCAACCATAATCAAATCAAACCCACATTTGAATTGAGTTATTGAAAAGAATTTACAAACTTGCAAGATGAGAGATGATCATATGCGAAAGCATGTAATTGAGCAATTGAACCCTTACTGGATGTGTATCCGCTCTAGTCGCTCAAGTGTATATGGTCAATTTACTCGATTCTCTTCTAATCATGCTTTCCAATATTTGTTTTTCATCTAACAATAAACAATTATTCAATTCATGCATACATTTATCATGAGGACTTATCCATAGGCTGTAATGGAGCTAGAGTCAAGGTAAGGATGTGTGTGGCCAAGTGGGCTTGAAATTTGAATATTTTATTAGCTTAGACTCTCACCTAACACACTGAAGAACGAAACTCTCGCACGATCTAGGATTTTCACAAATAAATTCACGTTGTAAGTATAGCTTCTAGACTGACAATAATCCCTTTCGACAAATATTTGGTTGTCACAAGTAACAAACCCAATAAAAATAATTAACCGAAGTACTCAAACCTCGGGTCGTCTTCTCAAGGAATTGCAGGGAAGTATGTTTTACTATTGGTTATGGAAAACAGTATTTTTGGGTTTTGAAAGGGTTTTGAACAAGAGAAATGGATTGTAGGAATTAATAAATTAATAACTAAGAAATCTCTTAGCAAGGTATGAAAATCGGAATTCCTATCCTAGTTATCCTTATCAGATGTGATGAGAATTGGGTTTTAATCCCACTTAGTTATTCTTTATTAAATAAAAGAAAGTCAAGTGGACTAATTAAATTGATCCTCAAGTCTTAGTCAGCTTTTAGAGTGATCCCAAATTAATTAGCAATCTGCCAATTTCAACCACTACTGAGTTTGATAACTCAAGTATTACCAATTAATTAACCAAAGCCAAAAGGGAAAATAAAACATAAAGAAAGTAGAACAATCATGAGTCTAAAATACCTCAAATTATATTAACTAAGAAAATCATAACATGAATGGTCCATAAGCCAATTGGGCAACATAAGTCAAATACACATAAAAGCATCAGAGTAACTAAGAGTAGAAGAGAAACATAAATTATTGAACCTGGTATGAAGAAACAATCCTAATGGCTAAAAGAAATCCTAAATCCTAAGATAAATCCCAATCCTAGGACAGAGGAGAGAACCTCTCTCTCCAAAAACTACATCTAATCCTAAAACTATCTGTTATGATCTGATAATGAATGAATGATGGATTCTCCCAATTTATGGCCTTTAATCTGTGTTTTCTGGGCTTGGATCTGGGCCAAAAAGGGTCTAAAAGTCGCTGGGGGCCGACTTCTACAATATTTGCAGAGCGCGCAAGCCACGTGTCTGCGTGGGTCACGCGATCGCGTCATCTAGAGTTTTTCTCTTCCACGCGGTCGTGTCAGTCATGCGTCCGCGTCAGTTGTGTTCCGTGAGTCATGCGTTCGCGTCATCCATGCGCTCGCGTCGGTGCTCCTTGCGCTTAAGCACACGTTCACGTCGTCCACGCGTTCGCGTCGCTACCAGTTTCTTCAAAAACTCCATTTTGTGTTTTCCTTCCATTTTTGTATGTTTCCTTTCCATCCTTTAGGTCATTCTTGCCCTATAAAACCTGAAAGTACTCAACACACAAATCACGTCATCGAATGGTAATAAAGGATAATTAAATTTAATATTTTTAAAGCATAGGAAACATGTTTTCTCATATATCATAAAACAAGGAAGGAATTGTAAAACCATGCAAATTCATATGAATAAGAGGGTGAGGAATTGATAAAATCATTCAATTAAAGCACAAGATATATCATAAAATAGTGGTTTATCACACACATAACAACCTATACGATTTAAATATAAATCTAACTACCCATTCTTCACTTTTTCACACACTCATGCATTCCCTTTTTTATCACAACACATATGCATTGATTATTATTGAACTTTCTTTTGGGGCATTATGTCCCCTTTTTATTGTTTTCTTTTTCTCTTTTCCCTTTTCTATTTTTTTAATTTTTATTTTTTCGGTAACATAATATATACAAAAAGAGATTAATACATATGGTTTACATAATTAATACATGAGTATATACCCAATTCCCAAGATCTCAGATAAACCACTATTTTATGGTTTATATTGTGTTTAATTGAGTGGTTTTTTTTCAAATTCTTCCCCACTTATTCATATGATTAGCATGTATTTACAATTCCTTCCCAAAATTGTTCCATAGTTGAAAACTTGCTTCCTAGAGATCTTTTAATTACGCATTTTAATTCTCCTTTATACCATTCGATGCCGTGATCCGTGTGTTAAGTGTTTCAGGCTTCATAGGGCATGAATGGCTTAGAGAATGGAGAGGAAGCTTGCAAAAATGGAAGGAACACAAGAAACCAAGGAGATGACCAGCGAACACCGACGCGGACGCGTGGGGCACGCAATCGGGTGAAATAGAGAAAATCACAGCGACGCGTACGCGTGCCTGACGCGAACGCGTGGATTGGAGTTCTGCAAGATGACACGTGCGCGTGCTTGACGAGAACGCGTGACACGCCAAAACAACCAGCGACGTGTACGCGTGATTGACGCGTATGTGAAGAACTGAAGATTGATGGTTTAGAAGTTATAATAAATTCTCGTTGCAAGTATAGTTTCTAAACCAAGCAATCAACCTTTCTTACAAACGTTTTGGTTGTCACAAGTAACAAACCCAATAAAATTTATAAACCAAAGTACTCAAATCTCGGGTCGTCTTCTCAAGGAATTGCAGGGAGGTGTGTTTTATTA
This sequence comes from Arachis duranensis, assembly GCF_000817695.3. NCBI lineage: Eukaryota > Viridiplantae > Streptophyta > Magnoliopsida > Fabales > Fabaceae > Arachis > Arachis duranensis. The sequence continues at coordinate 65,523,043 of NC_029780.3, read as the reverse complement.
TTGATTATGGAAAACAAGGTTTTGGGTTTTGAAAAGGTTTTGAACAAGAGAAATAAATTGCAGGAATTAATAAATTAATAACTAATAAAACTCTTGGCAATGTATGAAAACTGGAAGTCCTATCCTAGTTATATTTATCAATGGTGATGAGAATTATATTTCTGCTACCACTGAATCAATCTCTAACTATGAAGGTCAGTTAAGTGGATAAATTAATTTAACACCTAAAGTCCTAGTCAACTCCTTAAGGAAAGACTAGAGTTATAAGAATCTAAATTAATCAGCAAGAATAACAATTATCAATCACGATGAGTTTGATAACTCAAGAGTCACCAATTAATCAACCAAAGCCAATAGAAAATAATCTAAGCTATAAATAAGGAAAAGCAATCATGAGTCTGAAATACCTCAATTTATATTAATTAAGAAAATCCTAACATGAAAAGTTCATAAGCCAAATAGGTAACATAAGTAATACAAGCATTAAAGCATCTGGAAGTAAAAGAGAAACATAAAGTAAAAGGAATATTGAACCTGATGACGAGTTAAAATCCTAAATCCTTTAAGAGGAATCCTAATCCTAATCCTAAGAGAGAGGAGAGAACCTCTCTCTCTAACAACTACATCTAATCCTAAAACTATTTATGAATGAATGATTGTTATATGAAGTATATGTTGAATGAATGGATTCCCCCACTATATAGCCTCTAATCTGTGCTTTTTGAGCCAAAAACTGGGTCAGAAACAGCCCAAAAATCGCTGAATTCGAAATCTGGTACATGCAGGTTACGGAAAAGTGACGCGGAGGCGTCGTCCTCGCGTTTGTGTGGATTGTAATTCGCAGATGCGATGCATGCGCGTCATCCACGCATCCTCATCGCGTAACTTCGGGGCAGCTATGGCAAATTATATATCGTTGCGAAGCCCCGGATGTTAGCTTTTCAATGCAACTGGTACCGTTTCATTTAGACCTCTGTAGCTCATGTTTTGACCATTTAAGTGTGAAGAGGTCAGGCTGGACAGCTTAGCAATTTCTTCAACTTCTTGTATTCCTTCCACTTTTGCATGTTTCCTTTCCATCCTCTGAGCCATTCATGCCCTGTAATCCCTGAAATCACTTAACACACATATCACGGCATCTAATGGTAATAAGAAAGGATTAATATTAGCAAGTAATAGGCCAAAGAAGCATGTTTTTAATCATAGCACAAAATCTGTAAGGAAAACATAAACTCATGCAATTAGTATGAATAAGTGTATGAAAGATTGATAAAATCCACTCAATTGAGCATAAGATAAACCATAAAATAGTGGTTTATCAACCTCCCCATACTTAAACATTAGCATGTCCTCATGCTAAGCTCAAGAGAAGCTATAAGGGAGTGAAGAGGAATGATAGAATGTATGAAATGCAACCTATCTATGTGAATGCAACTATATGCTAAAATGATTCTACCTACTTGGTGAAAAAGTAAATAAATCTTTCAAGAACAAATATGAACTGGATTTCACTAATTCAAACCACAAAATACAATACAAATAACTTGCAAGAAGAAGATAGCTTATGAAAGCAGAGAACATAGAATTAAGCACTGAACCCTTACTGGTAGTGTATATCATTCTAACTCTCAAGTGTCTAGGGTTAATTCTCTCAATTCTCTACTAATCTTGCTTTCTATAGCTTGCTCTTCATCTAACAATCAACAAAAATTAATGCACAGATACACATATCAAGAGGTCTTTTGAGGGTTGTAATGGGGTTAGGGTCAAGGTAGGATTGTATTTGGCCAAGTGGACAAAAATCTGAATCCTTAATTAACTTAAACTTTCCACCTAACTTAGGACAATCCATGTAATCATAATATAAAATCAATAACTACCCATTAACTGCGTTTACTACATATTTATGCATTCCAAGTTTTGAGTACAGTACATGTGCATTGCTATCACCATTTACTTTGGGGCATTTTGTCCCCTTTTTATTTTTCTGCTCTTTTTTTTGTTTTTTTTATTTTTCTTTTCTTAATAATTTTTTGATGCATATGATTAAGGTATTGAATGCATAAACATGTTCTCAACATTTTTCGTATTTTCACAGAAAGTCTAACATACTCAATTCCCAAACCAAACGTTTCCAAACCCACTTTTCCCACACTTAATTCATGAGCATTCTCACTAGTCTAAGCTAATCAAGGATTCAAATTAAGGACATTATTGTTTTCCACTTAGAGTTAGTGATGAGCTAAAATAAAGAACAAAGGGGTATAATAGGCTCAACATTGGTTTGCAAAGGATAATAAAAGGGTAAGGCCATATGGGTATGTAAGCTCTGTGAAATAAGGCCTTAATCATATAAGTGTATGCATACATTAAATAATGGAAATATAGAATCATGCAAGACAAAGATCAAGTAGGCTCAAAATCTCACTGGTTTTGTGTGTTTGAGCCCTAAATCATGTTCCAAAATAATATTTCTTCAAACAAGTTTTTCAAAAAGTTTTTAATTTAAATTAGTGAAATACTATAAAAAGTTTCTTGAAAAAGAAAATATTACTTCAACCAAGTAATGATAATATATGCACAAAATCAAACAAACATGCAAATGCAACAATGAAAAACAAAAATTGGTGTTGAGAAGGGACTAACTAACCCGTGGAGATCGGTATCAACCTCTCCACACTTAAAGATTGCACCGTCCTCGGTGCATGCAAAGCTGTGCAGGTGGGCGAGTGTTGTGGTTCCTCAGCTGGTGCTCCTGTCGTTCCGCTCTTTGCCGGTGGCTTGTTAGAGGCTTTCTCTTTACCCTTTTTGGTGGCCATCCTGAAAAAGGGAGAAAGGAAAGGGACATGAAGTCAAAGGGATAGAGCAAGGGAGAGGGCAGTACGAGTAATAATCATGCCAAAATAAAGAAGAATGTTGTTAACACATGGTCGCGATTCCATGAAATTAGGACATCAATGGAAGCATAGCATGATAAATTGAGGCAATTAAATGCAAGATGTTTATTGGCATGCTAGCAAAGGCATGAGTAGCGTAAATCAAGCATTAAAAGCCTTAATGTATTATTAGTCGTGAGAAGCTAACAATAATGTTTGTATTGACAATTATATTCAATTAATAAAATAGTGGAAGGGGTTTTATGAAAAACAGGCATTATAGTAGAAGAATAGAATAATGAAGAATGCACAATGCCATACGGGCTTTTTCACAAACACTTAGTATGCATGTTTAATAAGGTATAGAGAGTATTAAATTGAACATGCAAGCACCCTTAAAAAAATAATATAAAAAATAATATATAATTGCCAAACAATTCCCTAACAATCCACAAGCAAAATATAAGAAATAACGACCCAAATTAATTTTCAACAACAATGAAAATAATGCAATGAATGAAAGTATGCAAATAAATTGAATGAAATAGATTGGAAGTGGAAAGGTATGAGAAGTTAAAGAGATGAAGAAGAAGAAAGTAAGAAAAGGAAGAAGAAAGAAGAAAAGATAGAAGAAATTAGGATTAGAAAAGAAAAGATAAGATAATTGGCGCTGATCTGGATAAGTTGTGGGGCGTAGGCGACGCGAGCACGTGAGTGACGCCATCGCGCGGTGTGTGATGATTATCGAGTGACGTGGACGCGTGGGTCACGCGATCGCGTGGGCTGATTTATGCGATTGGCGTGAGTGCAGCCTCGAGCACGCACAACTCTCTGTTTGATATGCATATTGCCAAAATTTTGGGTGACGTGATTGCATGGGGGACACGATCGCGTGGATGTCCTATTTTGAAAAACGACGCGGACGCGTGGGGCACGCGTTTGCATGGTAGGGCTTGTGCTTCTAGCACGAGTCCAGCCCAATTCCGGCTCAACTTTCGGCTATACATCCATTTTACGTCAATTTTAGGGCACGCGTTCGTGTGGGTGACGCGGACGCGTGGGAGGCATTTTCCCCACATGACGCGGATGCGTCAGCAACGCGGTCGCGTGGATCAATTTGTACCAAAGGCATGCCTCCAGCCACACTTTCGCGTGACTCTCTGTTCAATTTTCTTTTCTTCCCAACGCACATATGACGCGGACGCGTCGGCAACGCTGTCGCGTCGCATGTGTTTTTTTTTTTTAATGTAGTATGCAGAATGTAATGTTTAATATGAATGCTATGCATGATTACAGGTTCAATCAAAACTCAAAAACAGACTAAAATTAAAACTGAAAAAGGAACGATTATACCATTGTGGGTTGTCTCCCACCTAGCACTTTTAGTTATAGTCCTTAGGTTGGACATTTGGCGAGCTCCTTGTCATGGTGGCTTGTGCTTAAACTCATCTTCAAACTTCCACCAATGCTTGGTCTTCCAATAAGCTCTATCCATACTAAGTAAATTCCTCAAGCTTTGATGGAGTTCTTCACAAGCTTTGAGCTCCCAAAATTGATCCTCATATATTCCCGTATCCCAAATCTTGTTTCTACAGCCGTCTTCAAGTTGATTATCATGATTCCATCTGGGTGGTTTAGCTTTAGAATTCTCACTAAAGTGGTCAAACAACTTCCTAGACCCATTCAGTTGAGCTTTACACCAAACTTTGCATGTCAACTTGGAGCATACAACCATGTCGAACCTTACTTGACAACTCCAACCACTAACCATCTTCTTCTTGCTCTTAATGCCACAAAGAGCTCTAAGTTGACCATCCGTCTCTAGAAGCCCATATTCAAGTGGGAAAGTAAAGGTCAAAGATAAGAATTTTACCCACTTGAACATTGTATTGGACGGTGATGGCTTCGGGAGAGGTGTTTCTAATGATCTTGCAAGCTCCACTCCCTTGTGCTCTTCTTTGGCAACGTCCACCTCTTTGCAATCTCCTTTAATATCAACCTCTTCCTCTTGGTAGATCTCTTCTAATTCAATCTCTTCTTCATTGTTCACCAAGGGCATGGGAGGCTGTGCTTCTTCTTCTTTCATCTCCATGTCAAGTCCACTGGGAGAGGATTCAAATGTAGATAAGAATTTATCAATGATTGAATCCATCTCTTGATCATCCCATTCAAAGTCTTCAATCATGAGATGCCTTGGAGGTTATACACCTTCCTCAACATCAGTTTCAAACGTCTTTGAAGGAGGCTCTATATCTTGACCTTCCCATGGAGGTTCAACATCTCCTAAATCTTGAACCACATATTCTTCTTCAATAATTCCAGCTTCCTCCACCTGTTCTCGTGTCTCCTTCATGCTACGTTCTTCATTAGATTCTGCATATGAAGCCATGGGGTTCCTTGAATGTCTGAACGTCAGAAAGGCAATCGATTTATCGCTTGATCCAGGTGTTTAAGTATGAAATCGTATTCCTCCTTGATGGCTTCTTTTCTATGATAACTCCCTTCAAATACTCCTTCATCTACAAAGGTCTCTACTGCCTTCACCTTTAGTGCCTCCTCTAGCTCCTTATGAAGTATGAATTCGCGAAGATGATCCTCTCTCTCTTGTTCAATGTCAATAGTATCATTGGGATCATGTTGCTCTTGGATTGATGGATGTGGGTGCTCTTCCGTGGATGGTAGTGATGGGATGGGTAGATCATTATGTGGTTGAGATGGAAGTGCATTGGAGCTTGAAGGTTGAATATTGGGGGTAGAGGGTTGGTCTATGCGGGATATAAGTGCTTGAAGAGTATAGGTGAGACTAGTGCTAGTGATAGAGGCAAGTGTGCTGTCCATAGAGGTTTGGGATGGATAGGAGGTTTCATTTTTTTGGAAAACAGGTCCATAATATGGAGGTGGTTCTTTTTCATAAGGATATGGAGATGGTGAATATTGAGGTGGTGGTTCTGGGTATGGTTCATATGGTGGTTGGTGTGGTGGATAAGGATTAGGGTTATCTGGAGGTGAATGGTAGAAAGGGGCTTGTGAGTGTGATGGTTCAAAGCCATGTTGAGGAGGTGGTTCATTGGCATATGATGGGGCTTGTTGGTAACTACAAGGGGGTCCACCATATCTATCATTCTGGTATGCATTGCAGAGTGGTCTTTGTCCATGATATCTTGGAAGGTGTTGTTGCCTAAAGGGTTGATCAGATCCTCTTGGCTCCTCCCATCTTTGATTGTTCCATCCTTGGTGCATATTCTCATTGTAATCTCCTCTTCCTGTAACATAGTTGTAACCAGACTCATAGCCAAAGGGGTGAGAGTTCATAGTAGTAGAAAAAATATAACAAAAAGAAAATATTTTGAAAAATATATAATTTTTGAAAAAGGATAAGATAAGATTTTGAAAAAGATATAATTTTTGAAAAAAGAGATAAGATAATATTTTTTAAAAAAAATATATGATTTAAAGAAAATATTTGAAATTTGAAATTTGATTTTGAAATAAGATAAGATAAGATAAAAATTTTAAAATAAAAAATCTGAAATTTTTTTTGAAAAATATTTACAATAACCAATAATAAGGCACACGTTTGAAATTCCCCGGCAACGGCGCCATTTTGAAGAACTGAATATTGATGGTTTAGAAGTTATAATAAATTCTCGTTGCAAGTATAGTTTCTAAACCAAGCAATCAACGTTTCTTACAAATGTTTTGGTTGTCACAAGTAACAAACCCAATAAAATTTATAAACCGAAGTATTCAAACCTCGGGTCGTCTTCTCAAGGAATTGCAGGGAGGTGTGTTTTATTATTGATTATAGAAAATAAGGTTTTGGGTTTTGAAAAGGTTTTGAACAAGAGAAATAAATTGCAGGAATTAATAAATTAATAACTAATAAAACTCTTGGTAAGGTATGAAAACTGGAAGTCCTATCCAAGTTATCCTTATCAATGGTGATGAGAATTATATTTCTGCTACCACTAAGTCAACCTCTAACTATGAAGGTCTGTTAAGTGGATAAATTAATTTAACACCTAAAGTTCTAATCAACTCCTTAAGGAAAGACTAGAGTTATAGGAATCTAAATTAATCAGCAAGAATAACAATTATCAATCACGATGAGTTTGATAACTCAAAAGTCACCAATTAATCAACCAAAGCCAATAGTAAATAATCTAAGCTATAAATAAGGAAAAGCAATCATGAGTCTGAAATACCTCAATTTATATTAATTAAGAAAATCCTAACATGAAAAAGTTCATAAGCCAAATAAGCAACATAAGTAATACAAGCATTAAAGCATTTGGAAGTAAAAGAGAAATATAAAGTAAAAGGAATCCTAATCCTAATCCTAAGAGAGAGGAGAGAACCTCTCTCTCTAACAACTACAGCTAATCCTAAAACTATGTATGAATGAATGATTGTTGTATGAAATATATGTTGAATGAATGGATTTCACCACTTTATAGCCTCTAATATGTACTTTCTGGGCTGAAAACTGGGTCAGAAATAGCCTAGAAATCGCTTAATTCAAAATCTGGTACGTGCAAGTTGCGGAAAAGTGACGCGGAGGCGTTGTCCACGCGTTTGCGTGGATTGTAATTTGTAGATGCGACGCGTGCGCGTCATCCACGTGTCCGCGTCACCTAAATTCGGAGCAGCTATGGGAAATTATATTTCGCTGCGAAGCTCCGGATGTTAGCTTTCCAACGCAACTGGAACCACATCATTTGGACCTCTGTAGCTCATGTTATGACCGTTTGAGTATGAAGAGGTCAGGCTAGACAGCTTAGTAATTTCTTCAACTTCTTGTATTCCTTCCACTTTTGCATGCTTCCTTTCCATCCTCTGAGCCATTCATGCCCTGTAATCCCTAAAATTACTTAACACTCATATCACAGCATCTAATAGTAATAAGAGAGGATTAATTTTAGCAAATAATAGGCCAAAGAAGCATGTTTTCAATCATAGCACAAAATCCGGACGGAAAACGTAAACTCATGCAATTAGTATGAATAAGTGTATGAAAGATTGATAAAATGCACTCAATTGAGCATAAGATAAACCATAAAATAGTGGTTTATTAGTACGCATGACATGCGCTACCTGCAGAATTCACAAAATGCTGGGGGCGATTTCGGGCCATGTTTTGACCCAGTTTTCGGCCCAGAAACATAGATTAAAGCCAGGGAACATGCAGAGGCTCAATGCATACTTAACACAGCATTCATATTCACAAATTTAGGTTTTAGATGTAATTTTTAGGGAGAGAGGCTCTCTCCTCTCTCTTAGGATTAGGATTAGGATTTAGGATTAGGATTTCTTCGTCTTTTCATTTCTAGGTTTAATATTCCTTTACTTTACTTTATGTTTTCTTCTACTTTTATTTATTCTATTACTTTAGTTGATTGCTTGATGTTGCCAATTTGGTTTATGGATTCCTATGTTCAATCTAACTTTCTATTTAATATAATTTGAGGTATTTCAGATATTTATGATTTTAATTTAGCTTTTTACACTCTTAGCTTTGGTTGAGTAATTAGAGACTCTTGAGTAATCAAACTCAGCTGATGATTGAAAATTGTAATTCTTTGCTGATTGGTTTGAATTCCCCTAGCTCTAGTCTTTTCTTAGGAATTGACTAGGACTTGAGGAATCAAATTGATTTATCCACTTAACATACCTTCATAGTTAGAGGTTGACCAAGTGGGAGCAAAAGCCAATTCTCATCACAATTTATAAGGATAACTAGGATAGGACTTCTAATTCTCATACCTTGCCAAGAGCTTTATTAGTTATTAATTTAATTTCTTGCAATTTACTTTTCTTGTTCAACCTACTTAAAAATCGCAAAAAAAGATACATTTTTCCATAACCAATAATAATAACACCTCCCTGCAATTCCTTGAGAAGTCAACCCGAGGTTTAAATACTTCGGTTATCAATTTTATTGGGTTTGCTTAAGTGACAAACAAAACTTTTGTACGAAAGGATTCTCTGTTGGTTTAGAAAGTATACTTACAACACGTTTATTTTTATAAAATTCTTTACCGACAGAAATCAATTCGTCAATCTCAACAAAAATATAAAAACACACTTTTATCCAAGCCAATATTCTCAAATTTTCCCACACTTAGATGATACACACTCTCACTAGCCTAAGCTAATCAATGATCCAAATGAAGGACATTTATTGTTTTCCGCTTTAAGGCTAGTAATGTGCTAAACTAAAGAACAAAAGGGGTTTAACATAGGCTCAAAATTGGCTAACAAAGGTGGATAAAAGGGTAAGGCCATTTGGATAAGGGAGCTAATGAAATGAAGGCCTCAATCATATAAATACATTCATACATAGAATAATGGACATAAAGAATCAAACAAATCAAAGATTACGATCATAGAAAGAGATTATACACACAAGAAGGAAAATAATGGTTATATGATGCAACCATACATTTAGGCTCAAAGTCTCATATGGTTGTGTGTTCTTAGCTCAAAAACATGTTCCACAATATATAAATCAAGCAAGTTTCAATGAAATTGTTTTCTTTTTCAAATCAATTGGGGTGCCCTATAGATAAATTTCTTGAAAAATTTCATTATTTTGACTAAGATTATTATATATATGCATACTAGGAAAATGCAACTAAAAATTCTAAAAGACCTAGATAATAACAGAAAAAATTAAAATGTGAAAAATGTTGGGATTAGAAATTTGTCACCCAAAAATGGCCGCTTGGTCGGACGACGTCCCCACACTTAAAAGGTTGCACCGTCCTCGGTGCATTCAAAGATGAGCAAGGGGGTACGACGACTATGCGGATTGCCACCTTCAGCTGGTGGATCAATCGGCTGCTGCGTGTTCTTTGATGACAAGTCATCATATACCCATTTTTCAAGCTAATTTCACTTGTTTTATTAATCTTTATGCACTTTCTTGCATCCTAAGTAAGTGATTTGGAGTGAAAATGCATAACTTCTTAAGATCAAGCAACTACCATTAAATTGATGCTAACTCATGAGGTTTAAGCTAAATTTAATTGAATTTTAATTGATTTATAAGCCTTGTGAATTTAGTGATACTTTGAGTGGTTGTTTTGGTTGATTGTAGGTGAAGAAAAGAAGAAAAGAGAAAGCGTGGCTTAAGAAAGCGTGACCCAAGGAGAAAAAGGCGTGGCGCATAAAGGAGGAGTGCAAGTATTGGCCTCCACAAGGGCACACTGCCCTCTAGGAGGGCAACATAAGGAAACAAGGCTTGAGAGGCAACTCTGCCCTGCCCACGACAAGGGCAGAGCACAAAATTTGCCTTGGATCAAAAAAGAGCAAAACCTTGCCCTGCCCTCCACAAGGGCAGTATCAGGCCTTCATGGAAAATAAATCAAAGGAAAAAGCCTACCAATGCTTGCCACAAGAGTCGAACACGGCACAAGGAGAAAGCAAGGAACTAGGCCTTATTATGGTGCCAAGAAAGCCAAGGAAAAATAGTAGCGTGTGCATCGGCCAAGTCTCGAACACGGGACTTCAATTTGGAAACACTGCCCTGCCCTCCGCGAGGGCAGGGCAGCATTTTGTTGTGGCACGGCCAGCGGACCAAACTGGCGCACCAAGGCATCACTCGGCAGCACCAGCAGCATGCACAGGCACCAAAATGGGGCACCAGAAATTTCTGCCCTGCCCTCTGCGAGGGCAGGGCAGCATCCTGCGCACCAAGCTCGCACACCACGCTCGCACCAAGGCCGCACGCATCAAATCCTGCCCTGCCCTCCACAAGGGCAGGGCAGCCTCCTGGGAGCTGTTTTCTTCATGGGCTAAAATTGGATTAAAAATCCAATTTAATTCATTTCTTCACCAAATCAAAAGCCCATCCAAATCCCAAGATCCAAGAATAGAAAGTGTATAAATAGGAGCTAGTTTGATGTAATTAGGACCACTTTTACTTTTACTTTGGAACTTTGAATTTTCCTTTGAACCTTTACTTTTATTTTGAGCTTTTGAACTTTCTCTTGGAGACTTCACTGAGATTTCAGAGAATTGGAGAGGAGAATTGATCTCTCTTCTTCCTCGTTCTTGCTTGAGCACTTTTATTTTTCTTGTTTGAGTTTTGGGTGTGAAGAATTGAGGAAATTCCGTCTCAATCTCCATTCAAAATCTCTTTAATTCCTCTTCTGTATAATTAAGTTGAATTTTAATTCCTTTACTGCTTCTTCTTCAATTTCTTGTTAATTGCTTTGTGGGCTTGGATCTGGGAAGGTAATTGAGATCTAGACTTTGCTATCTAGTCTCTTGAGTCCTGAGATCCCATTTTCCTTGTTGGTTCTTCTGTGAACCTCTGCTTCAAGTTAATTCCCATTTCTGTTTGAATTCTAGTTGTTTTTAATTCAATTTCTGCTTATTTAATTGTTGCAATTTACTTTCCTTTGCTGAATTTCTGAATTCTCAATCCTCAACTCCCTTTTCCATTCAAGCAATTCATATTTCTTGCACTTTAAGTTACTGCAATTTACATTTCTTGCACTTTAAGTTTCAGTCATTTAATTTCTTGTCCTTTAAGATTCAGCATCTTTTACTTTCCTGTTCTTTAGTTTATTGCAATTCTCCCCTCTCCCTTTACATTCCAAGCAATTTAGCTTCTGTAAAAGATAAACCACTCAACCAATACTTGATTCGCTTGACTAAATCAACCACTAAACTAAAATTGCTCAATCCTTCAATCCCTGTGGGATCGACCTCACTCCCGTGAGTTTTTATTACTTGATGCGATCGGGTACACTTGCCGGTGAGTTTTGTGTTGGATCGTTTTCCACACATCAAGTTTTTGGCGCCGTTGCCGGGGATTGAAATAGATTGACAATGATTAAGTGAAGTGGAGATCTAGATCAAACACTTTTTCTTTTCTGTTGTTTTTAATTTTGGCTAACACACTAACTGTTTGAATTTTTGCTTAAACTAACTAAAACTTCATTCTAGCTATAGATTAAAGTTTCATTGGTTTTCTTGATCTGTGTGTTTATTGTTGTGTGTTTGTATGTCAGGTACAGGAAGATCTTCCCCTGTCCTCTCTGAAATTGACCAAAGAACTCTTCGAAGAATAAGAAGAGCTGAAAGAGGAAAGAACGTTATTGGAGAGGAAGAATCTGAGGAGGAATTCCAAGAGATGGAAGGAGATCCATCAAATCAATACCACGAAATGGAAGGGAACACTTCCAATGCCAATCAAGAGGGAGTGGACAACAACAATGGGTAACCACAGAGGAGAGTTTTGGCTTCTTATACATTTGCAAATCCTAGACATTATGGTAACAGCATCCTTACCCCAAATGTCAATGCAAATAACTTTGAATTGAAGCCACAACTCATCACTTTGGTTCAAAACAACTGTTCTTTTGGAGGAGGACCATTGGAGGACCCAAATCAACACTTATCCACGTTCTTGAGGATTTGTGATACTGTGAAAACCAATGGTGTGCCTCCTGACAGCTACAAGTTGCTGCTCTTTCCATTTTCTCTCAGAGACAAAGCCACCCACTTGATCATTCAGTTGGAGGCTCATTACAACTCATGAAAACTACAGAGGAAGTTCAAAATCTCATTGATATGGTGGCTAACAACCAGTATTTCTTTGCTCACCAAAGGCAACGCCAACCATCACAAAGGAGAGGAGTAATGGAGTTGGAAGGAGTGGATTCAATCTTAGCTCAAAACAAAATGATGCAGCAGCAGATTCAACAACAATTTGAGCAAATGGCCAAAAGGATTGATGGCCTGCAAGTTGCATCAGTGAGTGCCACAAGCCAACCATCAACTCCTTGGGGTCAAAATGAAGAAATTCAAGAAGAGAAACAGTAAGAGCAAGTCCAATACATGCACAACCAAAATCCTGGAGCTAATGAAGTCTATGGAGATACTTACAATCCTTCTTGGAAGAACCATCCCAACCTCAGATGGGGAGACAACCATAATCAAATTCAGCAGCCATGGCAAAGGAACTCAACTAAAAACAATTGGAAAAACACAAACCACAACAACCAACCAACTGCTACATAAAACTCATACAGAAAACCACAAAATACATATCCCAACTCTAACCATTATCCACCAAATAACCACCCAACTAATCAAAACACCTATCACCATCCATCAACACCCCAAAACCAACCAATCTCACAAGACTCTCAGAGGATCACTAATCTAGAGATGCTCATAGAAAAGATGATGAAGAACTAAGAATTGACAACAAAGAACCAAGAAGCTTCCATGAAGAACCTAGAGAGGCAGATTGGGCAAATCTCCAAACAAATTTCTGTTTAAAAACCATCAAACTCACTACCAAGTGACACCATTCCTAATCCAAAAGAGGAATGCAAGGCAATACAGTTGAGGAGTGGAAAAACACTGCTGAAAGATGAAGAAGCCACCAAGAAGCCCAAGGAAAGTGACAAGAAGCAAGTTGAAAAAGAGGAAACCAATGATGAAGATGCAACAGCAAGCAATCACTCTCAGAATCAACCTCAAGAGAAAGAAAATAGACCACAAAATCTGAAGAAGGGAAAGCAGATCATGGGAGAACCGATTCCAAGACAACTTCAAGGGGAGAAAAGCTTGACACCCCCACTACCTTATCCTCAAAGATTCCATAAGGAGACTAAGGACCAACACTTTTCTAAATTCCTAGAGACTTTCAAAAAGCTGGAAATCAACATACCTTTAGCTGAGGCATTGGAGCAAATGCCTCTGTATGCCAAGTTTTTGAAGGAGCTCATCAATAAGAAAAGAGACTGGAATGAAAAAGAGACGGTAATGCTTAGTGAAGAATGTAGCGCTGTGTTACAAAAAGGAATCCCACCAAAGCTCAAAGATCCAGGGAGCTTTGTAGTATCATGCACCATAGGCAGTTTAACTTTGGACAGAGCTCTCTGTGATCTTGGAGCTAGCATCAACTTAATGCCCCTGTCCATGATGAGGAAGCTTGCTATAGAAGAACTCAAACCCACCAGGATGTCACTAATCATGGCAGATAGATCAATCAAGACATCCAATAGAATTGTGGAAAATCTGTTAGTAAATGTTGGGAAGTTTATCTTTCCTGCGGATTTTGTGATTTTGGACACCGACGAGGAAGGAAACAATTCAATAATCTTGGGAAGACCGTTTCTAGCAACTGCAAGAGCCATTATAGATGTGGAGAAAGGAGAAATGATCTTCAGAGTACACAATGAGCAAATGATCATAAATATTTTCAAGTCAATGCAACACATTCCTGAGCAAGAAGATTACTTGAGGGTGGATATGATAGAAAGCCTGATGGAAGAAATATTAGACACTAATCAGCATGAGCAAGAAGGAGAAATTAATCAAGAGACAGCAAAGGAACACGCAGCTGAGATCTCTATTGACAAGGAGGAGAACCCAAGCAAGAAGAAAGAGGTGCATAAACAAGAACTGAAGCCATTACCTACTCATCTCAAATATGCATTCCTAGGCACATCAGAGAGCTTCCCAGTGATCATCAACTCATCCCTGACAAAAAAAGAAGAAGGAGAGCTTCTTGATGTACTTAGAGCTCACAAGGATGCTTTAGGATGGACCATCGATGATCTGAAAGGCATTAGCCCAGCAATATGTATGCATAAAATCCTCTTGGAGGACAATTTCAAAGCAGTAGTTCAACCTCAGAGAAGGTTAAATCCGGCGATGAAGGAAGTTGTCCAAAAAGAAGTAATAAAATTATGGAATGCAGGGATAATATATCCTATCTCTGATAGTCCATGGATAAGCCCAGTCCAAGTGGTACCAAAGAAGGGAGGAATGACAGTCATTGTTAATGAGAAGAATGATCTCATTCCAACAAGAACTGTGACAGGATGGAGAATGTGTATTGATTATAGGAGGTTGAATGATGCCACACGCAAAGATCATTTCCCACTTCTTTTCATTGATCAGATGCTTGAAAGATTAGCCGGCCATGCATACTACTGCTTCCTGGATGGCTATTCTGGGTATAATCAGATAGTGGTAGATCCAAAGGACCAAGAAAAGACTTCATTCACTTGTCCATTTGGAGTTTTTGCTTATAGAAGAATGCCATTTGGACTATGCAATGCCCCAGCCACTTTTCAAAGGTGTATGCTCTCCATTTTTTCAGATATGGTCAAAAAGTCTTTAGAGGTTTTCATGGATGACTTTTCTGTTTTTGGTGACAATTTCAACTCTTGCCTGAAACATCTAACTCTTGTTTTGAAACGGTGCCAAGAAACCAATTTGGTTTTAAACTGGGAAAAGTGCCATTTCATGGTGCCTGAGGGGATTGTTCTTGGTCACAAAGTTTCAAGAAAAGGAATAGAGGTTGATAAGGCAAAGGTGGAAATTATAGAGAAGCTTCCCCCACCAATTAATGTGAAATCTGTTAGAAGTTTCTTGGGACATGCAGGATTTTTATAGAAGGTTTATCAAGGATTTTTCTAAAATAGCTAAACCTTTGAGTAATCTATTAATGATTGATAACCCCTTTTGTTTTTGATGAAAATTGCCGGCATGCTTTTGAAACTTTAAAACATAAACTCACAACAGCACTAATTATCACACCCCCGGATTGGGAATTACCCTTTGAACTCATGTGTGATGCGAGTGATATTGCAATTGGTGCTGTGCTTGGACAAAAAAAGGGAAACTTGCATCATGTCATATATTATGCAAGTAAGGTGTTGAATGAGGCTCAAAAAAATTACACCACAATAGAGAAGGAATTGTTAGCTGTAGTTTATGCATTTGATAAGTTTAGATCATACTTGATAGGATCTAAAATTGTGGTTTATACTGACCATGCTGCCCTCAAGTATTTGATGTCAAAGCAGGATGCTAAACCAAGACTTATCAGGTGGATACTACTTCTACAGGAGTTTGACATTGAGGTAAGGGACAGGAAAGGCACTGAGAACCGAGTTGCTGACCATTTGTCAAGGTTGCCACAAGAAATAATTCAAGAAGCGTCGCAACCTGTGAATGAAAGCTTCCCAGATGAACATCTTCTGCTGATCCAAAAAACACCATGGTTCGCTGATATAGCAAACTACAAAGTGGGGAGGAAGATACCTCAAGAATTCACTAAGCAACAAGTGAAGAAGCTAATCAATGAAGCAAGGAAGTTCTTGTGGGATGAACCTTACCTATTCAAAAGATGTTCTGATGGAATAATTAGAAGATGTGTCCCTGAGAGTGAAATAAGATATATATTATGGCATTGCCATGGCTCAGCTTATGGTGGATATTTTGGTCCGGAAAGAACAGCTGCAAAGATATTGCAAAGTGGTTTTTATTGGCCAACCATCTTCAAAGATGCCAGAGAGTTTGTCCACCAATGTAATGAATGCCAGAGAGCAGGAGGATTGACAAGAAGGAATGAGATGCCGCAGAACTTCATTTTGGAAGTAGAATTGTTTGATCTATGGGGCATTGATTTCATGGGACCCTTTCCCCCTTCTTATTCTTTCAAATATATCTTGGTAGCAGTGGAGTATGTTTCAAAGTGGGTGGAAGCCATAGCCACAACTACCTGTGATGCACAAATTGTCCTTCAATTCCTAAAGAAGCACATCTTCACTAGATATGGAGTACCCAAGGGTCTTATCAGTGATGGTGGTGGTCATTTTTGTAACAAACAAATGGAGAAACTTCTTCATAAATATGGAGTTATTCATAAAGTGGCCACACCATATCATCCTCAGAATAATGGGCAGGCTGAATTAGCAAACAGAGAATTGAAGAAAATCCTAGAGAAAACAGTAGGTAGCACAAGAAAGGATTGGGCTAGGAAGTTGGAAGATGCACTTTGGGCGTACAGAACAGCTTTCAAAACTCCCATGGGGAAGTCCCCCTTTCAGCTGTTATATGGCAAATCTTGTCATCTCCCTGTAGAGCTTGAACACAAAGCCTTTTGGGCTACTAAACTTTTAAACCTTGATTCTGAAGCAGCAGGAGAGAAAAGGTTGTTGCAGCTAAATGAGCTGGATGAGTTTAGGCTAGAAGCTTATGAAAATACCAAGATATACAAGGAAAAATCCAAGAGATGGCATGACAGGAAGATTTTGAAGAAAGAATTCAAACCTGGACAACAAGTACTCTTGTACAACTCACGACTCAAGATATTCCCTGGCAAGCTTAAGTCTAAGTGGACTGGTCCATATTTGGTAACTAAGGTCTTTCCTTATGGGAGTATTGAATTGCTAGATGAAGCAACAAAGGGTCGGTTTACAGCAAATGGTCACAGAGCAAAACTATACCTAGGAGGACAATGGGACAAGGAAAAAGAGGTTCAGAACCTAAATCCTCCTTGAAGTAAAAACAGAAGATGTCAAGCTAGTGACAATAAAAGAGCGCTTGTTGGGAGGCAACCCAACCTGAGGTAGTTTTCTTCTCACAGCTGTTTCAATAAAAATGTTGAATAATTGGTATGGATTGCAAGGAGCTAAGTTTGGTGTTGCACACCAAAACAATTAAGAGAGAATGAAAGATTCTAAGTTTGGTGTTCCACAAAAAAAAAATAAAATAAAAAATATCATTTAAAAACACATTCTCACCTCTTGCATGATGCTAGCTCCAAGCAACCAAACATATTATTCAACTGTTTAACTTCTTTCTAGCTTTAATTTCATTAACCTTTAGCAAGGACACAAGGTTTCACATATGGTTAAATTGTTGCATCAGAAGCAGTGGCAAACAATTAAGTTTGGTGTTCTCACACCTAAATAAAACCAAGAGCCACACTCAACTTATGCATACTAACCATACAATTAAGGGCTTGAGAAGCAAGCAACTTTGAGAATCATGCAGGACATGAGTCAACAATTAAAGATAGTATGCATCTTAACTCAAAGAGAACACAACAGAAGGAAGAATCAAAGAGCTGCAACTTCAAAGGTTGTATCTAAACTTAATCCTTGCTGCTGTGAAATGTTTTGAATTTAGAAACCATTGTATGTCCTGCTAAAGTGCATAACTAGTTGCAAGTGGAATTGTTTGTTAAGAATGCTAAATCTGCATGTTGCTTGTTATCCATCAGTTAGCTAAATTTTGTTTTGTTTCCCACATGCTTGAATAAAAGAGAATTGTTTGAATTAGAAAGTAAATATCCAATGTTGCATAAGTAGAATAGAAGTTAATGGTGGTATATGTGTTTGATTAAATGCATAACTCATGAAATAATTGCTGCATAGTATCATTTTCATTTAATTGTGAGTTAGCTTGCTGTTATAAAGATTCTTATCAATAAAGAAAAAAGT
>NC_029780.3:65498057-65503348 GCF_000817695.3 Arachis duranensis | reverse complement strand
TTTGAGTTTTGGGTGTGAAGAATTGAGGAAATTCTGTCTCAATCTCCATTCAAAATCTCTTTAATTCCTCTTCTGCATAATTGAGTTGAATTTCATTTCCTTTACTGCTTCTTCTTCAATTTCTTGTTAATTGCTTTGTGGGCTTGGATCTGGGAAGGTAATTGAGATCTAGACTTTGCTATCTAGTCTCTTGAGTCCTGAGATCCCATTTTCCTTGTTGGTTCTTTTGTGAACCTCTGATTCAAGTTAATTCCCATTTCTGTTTGAATTCTAGTTGTTTCTAATTCAATTTCTGCTTATTTAATTGTTGCAATTTACTTTCCTTTGCTGAATTTCTGAATTCTCAATCCTCAACTCCTTTTTCCATTCAAGCAATTTATATTTCTTGCACTTTAAGTTACTGCAATTTACATTTCTTGCACTTTAAGTTTCAGTCATTTAATTTCTTGTCCTTTAAGATTCAGCATCTTTTACTTTCCTGTTCTTTAGTTTATTGCAATTCTCCCCTCTCCCTTTACATTCCAAGCAATTTAGCTTCTGTTAAAGATAAACCACTCAACCAATACTTGATTCGCTTGACTAAATCAACCACTAAACTAAAATTGCTCAATCCTTCAATCCCTGTGGGATCGACCTCACTCCCGTGAGTTTTTATTACTTGATGCGATCCGGTACACTTGCCGGTGAGTTTTGTGTTGGATCGTTTTCCACACATCATTCTTTTTCCTGCTTCCATTTTTACTTATGATGACTCACCCATGAAAAATAGAAAATAACACCGTAAGATGAGAAAATGCAAAAGCAAGGAAGCGTAGATTGTTGGAATGAGATAAGAATCACTAGAATGAAGTGAGTGAATTGGTGTCACATTAAGGAAAAAAAGTGTGTGAGTTCTAAGTTTCATGCGGTTTAGAACACACACACTGGTATTAAAAGCTATGTCACAAGTACACAAAAGGAAGCATACACTTCACTCATTCTAATGTGTTTGAAATACTTCAAAGAAAACTTGTAGGTTAAGACAAACACATAAGCAATAAAGAAGCATGAAAGTAATCAAGCAAATTATCAAGCAATTGTGAAATGGATGAGTGGATGGACATAGATTGATGTGCAAGGAAATTTAATGAACAAAATGAAATATGAAACTTACACATCAATTAATGACACACTTTGAATTTTGTTTGCAAAACCTAGTTGACATACATGGTGGAAGACATGGGTGCTATATAATTTAGGAAAAGAGAGATAGAAGTGAAAATCAATCACATAGCAAGCATGGTCCACAATGCTTGAAAAGCTCAAAAATATGCAATTTAGGTAAGCTTACGATCCAATTTCACAATTCCAAAATCTCAATGTATGAAATAGATGATGTAAATAAAATTAAATAATAAACAAGCATCACCTAACAAAAAAATGCATTGATTATATATAATTGCTTAACAACAGATAGTGAATTCAAATCACATGGTGGCTAGCTACAACACGCAATTCAAAAGATTTATAAAGCTTGAAGGCAATGTTGTGAGTACTTGGCATGCACAAAATTAAATAAGAAAAATTTAATACCAAGAAACAAATTACAACCTCAATAAAAGAAATCCAACAATGAATAATTGTATCATCAAGAAATAGCAAATCAAATCAATAATCTAACACTTAGACACTAAAACAGAAAATTAAATAGAAAATTAAACTAACTAACTAAATAACTATCCAACTAACTCATTAACTAAAGAAGATTATGGTCAATGGTGGTGCTAGATGATGGTTGAAGGATGGAAAGAAAAGAAGAGGAGAGAGAAGGAAAGAAATGCAAAAAAGAGAGGAAAAGAAGTATATGAGACAGGGATGCCCACGCGTACGCGTGGGTGACGCTAAGCGTGTGGTGGAAGGAATGGATGCGACGCATACGCGTCGATGTTGCGTAGGCACAGAATTGGGAAATAGGGCACGACGCGTACGCGTGCGTCACGCATACGCACAAGACAAAATCGTGCTAAATGCACAGTGTCCGCACCCTTCCCGCACAACTATCTCATTGGCACCCATGCCGCAGCACCCTCCCCGCATCAGTTTCACATGGTGGTTTTTGGGAGTGACGCATACGCGTGGGTGGTTGGAGTCTTGGGTCACACGTACGCGTGGGTGATGCGTACGCGTGGCTAGGTGCTTTATTTTTTCAAAAATTTTCAAGTTCTAGCACCAAACCAAGCAGTCCAACCAAGTGCACCAAATCTTGGTGAAGTTCTTCACAAACTCAGAACTCCCAAAATTGATCCTCCTCTTATAATCCGGGATCCCAAATCTTGTTTTCACACCCGTCTTCAAGTTGATCATCATAATTCCATTCGGGTGGTGTACTACCTTATAATTCTCATACAGGCATCCAAACATATTCCTAGCTCCTATCAACTAAGTAGCATAACAAGCCATGCTCCTAAACTTTGAGCTTCCAACCATAATGAACCTAGAATGGTGTTTCCAACCACTAACCAAACCATCTCTCTTTTACTCTTCAAACCATGAATATTCCTAAGTTGACAATCCATTTCTAGCAAACCGTGTACTAGTGGTATAATTGATAAGTCCATATTTTATGATAATTTTTTTGTTAGAATTGCATGGATTTCATCATATAAACCTACACTTATTCTATCAAATAGCATGTGATGAGCGGATAATTTATACGCTTTTTGGCACTATTTTTAGTGTGTTTTTAGTACGTTTTAGTTTATTTTTTAGTATGTTTTTATTAGTTTTTATTTAAATTCACTTTTCTGGGCTTTACTAAGAGTTTGTGTATTTTTCTGTGATTTCAGGTAATTTCTGGCTGAAATTGAGGGACCTGAGCAAAAATCTGATTCAGGGGCTGAAAAAGGACTGCAGATGCTGTTGGATTCTAACCTCCCTGCACTCGAAGTGGATTTTCAGGAGCTACAAAAGCCCAATTGGAGCGCTCTCAATTGTGTTGGAAAGTACACATACTGGGCTTTCCCGCAATGTTTAATAGTCCATACTTTGCCCGAGATTTGATGGCTCAAACCGGCGTTGCAAATCAGCTTCAGAATTCCCGGCGTTTAACGCCGGAACTGGCACAAAAGTTGGAGTTAAATGCCCAAACTGGCACAAAAGCTGGCGTTTAAATCTAGAAAAAGTCTCTACACATGAAAGCTTCAATGCTCAGCCCAAGCACACACCAAGTGGACCCCGAAAGTGGATTTTTACGTCATTTACTCATTTCTGTATATCCTAGGTTACTAGTTCACTATAAGTAGGACCTCTTGACATTGTATCTTCATCGGATGACACTTTACAAATTTCATAATGTACCTTCTACGGCATGAGTCTCTAAACCCCATGGTTGGGGGTGAGGAGCTCTGCTGTGTCTTGATGGATTAATGCAATTACTATTGTTTTTCATTCAATCACGCTTGCTTCCATTCTAAGATATCACTTGTTCCTCAACTTGATGAATGTGATGATCTGTGACATTCATCATCATTCTCACCTATGAACGTGTGCCTGACAACCACCTCCGTTCTACCTTAGATTGAGTGGATATCTCTTGGATCCCTTAATCAAAATCTTCGTGGTATAAGCTAGAATTGATGGCGGCATTCTTGAGAATCCGGAAGGTCTAAACCTTGTCTATGGTATTTTGAGTAGGATTCAATGATTGAATGACTGTGACGAGCTTCAAACTCGCGATTGTGGGGCATTAGTGACAGACGCAAAAGAATCATTGGATTCTATTCCGACATGATCGAGAACCGACAGATGAATAGCCGTGTTGTGACAGAGCGTGTTGAACATTTTCACTGAGAGGATGGGAGGTAGCCATTGACAACAGTGAAACCCTACATACAGCTTGCCATGGAAGGAGCCTTGCGTGCATGAAGAAGAAGACAGTAGGAAACAAGAGATTCAGAAGATAGAGCATCTCCAAAACCTCAACCTGTTCTCCATTACTGCAAAACAAGTATCTATGTCATGTTCTTTTACTTTTCACAATTAAACCTGAGGATTATTGATATCCTGACTAAGAGTTACAAGATAACCATAACTTGCTTCAAGCCAACAATCTCCGTGGGATCGACCCTTACTCACGTAAGGTATTACTTGGACGACCCAGTGCACTTGCTGGTTAGTTGTGCGGAATTGCAAAAGTGAGATTGCGATTTCGTGCACCAAGTTTTTGGCGCCGTTGCCGGGGATTGTTCGAGTTTGGAGAACTGACGGTTTATCTTGTTGCTTAGATTAGGACTGTTTTATTTTTGTTGGTTTAGAGTATTTTATTTGAGTTTAGTTTCATATTTTAAGTTTGGTGTCAATTGCATGCTTTTGTTCTCTTTTAATTTTTCGAATTTGCGTGTTCTTAGTCCTTTCTTGATCTTTAAAAATTCTAAGTTTGGTGTCTTCTTTGTGTTTTCCTTTAAATCTGCGAAATTTTGCATTAATTTTCAAAATCATATCTTTTCAATCATATCTTTTTCAAAATAATTTTCAATCATATCTTTTTAATTGCTAATTCGAAAATCTTTTTAATTAATTAATTGATTTAGTTTTCAATTTGCTTTGATTTTATTTTCTTTTAGTTTTTGAAATTTTATTTTATTTTCATTTCCATTTATTTTATTATTTTCGGTCATTTTTAATTAAAAATGAAAAAAAAACAAAATTTATACTTTACTT
Organism: Arachis duranensis; assembly: GCF_000817695.3. Lineage (NCBI taxonomy): Eukaryota > Viridiplantae > Streptophyta > Magnoliopsida > Fabales > Fabaceae > Arachis > Arachis duranensis. The sequence continues at coordinate 65,498,650 of NC_029780.3, read as the reverse complement.
GCGATCCATATCATCTCCCTTTCTCCATCATGGACCTATGTGGAGTTGAGCAGTCCAGAAGGACTCTGGGGTCATATGCTAACCCCATTACAGCTGCATATGGGAGTAGTATCTGTATACCTCACATTAAAGCAAGCAGCTTTGAGCTAAACCCTCAACTCATTATCATGGTGCAGCAAAATTGCCAGTATTCTGGTCTTCCACAGGAAGAACCTACTGAGTTTCTGGCACAGTTCTTACAAATTGCTGACACAGTACGTGATAAAGAGGTGGATCAGGATGTCTACAGATTATTAGTGTTTCCATTTGCTGTAAAAGATCAAGCTAAGAGGTGGTTGAATAACCAACCCACAGCAAGTATAAAAACATGGAGACAGTTATCAGACAAATTCCTGAATCAATTTTACCCTCCAAAAAGGATGACACAGCTGAGGCTGGATATCCAAGGCTTTAAGCAAGAGGATAATGAATCCCTTTATAATGCCTGGGAGAGGTACAGAGGTATACTAAGAAAATGCCCCTCTGAAATGTTTTCAGAGTGGGTACAGCTAGACATCTTCTACTATGGGCTTACAAAAAAAGCTCAGATGTCT
>NC_029780.3:65496994-65497647 GCF_000817695.3 Arachis duranensis | reverse complement strand
CTCAAAGTGGCAAAAAGCCAAGAAAGGAACAACTGACAGAGGATAACCAAACCACTACCCAAAATCCCTCTGAGGACAGTAAGAGCCCAGAGAGGAAAACTCCTGGCGTTCAAACGCCAAAAAGGGGGGAAAAGTTGGCGTTAAACGCCCATTCCTTGCCCAGTTCTAGCGTTCAAATGCCAGAAAGGGGGAAAAAGTTGGCGTTAAATGCCCATTCCTCACCCAGTCCCAGCATTCAAACGCCAATGAGGAATCAGACACCTGAGAGTGCTGATAGTAACCCCTCTAAGAAGGCTTCTCCAACCACCTCTGTATGGAATAAACCTGCAGCAACTAAGGTTGAAGAATATAAAGCCAAGATGCCTTATCCTCAGAAATTCCGCCAAGCGAAACAGGATAAACAATTTGCCCGCTTTGCAGACTATCTAAGAACTTCTGAAATAAAGATTCCGTTTGCAGAGGCACTTGAGCAAATACCTTCTTATGCTAAGTTCATGAAAGAGATCTTAAGTCATAAGAAGGATTGGAGAGAAACTGAAAAGGTGTTTCTCACTGAAGAATGCAGTGCAGTCATTCTAAAAATCTTACCAGAGAAGCTTCAAGATCCAGGAAGCTTTATGATACGATGCACATTAGAAGGTGCTTGTACCAAG
>NC_029780.3:65488138-65496884 GCF_000817695.3 Arachis duranensis | reverse complement strand
AAGTCAAACCAACCCGGATATGTCTCCAACTTGCTGATGGCTCTATTAAATATCCATCAGGCATAATTGAGGACATGATTGTCAAGGTTGGGCCATTCGCCTTTCCAACTGACTTTGTAGTGCTGAAAATGGAGGAGCACAAGAGTGCAACTCTCATCCTAGGAAGACCCTTCCTAACAACTGGACGCACTCTCATTGATGTACAAAAAAGAGAAATAACCCTGAGAGTTAATGAGGATGAGTTCAAGTTGAATGCTGTCAAAGCTATGCAGCATCGAGACACATCAAATGACTGCATGAGCGCTGATATTATTGACTCTTTGGTGGAAGAGATCAATATGACCGAAAGTCTCGAATCAGAGCTAGAGGACATCTTTAAAGATGTTCAGCCTGATCAGGAGGAACCAGAGGAAATAAAAGAACCTCTGAAATTCCTCAGGAAGAGGATAAGCCTCCCAAACCTGAGCTCAAACCACTACCACCATCCTTGAAGTATGTATTTCTGGGAGAAGGTGACACTTTTCCAGTGATTATAAGCTCTGCTTTAAACTCACAGGAAGAGGAAGCACTAATTCAAGTGCTAAGGACACATAAGACAGCTCTTGGGTGGTCCATAAGTGATCTTAAGGGCATTAGCCCAGCAAGATGCATGCACAAGATCCTATTGGAAGATAATGCCAAGCCAGTGGTTCAACCACAGAGGCGGCTAAATCCAGCCATGAAGGAGGTGGTGCAGAAAGAGGTCACTAAGTTACTAGAGGCAGGGATTATTTATCCTATTTCTGATAGCCCCTGGGTGAGCCATGTCCAAGTTGTCCCCAAGAAGGGAGGCATGATAGTGGTCCATAATGAAAAGAATGAACTAGTTCCCACAAGAACAGTTACAGGGTGGTGTATGTGTATTGACTACAGAAGGCTCAATACAGCCACTGATGAGCGGATAATTTATACGATTTTTGGCATTATTTTTAGTATGTTTTTAGTATATTTTAGTTAGTTTTTATTATATTTTTATTAGTTTTTATTTAAAATTCACTTTTCTGGACTTTACTATGAGTTTGTGTGTTTTTCTGTGATTTCAGGTATTTTCTAGCTAAAATTGAGGGACCTGAGCAAAAATCTGATTCAGAGGCTGAAAAAGGACTGCAGATGCTGTTGGATTCTGACCTTCCTGCACTCGAAGTGGATTTTTTGGAGTTACAGAACCCCATATGGCGCGTTCTCAATTGCGTTGGAAAGTAGACATCCTGGTCTTTCCAGCAATATATAATAGTCCATACTTTGCCCGAGATTTTATGGCCCAAACAGGCGTTCCAAATCAGCTCAAGAATTCCCGGCGTTAAACGCCGGAACTGGCACAGAAGTGGGAGTTAAACGCCCAAACTGGCACAAAAGCTGGCGTTTAATTCCAGGAAAAGTCTCTACACATGAAAGCTTCAATGCTCAGCCCAAGCACACACCAAGTGGACCCCAGAAGTGGATTTTTACGTCATTTACTCATTCTTGTAAACCCTAGGTCATTAGTTCACCATAAATAGGAATTTTTGCTATTGTATCTGTATCTCATGACACTTTACACATTTCATATTGTACTTTCTACGGCATGAGTCTCTAAACCCCATGGTTGGGGGTGAGGAGCTCTGCTGTGTCTTGATGGATTAATGCAATTACTACTGCTTTTCATTCAATCATGCTTGCTTCTATTCTAAGATATCACTTGTTCCTCAACTTGATGAATGTGATGATCCGTGACACTCATCATCATTCTCACATATGAACGTGTGCCTGATAACCACCTCTGTTCTATCTTAGATTGAGTAGATATCTCTTGGATTCTTTGATCAGAATCTTCGTGGTATAAGCTAGAACACAATGGCGGTCATTCTTGAGAATCCGGAAGGTCTAAACCTTGTCTGTGGTATTCTGAGTAGGATTCAGGGATTGAATGACTGTGACGAGCTTCAAACTCGCGATTGTGGGGCGTTAGTGATAGACGCAAAAGAATCATTGATTTCTATTCCGACATGATCGAGAACCGACAGATGAATAGCCGTGCTGTGACAGAGCGCGTTGAACATTTTCACTGAGAGGATGGGAGGTAGCCATTGACAACGGTGAAACCCAACATACAGCTTGCCAAAGAAGGAGCCTTGCGTGCATGAAGAAGAAGATAGTAGGAAAGTAGAGATTCAGAAGATGTAGCATCTCCAAAACCTCAACCTGTTCTCCATTACTGCAAAACAAGTATTTATTTCATGTTCTTTTACTTTTTACAATTAAATCTGAGAATTATTGATATCCTATTAAGAGTTACAAGATAACCATAGCTTGCTTCAAGCCGACAATATCCGTGGGATCGACCCTTACTCATGTAAGGTATTACTTGGATGACCCAGTGCACTTGCTGGTTAGTTGTGCGGAATTGCAAAAGTGTGATTGTGATTTCGTGCACCAGCCACCAGAAAGGATCATTTTCCTTTACCATTCATAGACCAAATGCTAGAAAGACTAGCTGGTCATGATTATTACTACTTTTTGGATGGCTATTCAGGTTACAACCAAATTGCAGTAGATCCTCATGACCAAGAGAAAACAGCGTTCACTTGCCCTTCTGGCGTGTTTGCCTACAGGAGAATGCCTTTTGGTCTGTGTAATGCACCTGCAACTTTTCAGAGATGCATGCTATCCATCTTCTCTTATATGGTAGAAAAGTTCCTGGAAGTCTTCATGGATGACTTCTCAGTATATGGAGACTCATTTAGCTCCTGTCTTAACCATTTAGCACTTGTCCTGAAAAGGTGCCAAGAGACTAACCTGGTCTTAAACTGGGAGAAATGTCACTTTATGGTGATTGAAGGAATTGTCCTTGGGCACAAAATTTCAGGCAAGGGAATAGAGGTGGATCAAGCAAAGATAGAAGTAATTGAAAAATTACCACCACCTACCAATGTTAAGGTAATCAGAAGCTTTCTAGGGCATGTAGGATTTTACAGAAGGTTTATAAAGGATTTTTCAAAAATTGCAAAACCTCTAAGTAACCTGCTAGCTGCTGACACGCTATTTGTGTTTGACACAGAGTGTCTGCAGGCATTTGAGACCCTAAAAGCCAAGCTGGTCATAGCACTAGTCATCTCTGCACCAGATTGGACATTACCATTCGAAATAATGTGTGATGCCAGTGACCATGCCATTGGTGCAGTGTTGGGACAGAGGCACAACAAGCTTCTGTACATCATTTATTATGCTAGCCGTGTTCTGAATGATGCACAGAAGAATTACACAACCACAGAAAAAGAGTTACTTGCAGTGGTTTATGCCATTGACAAGTTTAAATCCTACTTAGTAAGGTCAAAAGTGATTGTTTACACTGACCATGCTGCTCTTAAATACTTACTCACAAAGCAAGATTCAAAACCCAGGCTCATAAGGTGGGTGTTGCTTCTGCAAGAGTTTGATATAGAAATAAGAGACAGAAAAGGGACAGAGAATCAGGTAGCTGATCATCTGTCCCGGATAGAACCTGTAGCTGGGGTGTCCCTCCCCTCTACTGAGATCTCTGAGACCTTTCCAGATGAGCAACTCTTTGCCATTCAGGAAGCTCCATGGTTTGCAGACATTGAAAATTATAAAGCTGTGAGGTTCATACCCCAGGAGTACAGCAGGGTGCAAAGAAAAAAATTCATTTCAGATGCCAAGTACTACCTATGGGATGAGCTATATCTCTTCAAGAGATGTGCAGACGGAATGATCCATAGATGTGTACCTAGAGAGGAAGCACAAAGGATCCTATGGCATTGTCATGGATCGTAGTATGGGGGACATTTCGGAAGTGAGCGAACAGCCACTAAGGTCCTCCAATGTGGCTTCTACTGGCCTACTCTCTATAGGGATGCCCGAGAGTTTGTGCGTAACTGTGACAGTTGCCAAAGAGCTAGTAACTTGCCTCATGGTTACGCCATGCCTCAACAGGGGATCTTAGAGATTGAATTGTTTGATGTATGGGGTATTGACTTCATGGGTCCCTTCCCACCATCATACTCAAACACTTATATTCTGGTGGCAGTAGACTATGTATCTAAATGGGTAGAAGCAATTGCCACTCCCAATAATGATACTAAGACCATTCTGAAATTCCTCCAAAAACATATCTTTAGCAGGTTTGGTGTTCCCAGAGTACTAATCAGTGATGGGGGCACTCATTTCTGCAACAAACAGCTGTACTCTGCTATAGTCCGATATGGAATTAGCCACAAAGTAGCAACTCCGTATCATCCACAAACAAATGGGCAAGCTGAAGTCTCTAATAGAGAGTTAAAAATAATTCTTGAATGGACTGTAATTGCCCGTAGAAAGGATTGGGCAAAGAGCTTGGATGATGCTCTGTGGGCATACAGAACAGCATTCAAGACTCCTATAGGAACCTCTCTATACCAACTTGTGTATGGGAAGGCCTGTCATCTGCCCGTGGAACTGGAACATAAAGCCTACTGGGCAACCAGATTCCTAAACATGGATGCTAAGTTTGCTGGTGAAAAAAGACTGCTCCAGCTAAATAAGCTAGAGGAGTTCAGACTCAGTGCCTTTGAAAATGCAAAAATTTATAAGGAAAAGGAAGAGAAGTGGCATGACAAGAAGTTGTCATCCAGAGTCTTTGAGCCAGGACAAAAAGTTCTGCTCTTCAACTCTAGGCTCAGACTATTCCCAAGAAAACTTAAATCCCGGTGGAGGAGTCCGTATGTGATTACAAGAGTGTCACCATATGGATATGTTGAGCTTCAAGATATTGATTCTGACAAAAAGTTCATTGTTAATGGACAGAGGATCAAACATTATCTTGAAAGCTATTTTGAGCAAGAATGCTCAAAACTGAGGCTTGAATGAAGCTCAGTAAAGGTCCAGCTAAAGACAATAAAGAAGCGCTTGCTGGGAGGCAACCCAACCATTAGCAGGTTATTTATTTTACTTAATAGAATATTGACATACATTCTTCAAGGTTGATCATCAAAATTGAAGGAATTCACAGAGTTACAGAAGGATCAATGCAAAAAGTAGAGAAAAGGAGTTTGCTGGCAAGAAAACACCAGTAAAGGGTACTCTGGGCATTAAACGCCAGAATGGATACCATTCTGGGCGTTTAATGCCAGTAAAGGTACCATTTTGGGCGTTAAATGCCAGAATGGGTACCATTCTGGGCGTTTAATGCTAGGATTGCAGCATCCTGGGCATTTAGCAAAAAGCCAGTGTTGAAGGGGTTTCTGGCGTTTAACGCCAGCCAGGGTACCTGGCTGGGCGTTAAACGCCCATAATGGCCAATATTTGGGCGTTAAACGCCAGAATGGATACCATTCTAGGCGTTTAATGCCAGAAAGGTGGGGGACAGAGATTTTGTTTTCCACTTCAAATTTTTTTCAAACTTTCTTGTTTTGATCCATAATTTTTTGTATAAACACATTACAAACTCTCAGCATTCACTCTCAAATTTCAAAAATTAAACAATTTCTAAATCATTCTTCAAATCTCTTTCAAATCCTTTCCAAATCTTCTTCCAAAACTCAAATATCTTCTCAAATTCTTTCCATATCTTCTCAAATCTCCTTCAAAATTTTCGAAATCTCTTCCCCCTCCCTTATAAATACACGTTCGGCCATCCCCCTCTCCCCACCATTCGAATTTGCTCTCCTCCTCTCTCTCCTCTTTCCTTTCTTTTGCTTTTGGGCAAGCAAACCTCTAAGTTTGGAGTGCTTTTCCATGATCACTATACCAAGATTTATCAAGATCATGGCTCCTAAGGGAAAATAAACCAATTCAAAAGGCAAGAAAGAGAATAATCCAAAGAATCTTTGGAATCAAGAGAAGTTCTTAACCAAAGAACATGCAGACCGTTACCACAAAATAATGGGTCTGAGGTCAGTGATCCCGGAAGTCAGATTCGATCTGAAAGAAGATGAATATCTGGAGATCTAAGAGCAAATTCAAATCAGAGGATGGGAAGTTTTAACCAACCCTGAGACAAAGGTTGGAAGAAACATGGTTTAGGAATTCTACTCAAATCTGTGGCTGACAGATAAGCAGAGAATGACTGGAACTGCTTTTCATACCTACAGAACTTTGGTCAGAGGGAGAATTATTTACTTCCATCTGGACAAAATAAGAGAGGTCTTCAAATTACCTCAACTACAAGATGATCCTGAATCCTTTAATAGGAGAATGGTGAGAGTAGATAAGGGGTTGGATCAAGTTCTAGAGGACATATGCCTCCTGGAACTAAGTGGACAACCAATTCAAAAGGTGTCCCAAACTAACTCAAGAGGGGAGATCTCAAACTAATTACAAGAGGTTGGCTAGACTTTATTGGGCGTTCTATATTGCCCACTAGCAACCGTTCTGAGGTCACGGTCAAGAGAGCAGTGATGATTCATTGCATTATGCTGGGAAAAGAAGTGGAAATTCATCATTTGATTGCTTGTGAGATTTACACAATTGCAAACAAGAACTCCACTGAAGCCAAACTGGCTTACCCAAGCTTAATCTCTTTGCTATGTAAAGATGCTGGGGTGAGAATGGGAGTAGATGAATTCATCCCAATTGAACATCCAATCACCAAGAAGTCAATGGAAGGACAAATGCAAGATAACTCTATCAAAAGGAGGGCGCAGGAATTCCTCCCTGAACTTCCTGAAATTGACTACTGGGCCAGCCTAGAAGCATCTGTTGCCAAGCTGCAAGAAGCTATGGAATAAATTAAGGAAAAATAGCAGAATCAAAACTGCATGCTCTGCAAATAGCTGAAGGAACAAGAGAAGCAGGGGCATGAGCTACAGGAGCTGAAGCGCCAGAACCTCTCCCTTGAAGGGTCAAATACCCCACAAGTTGAGGGAGCATCCACTTCTCAAAATCAAGGTTGTTGAGTCCTAACTTTGTGATAACCTCTATCATTAGGAATTTATTTTAGAGTCATTTAAATTTTTGTTTTCTATTACTATTAGTTTTATCTTATATTTATTCTTTGAGTCTTGTTCTTAATTCATGATTAATAAAACTTAAGGTTCAGATCTTAAAGCTATGAATGTCCTATGAATCCATCATCTCTCTTAAATGAAAAATGCTTTAATCACAAAAGAACAAGAAGTACAGGATTTCGAATTCATCTCTAAAACTAGTTGAATTAGTTTGATGTGGTGACAATACTTTTTCTTTTCTGAATGAATGCTTGAACAGTGCATATGTCTTTTGAATTTGTTGATTAAAGAATGTTAAACTTGTTGGCTCTTGAAAGAATGATGGTAAAGGAGAAATGTTATTGAGGATCTGAAAAATCATCAGATTAATTCTTAAAGCAAGAAAAAGTAGTATATGCAAAAAAAAAAGAGAGCAAGCGGAAAAAGCCAATAGCCCTTTAAATAAAAAGGCAAGGGTAAAAATAAAAAGTAATCCAAGGCAAAAAGAGTGTGCTTAAGAACCATGGACACCTCTAATTGGGGACTCGAGCAAACCTGAGTCATAATCTGAAAAAGGTTTATCTAGTTATGTGTCTGTGGCATGTATGTATCCGGTGGTAATACTGGAAGACAGAGTGCTTTGGGCCACAGCCAAGACTTATAAAGTAGCTGTGTTCAAGAATCATCATACTTAACTAGGAGAATCAATAACACTATCTGAATTCTGAGTTCCTACAGATGCCAATCTTTCTAAACTTCAAAGGATAAAGTGAGATGCCAAAACCTTTCAGAGCAAAAAGCTACTAGTCCCGCTCATCTAATTGGAGCTAAGTTTCATTGATATTTTGGAGTCTATATTATGTACTCTTCTTTTTATCCTATTTGATTTTCAGTTGCTTGGGGACAAGCAACAATTTAAGTTTGGTGTTGTGATGAGCGGATAATTTATACGCTTTTTGGCACTGTTTTTAGTGTGTTTTTAGTATGTTTTAGTTAGTTTTTAGTATGTTTTTATTAGTTTTTATTTAAAATTCACTTTTCTGGGCTTTACTATGAGTTTGTGCGTTTTTCTGTGATTTCAGGTAATTTTTGGCTGAAATTGAGGGACCTGAGCAAAAATCTGATTCAGAGACTGAAAAAAGGACTGCAGATGCTGTTAGATTCTGACCTCCTTGCACTCAAAGTGGATTTTCAGGAGCTACAGAAGCCCAATTGGCGCGCTCTGAATTGGGTTGGAAAGTAGACATCCTGGGCTTTCCAGGTATGGATAATAGTCCATACTTTTCCCGAGATTTGATGGCCCAAACTGGCATTGCAAATCAGCTTCAGAATTCTCGGTGTTTAACGCCGGAACTGGCACAAAAGTTGGAGTTAAACGCCCAAACTGGCACAAAAGCTGGCGTTTAACTCAAGAAAAAGTCTCTGCACATGAAAGCTTCAATGCTCAGCCCAAGCACACACCAAGTGGACCCCGGAAGTGGATTTTTATGTCATTTACTCATTTCTGTATATCCTAGGTTACTAGTTCACTATAAGTAGGACCTCTTGACGTTGTATCTTTATCGGATGACACTTTACACATTTCATACTGTACCTTCTACGGCATGAGTCTCTAAACCCCATGGTTGGGGGTGAGGAGCTCTGCTGTGTCTTGATGGATTAATGCAATTACTACTGTTTTTCATTCAATCACGCTTGCTTCCATTCTAAGATATCACTTGTTCCTCAACTTGATGAATGTGATGATCTGTGACATTCATCATCATTCTCACCTATGAACGTGTGCCTGACAACCACCTCCGTTCTAC
>NC_029780.3:65460927-65488088 GCF_000817695.3 Arachis duranensis | reverse complement strand
CCGTGCTGTGACAGAGCGCGTTGAACATTTTCACTGAGAGGATGGGAGGTAGCCATTGACAATGGTGAAACCCTACATACAACTTGCCATGGAAGGAGCCTTGTGTGCATGAAGAAGAAGACAGTAGGAAAGCAAAGATTCAGAAGATAGAGCATCTCCAAAACCTCAACTTGTTCTCCATTACTGCAAAACAAGTATCTATTTCATGTTCTTTTACTTTTCACAATTAAACCTGAGAATTATTGATATCCTGACTAAGAGTTACAAGATAACCATAGCTTGCTTCAAGCCGACAATCTCCTTGGGATCGACCCTTACTCACGTAAGGTATTACTTGGACGACCCAGTGCACATGCTGGTTAGTTGTGCGGAATTGCAAAACTGTGATTGCGATTTCGTGCACCAGCATGCTTTTGAGATTTCCTCCTAAAGTATGCTTGATTATGAAAACATGCTCTTTTATGCCTAATTTGACCTATTTTATTCCATTTGCCTTCCATTCGATACCTTGATGTTGATGTCAGTGATTTCAGATGTATAAGGTAGGAATGGCTTAATGAGAATGGAAGACGACCATGCAAGGAGGAGAGCTTCAGGAAGTGTGTGTGCGCACAGCCATTTGTGTGTGCGCACAGGTAGCAAAATAGGCCAAGTGTTCGAGCGCATAGCATCTTGCGCGTCGCATGAGCACCCAAAGAATTGAGAGGTGTGTGTGCGCATACGTCTGTGCGTACGTGATGATCGGACTTTTATATGGTATAGAATTTTAATAATGAATTCTCGTTGCAAGTATAGTTTCTAAACCAACAATAATCCTTTCATACAAAAATTTTGTTTGTCACAAGTAACAAACCCCTAATAATCCTTATAACCGAAGTATTTTAACCTCGGGTTGTCTCTCAAATGAATTGCAGGGTAGTGTTCTTGTTATTGGTTATGAGTTGTATATTTTGGGGTTTTGGATGAGAGATATGAAAAGTAAATGACAATGAAAATCAAATGATAAAGCGGTCTTGGCAAGGTTTGGTGGTCAAAGATCTCTATCCTTATCACTAATCACATCATGATAATTACATGGATCAATCTCGTTAAATCATCGTCTAACTAGAGAAGGAAGGTCAAATGAGCTATATCACTCCAAGTCCATAGGTCCTAACTATTCACTAATTGAATTAATGAAAGCTAGAGTCAATGGCTACCAATCATCAATTACTTGGGCATTTGCAACTCAAGAGTTCCTAAATTACCATCTCAAACCAAGAACATAAAATTATACTCTAACATCCTTCCAAGCATTTTATCAAACACTTGGAAGGCACAAAAAGAAAGCATAGTGAATTGACAACAAGAATGGATTCTAACAATAATTAATTGCACAATATTAACAACAACAATCAAAGAAAACACAATTAACATGAATTACCTCAAATTGCATTAAAAGAAACTAAAAATAACAAGAGTAGATCAACTTATAAAGTATGGAAACAAAATAGAGGAAATTGCAACAAGAGAATAGAAGAACAAGATCTAGCATCATAGAAATGAAAGGTAGAAGTAGATGAAAGCAAAGATTAAAACCTAGATCTAAGAAATTCTAACCTAAACCTAATCCTAATTCTAGAGAGAAGAGAGAGCTTATCTCTCTAGAAAACTAACTCTAAAACTAAATCTCAAGTCTAATGATAAAAAAGACGCATTCCCCTTCATTCCTTGGTCTTTTAGCCTTTTCCCGCCAAAGATTAGCTTCAAAACTGGGCCAGAAACCCTTTAGAAATCGCCTAGCACAATTTCATTAAAGAAGTCACGTGCGGGCATCGACGCGTACGCGTACAGCATGCGTACGTGTCCCTGGAGTATTGCACGATCCACGCATAGGCGTCTAGTGCGCACACGCGTCCATGGGTGCATCCCAAATCTTTGGCTTTTCATTATTTCTCCATTTTGCATGCTTTCTCTTCACTCCTTTGTTCCATTCCTAGCCCTTTTCAATCTGAAATCACTAGCAAACACATCAAGGCATCTAGTGGAATCAAAGAAAGATTAAAATTATCAAATCAAGGGTCTAAAAGCATGTTTTCACATAGGCACAAATTAAGAGACAATCATGAAACTATGCTATGTTATTGAATAAATGTGAGAAAAGGTTAATAAAATGCCTTAAATTCAACACAAGATAAACCCTAAAAACGGGGTTTATCAATACACACAGGTGCCCGTGCATGCCTTCTTTAAAAATGCACGTGACTCGCATTTTGAGGGGCTTGGAGGCCCAACTCTGAAGGTGAAAGCTCATATTGGAGGGCGCAAACATGATAGAAACAGAGCATATCATTAGGGTAGTATATAGAATAGTAGTAGGAGACTTTAATTTAGTTTTTCTCTAAGTTTTCTCTCAACACCATTAGGGTTTATATTAGGGTTTTACATTTCAAGTGCCATTTCCATTTTTGATCTTGGATTTCGCTAGCCTCCATTATAAGTATTTCCTATTTGCTACTCTTTATAGTTACAATTTTGATAGTCTTTCTTGTAATTAAAGTTAATATATATACTTTTTGCAATTTTGATTTCTTGTTGATGATTTTGATGATTGATGATTATTATATGCTTGTTTGAGTTGGTATTTTTTATTTTAATCATTTGTTGCTTATAGTTTCAAGCATTTTCTCAATTTTCCTATGTTTAGTGTTTATGCCAACCAAGTGTTTGTGGAAATGTCAATTTTGATTATGGGCTAAATTTCCATCTCTTGGCTTGGAGAATATGAGCAATTGGGTTTCTAGAGTTGGAATGTCCAATATTTAGTGATAATTCTTGGATTATTAATTGTTCTTGTTTTCACTAACGCTAATTTATTGCTAAGATAATTAGCAACTGAGTTAGGATTTGTAGATTAAGAACAACTATGCTCATTTAACTTACTCTCCGATGTGAGGGTTAATTAAGTGAGATTAATCCAATTACAATTGTCATATTTGTGGTTCTAACGAGAAAATGACCCTTAGCTCATCCCAAGCCAAGATTTCATTTATGCTTTGAATCACACACACACATACATACATCTATCGCTTTCATTGCTTACTTGTTTATATTACATAGTTAGTTCTTTAATTCCTTTATTAGTTCATTACTTGCAATTTTGAGAGTTCTTTTGTTCCTTTAATTGTTTATATCTTCATTGAAAATCTTGTTGCCTTCACAACCAAAATTGCGCACTTATTGGTCACTAGGTCCTTGGGAGACGACCCAGGAATTCAAACTCCCGGTTTATATATTTGTTTTGAATTGTGACACCTGTTGTCCTTCCAAACTTTGATTTGGAGTTGTTTGTCAGTTGGAAACTATGCTACTAACGAAGTGATTCCTATTTCAAGGAAAATTCCTAACCGACATCTACGACACCATCAAGTTTTTGGCACTGTTGCCGGGGACACTAAGTGCAATCAGTGCTATAGTTTTGGTTGTTGTATATATGTGGATAGTGTGAATACTTGACACTAATTGGTAAATGGCACCTCTATCTAAGCAGTAGTAGTAACTAACATTTTTATTTGTTTAGTCCTAGGTAAATAGATACTGTTAGGATATATATTGATTTGTTCATTGCTTTTGTTAATATTATTGAGTCTTATCTTTCCTTTTCACCATAAGCTATCACCCTTTTGGCTTGGAGTTTGGCTGTTATCATGTTGTAAGGGATGAAAATACCAACATCGGGTCGCATCAAGGTATGGGAGGCCAAATTGAGAAAGGATCTCAAGCAAGCAATTCTTGGCAATAAGGACCTTCTCCTGGACCCTATGATCCCAATGCCTGTCATCCTCTCATACCTAGTGGAACACACTATCATTACAATTTTTTCCCTCCACATGTTCATACCCCATATCCTCTTCATGAGACACAACCATTATTCTCTCAAGTCCCCTTGCCATTCCCACCACTAACTCCTCTTCATTTACATTACCGACCACCACATTTGGAGCAACTTAACCTTCATCATCATCCCACTCACTCCAACCATCCTCATGAGGAGAATAATCTTCAAGCCTTCATTCAAGAACAGCGGGAATTCCAAAGGAAACAAGGCAATTGCATGGCAACTCTTACCGAGGTCTTGTCCCATTTAACACCTCCTCTTTCTACCTTTAACAGCCTTACTCCTCCACAAATGGTGACACCTAGTGGTCCACCTTTGCCACCTCCATTGACTCTAAACTCTAGCATTAATGCTATACTTCCAAAAAGAGGCGAGCCACTTGAGAAGATAGACTCTCATCCCACTCTTGCCAAGGAGGAGCCTAATGATGAATTAATTGATGGGGAAGAGAATTCCGTTGAAGACGGAAGAAAGGGAAAACTCATAATAGATACCCAACATGAGCTCCAAGAAGGTTTAATTATTGAAGGGAGCTCAAGAGTGAAAGAATTTGATGACGATGATGATAGTGCCTCACCAATCCCTCATGACTAAGAGGATAGACAACCACACCAAGAAGCAAGGGAAGATTTGAAGCCTCTTCCACCTCATGTTAAATATGCATTCCTTGATGAGGAACATAAATTCACGGTGATAGTTGCAACCAATATTTCCAATTAAGAGGAGCAACAACTCCTTGAGGTTATTCAAAAGTACAAAAAGGCGATTGAATGGAGGTTGAGTGACATTGTGAGAATAAGCCTTCAAGTGTGCCTTCATAGAATCTTTTTGGAAGAAAACGCTAAGCCAATCTATCAACCACAAAGACGGCTGAACCCCACAATTCTTGATGTAGTCAAGAAAGAAGTAACTTGCCTCTTAGAAGCGACATCATCTACCCCATCTCAGATAGTGAGTGGGTGAGCCTGGTCCAAGTAGTGCCAAAGAAATCCCAGGTAACCATGGTGAAAATGAAAAGTGGAGAGCTTGTTACAACCCAAATTCAAAATACTTGGTGAGTGTACATTGATTACCACCGTTTGAATCAAGCAACGCAGAAGGACCATTACCCGTTGCCAGTTATTGATCAAATGTTGGATCGCATGGCAGGTAAATCCCATTACTGCTTCTTAGATTGATATACCAGATACTTCCAAATTCATATAGCTCCTGAAGATTAGGAAAAAATTACCTTTACTTGTCCCTTTGGAACATTTGCATATAAAATGCTATTCGGCTTATGCAATGCACCGGCAACGTTCCAAATATGCATGACAAGTGTTTTCTTGGATCTTTTAGAGAATCGCATGGAAGTATTCATTGACAATTTTATTGTTTATGGTAGCTCCTTTGATGAATGTTTAAGGAACTTTGCTAGGGTACTAGAACGATGATCCCATACCAACCTTGTATTGAACTTTGAAAATTTTCACTTTATGGTGAAGCAAAG
The DNA here is from genome assembly GCF_000817695.3 of Arachis duranensis. Classification (NCBI taxonomy): domain Eukaryota; kingdom Viridiplantae; phylum Streptophyta; class Magnoliopsida; order Fabales; family Fabaceae; genus Arachis; species Arachis duranensis. The sequence goes on along the minus strand of NC_029780.3, from coordinate 65,482,722 downwards.
GATAGTATTAGGTCATATTGTATCTAGGGATGGAATCTCCGTAGAGCCAGCTAAGATTGATGTCATTTCGAGTTTACCTTACCCCTCCTCGGTGAGGGAGATCCGTTCCTTTCTTGGTCATGCAGGTTTTTACCGCCGCTTCATCAAGGATTTTAGCAAAGTTACTTTACCCCTCTCTCACCTACTACAAAAGGATGTAAAATTCCATTTCGATGAGGATTGCAAAAAGGCTTTTGACAAATTGAAGGACGCGTTGACCACAACCCCTATCGTGCGAGGCCCAAATTGGGATCAACCTTTTGAGATCATGTGCGATGCCTCGAATCACACCGTAGCTGCCATGCTAGCATAGCACGATGGTAACGTTCCTTACACTATAGCATATGTTTCAAAAATCTTATATTTGGCCTAGTCGAATTACACCACTACCAAAAATGAGCTTCTAGTAATTGTTTTCGCACTAGATAAGTTTCAACCTTATTTGCTAGGCTCTAAAGTGGTGGTGTATTCGGACCATGCCACTTTGAAATATTTGCTGTAGAAAAAAGAGACAAAGCCTAGGTTAATTAGGTAGATATTGCTTTTGTAAGAATTTAACTTGGAGATCAAAGATAGAAGTGGGTCCCAAAATTTGGTAGCGGACCATCTGAGCTTGCTTGAACATTTAACCTCGGATCCTACTCCTATCAATGACTCATTCCCCTTGGACACCTTGCAAGCAATGTCCCAAAGTGCTCCTTGGTTTGCCCCGATTGCCAATTATTTGGTCGCTCACATTTTTTCCCCACAATTTTGAAGCATCAAAGGGATAAATTAAAAAGTGTTGCTAAGTATTACCTTTGGGATGATCCAGATCTGTGGAGGCATGGGGCGAACCAAGTAATTAGGAAGTGTGTGCCGAGATCCGAGTTTCAGTCTATCCTTCAATTTTTCTACTCATCTGAGAGTGGGGTCACTTTGGCCCACAACGAACAGCAAGGTTCTAGACTGTGGATTCTGGTGGCCCACTTTATTTAGGGATGCCAACCAATTTTGCAAATCTTGTCATCAATGCCAGAAATCTGGAAATACCTCACAAAGAGATGAAATGCCCCAACAATCGATGATTTATTATGAAATTTTTTATGTCGGGGGCATAGATTTCATGGGGCCATTTCCAAATTCCAATGGGTTTGTGTACATTTTGTTAGTCATGGATTACGTCTCAAAATGGGTAGAATCAATTCCTACTCGTTGTGATGAAGCTAATACCATTGCTTCATTTTTGAAAAATAATATCTCTTGTTGTTGACAAAAACAAGAAAACTTTGATTTTGAAAAAAATATCAATTCAAATTTTGTGCATAGTAGCATATGAAATAAAAAAGTAATAAAGGATGTATATGTTTGTGTTTGGAAAAGAAAATGCAGAGTAAATAGGAATTGGGAGATAAAGGGTGGTTAGGTTGTTTTGTTATATGTATATCGGATGATATAGGATTAGGTGGACACATATGCTAATTAAAGATCTAATTCACTAAGTCCACTTAACCATATTAATCTTACCTTGACCCTAATCCCATTACAACCCTCCAAATACCTCATGATATTTGTTTTCATGCATCAAATATTAGTTGATTCTTAGATGACTTGCAAATCTTTGAAAAACATGATTAAAGGAGAATTGAGTAATTAAGCCCTAAACACTAAGCAAATAGAGTGAATACACATCCGGTGAGGGGTTCGATTGTTCAATTCTATGTTCTTGTTTCTTAGATTTTATCTTCTTGCAAGTTGTGTATTTATAGTTTTGGAAAATCTCAATTTAATTCTTTTGGGCATTAATCACAGTGCATTGACTCTTTGCCATGGCCCTAAGGCTTTCTTGGGATTGATTAGAATTTCATGGTTTGTTTCTACCAACTTTCAGTAGAATAGATATTAGTAGGTTAGTTGCATGCATATAGGTAGTCCACTAAATAAATTGTTTTCCTGTCATCCATCTCCTTTGATTGTGAATAGCATGAGGACATGCTAGTGTTTAAATACGGGGGAATTGATGAGTCCATATTTTACGATATTTTTTGTAGAATTGAGTGGATTTCAACATATAAACATACACTTATTCCATCAAATAGCATGCTTTTGAGCTTTCCTCCTAAATTATGCTTGATTATGAAAACACGCTCTTTTGTGCCTAATTTGTCCTATTTTATTCCATTTGCCTTCCATTTTATACCTTGATGTTGTTGTGACTGATTTCAGATGTATACGGTAGGAATGGCTTGGTGAGAATGGAAGAGGTGCATGCAAGGAGGAGGAAGCATGAAGAAACAAAGGAGAAGAGCTTCAGGATGTGTGCGTGCGCACATGTAGCAAAACAGGCCAAGTGTGCAAGCGCACAGTATCTTGTGCGTCGCATGAGCACCCAAAGAATTTAAAGGTGTGTGTGCGCATAGCCTCTTTACGCACAACCTGGAATTTCGTCGAAGTATGCATGCACACACGTTTGTGCGTACACACAAGTGCCCGCACATGCCTTCATTAAAAATGCACGTGATTCACATTTTGAGGGGCTTGGAAGCCCAATTCTGAAGCTGAGAGCTCATATTGGAGGGGGCAAACATGATAGAATTAGAGCATATCATTAGGGTAGTATATAAAATAGTAGTAGGAGGATTTAGTTTAGATTTTCTCTAAGTTTTCTCTCAACACCATTAGGGTTTATATTAGGGTTTTACATTTCAAGTGCCATTTTCATTTTTTATTTTGGATTTCGCTAGCCTCCATTGTAAGTATTTCTTAATTGCTACTCTTTATAGTTAAAATTTTGATACTCTTTCTTGTAATTAAAGTCATAGTGTTAATATATATACTTTTTGCAATTTTTATTTCTTGTTGATGATTTTGATTATTGATGATTATTATATGCTTGTTTGAGTTGGTATTGTTGATTTTAATTATTTGTTGCTCATGGTTTCAAGCGTTTTCTCAATTTTCCCATGTTTAGTGTTTATGCCAACCAAGTGTTTGTGGAAATTTTAATTTTGATTATGGGCTAAATTTCCACCTCTTAGCTTGGAGAAAATGAGCAATTGGGTTTCTAGAGTTGGAATGTCCAACATTTAGTGATAATTCTTGGATTGTTAATTGTTCTTGTTTCCACTAACGCTAATTTGTTGCTAAGATAATTAGCAAGTGAGTTAGGATTTGTGGATTAAGAACAACTATGCTCATTTAACTTACTCTCCAATGTGAAAGTTAACTAAGTGAGATTAGTCCATTACAATTGTCATAGTTGTGGTTTTAACAAGGAAAGGACCCTTAGCTCATCCCAAGCCAAGATTCCATTTATGCTTTGAATCACACACACACATACATACATCAATCGCTTTCATTGCGTACTTGTTTATATTACATAGTTAGTTCTTTAATTCCTTTATTATTTCATTACTTGCAATTTTGAGAGTTCTTTTATTCCTTTAATTGTCTATATCTTCATTGAAAATCTTGTTGCCTTCACAACTGAAATTGCGCACTCATTGGTCACTGGGTCCTTTGGAGACAACCCGGGAATTCAAACTCCCAGTTTATATATTTGTTTTGAATTGTGACACCCTTTGTCCTTCCAAACTTTGATTTGGAGTTGTTCGTTGGTTGGGAACTATGCTACTAACGAAATGATTCCAATTTCGAGGAAAATTCCTAATCAACGTCTACAACACCATCAATAATAAAGCCTAATGACAAGAATTTTACCCAATTGAATGATGTAATGGATGATGGTGGCTTAGGGAGAGATGCTTCCAACGGTCTTGATAAAGCAATTTCTATTCCCGTCCGTCCTCTTTGAAGGGCTTCTACCAGTTGACAAGATGCTTCAAGCTCTACCTCTTGCCATCTTCCGCAAGTTCACAAGCTTCTTCACCAATGTCCTATAGCTCTTTGTTGATCGAACTTTTGTGTGGTATAGAATTTTACTAATTTCGTTGCAAGTATAGTTTCTAAACCAACAAAAAATCCTTTCATACAAACATTTGGTTGTCACAAGTAACAAACCCCTAAAGTTAATAACCAAAGTATTTGAACCTCGGGTCATCTTCTCAAAGGAATTGTAGGGTAGTGTTCTTGTTATTGGTTATGAGTTGTATATTTTGGGGTTTTGGATGAGAATTAAGGAAAGTAAATTATAATGAAAATCTAATGATAAAATGGTTTTGGTAAGGTTTGGTGGTTAAGGATCTCTATCCATATCACTAATCATATCATGATAATTGCAAGGATCAATCCCATTAAGTCATCCTCCAACTAGAAAAAGGAGAGCCAAATGAGCTATATCAATCCAAGTCCATAGGTCCTAACAATTCGCTAATTGAATTAATGAAAGCTAGAGTCATTGGCTACCAATCATCAATCACTTGGGCATTAGTAACTCAAGAGTTCCTAAATTACCATCTCAAGCCAAGAACATAAAATTCTACTCTAACATCCTTCCAAGCATTTTATCAAACACTTGGGAGGCATAAAGGGAAAGCATGGTAAATTGACAATAAGAATGGATTCTAACAAACATGAATTACCCCAAATTGCATTAAAAGAAAATAAGAAGAACAAGAGTAGATCAACTTACAAAATGTAGAAACAAAATAGAGGAATTGCAACAAGAGAATCGAAGAACAAGATGTAGAAACATAGAATTGAAATGTAGAAGTAGATGAAAGCAAAGATTAAAACCTAGATCTAAGAAATTCTAACCTAAACCTAATCCTAATTATAGAGAGAAAGGAGAGCTTCTCTCTCTAAAAAACTAACTCTCAAACTAGATCTAAAATGTGTTGTTTGTGTAATGTGTAAAATTGGTTCATTCCCTTTCAATCCTTGGTCCTTTTGAGCATTTTGGCACCAAAGTTGGTTCCAAACTAGGCCCCACAGCTTTTGTGAATTCCTTGGGCACGAATTCACTTAAAAATCACGTGCCAGCATCGACGCGTACGCGTACAGCACGCGTACGCGTCCATAGAGTTCTTGCGATCTCCGTGTATGCGTGTAGTGCGCATGGGCGTCCATGAACGTATCCCAAATCTTTGGTTTTTCATGATTTGTCCACTTTGCATGCTTTCTCTTCACTCCTTTGATCCATTCCTGGCTCTTTTCAATCTGAAATCACTTAGCAAACACATCAAGGCATCTAGTGGAATCAAAGGAAGATTAAAACTATCAAATCAAGGGTTCAAAAGCATGTTTACACATTTAAGCACAAATCAAGATACAATCATGAAATTATGCTATGTTCTTGAATAAATGTGAGAAAATGTTAATAAAATACTCTAAATTCAATACAAGATAAACCCTAAAAACGGGATTTATCACTCTTCCCCATCACTTGAGTCATATCTTGGAGGTTGAGTGAAATCTACCTCAACTTCAACTTCAATGGGGAAGGATTCATCAAGCTCGAAAGGATCATATGTTGATCCAGAATCATCATAAATAGGTGGATTGGTTGCTTGCCACATTTCTTCCAATTCTTCTTTCAAAATATGCCTTGGAGGTTGTGCACTAGCCTCCTCAACATCAATTTCAAACTCCATGAATGAAGGCTCTACAACCTTAGATTCCTTTTTGCATTCAACATCCCCTAAATTTTCAGCCACTTCTTCCGGTTCGATCATCTTAACTTCCTCCTCTTGTTGCAATTCTTGTTTCAACTCATTCTCTTCTTCTTGAAGCTCTAAGTTTTTCTCCTCCCTACACTCTTTGGTTAATCCTCCGCATTTATCAATGGGAGTGTCTTGATTGCACGAGTTTAGGTAACCGCTTCAGTCATGGTAGCCACCATAGTTCCTAACTTCTCTAGCTCCTTTTGATCCTCCTCTTCTTGCTTTTGAAAGCGAGAATAAAGATTTTTTTGTCCTTGCATGAAGAGTTGGAAAGCTTTATTCACTGAAGGCGATGGTGAGAAAGAGGATTTGTTGTTTGGCAGGGAAGTGTCATAGTTGGAAGATGGTTCGTATTGGTGAGAGTCTTGAGGTTGTATATATGGAGATGGTGGTTCTTGGGGGTATTGGTGTTGGAATGGTGGTGGCTCTAAATATGGCTCATATGATTATTGGTATGGTGGATATGGGTTAGGATCATATTGAGGTGAATGGTAATATGGGGCTTGTAAGTATGGTGGTTGAGGGCTATGTTGAGGGAAGGGGTCATGCATATGGTGATTGTGGTTGCCAACCACAATGAGGTTCACTACATCCACTAGATTGGTATGCATTAGGAGTTGGATTATACCTATAAGAAACTAGAGGATGTTGATGCCAAAAAGAGTATCCATATACTTGAGGCTCCTCCCACCTTTGATTTCCAACCCCTTGATGCAAACCTCCATTAAAGCTTCCATTTTCTACAACATACTTTGAACCACACTCATAGCCAAAAGAATGAGAATTTATAGTCTCAAGAGAAAATAAAAACAAAAACTAATAAGAAACAAGAAAAACAAAATCCTAACAACTAACTCAAACAAGCAAATAGACAAAGAGCAAACTATTCACAATATTAACATTTGTAAAATAACCAATAACAAGCACACATTGCAATTTCCGGGCAACGGCACCAAAAACTTGAAAGAAGGTTATCGTCGGTCTAGAATTTCTTCTCAATAAGAGGAATCACTTCGTTGCAAGTATAGTTCCAAACTGAAAAATAATCCTCAATCAAAGTTTAATTTGTTTGTCACAAATGCAAAACAATGAAAATACTGAGAGTATTAGATCTCGGGTCGTCTTTCAAAAGAATTGTAGTGAGGTATGCATGTTATCGGTTATGAGGTTCAAGGGGTGGTTGATGAGGGAAAAACGATTCCACACAAACTCACCGGCAAGTGTCCCGGGTCGCATCAAGTAGTAATAACTCACAGGAGTGAGGTTGATCCCACAGGGATTGATGGATCAAGCAACTTTAGTGAGGTGATCAGTTTAGTTAAGATAACAGTGGTGAATTGGGTGAAATTGTATTGACAGAATGTAAATTTTATAGGGTATAAAGTGCAGAAGGTAAATTAGCAAAACTTAAAGAGCAAGAAATGTAAATTGCAGCAAATGTAAAGGGAATTGGGTGCTGGGAAAGTAAATGAAATAGTAAAACAAAACTTAGAACAACTGCAGAAGATTTAAATTGCATGAAAGTAAATTCAAAGCAATGGGAACATAAGATTAAAATCAAGCTCAATGTAAACTGAATTGTGAAAATGCAAAAAGGGAAATTTGTAGAAGAGAATTATCAGAAACTGAAATTGCATAAGCCAAATTAAATTCAACACTAAAATGTAAAACTGCAAAATAAAAGTGTTTCAAGAGAGCCTTCTATTCTACTCCTATTCCTACTCCTACTGCTGCTTATTAATACTGTAGCCGACTCTAGCACCCCCTTCTAAAATGAAACTGATGCCTTTATATAGGCTTTACAAAATGAAAATAAAAATGAAATTGAAAATAAATTACAATTCAAATGAAAATCCTATTCTAATTGTTTCTTGTGCCCTTGAGTGATGTCAATTGGGCTTTGCTTGCTTTGGGGCTTCAATGCGCTTAAATTGGAATTAATTTAGCCAGAGTTGTCGCTTCCAGGAGAGCGTTGCATTCTCAAAATGAGCGTAGCGTTCATTACTCATGCTTGCTCCTCTCGTGCGCACATTTTCTCAACTAGCACTCTCTTAATGAGCGCTACATTGAATTATTGAGCGCTGCCCAATAGCTAAGAACCTTGCCTCCAATTTGACATGCCCAAAAATGCTGCCTTAGTAACCGTAGCGCTCACTTTGGAAATGAGCGCCATTCCATGTGTGCTGCTAAGTGTTTTTGCGCTTTAAAGATGCCTATCCTTTGTGCTCCAATTTCATGCCAAATATAGACTATTATATATCGTTGGAAAGCTCTGAACGTCAGCTTTCCAACGCAACTAGAATCGCATCAATTGGATTCTTTAATTTCAATTGTAAAATGTAAAAGAGTGTAAAATGAGTAATTGTTACGCAATAATGGAGAATATGTTGGAGTTTTGGAGATGCTTTGTCTTTTGAATCTCTGCTTTCCCCTGTCTTCTTCTTCACACACACAGTTTCTCGTATGGCAAGCTGTGTGTTGGTGGATCACAGTTGTCAATGGCTACCATCCGTCCTCTCAATGAAAATGGTCCAAATGCGCTGTCACCGCACGGCTAATCATCTGTCGGTTCTCGATCATGTCGGAATAGTATCCATTGATCCTTTTGCGTCTGTCACTACGCCCAACACTCGTGAGTTTGAAACTCGTCATAGTCATCCAATCCCTGAATCCTACTCGGAATACCACATACAAGGTTTAGACTTTCCGGATTCTCAAGGATGCTGCCAATGGATTCAAGCTTATACTACAAAGACTCTGATTAAGGAATCCAAGAGATAATTATTCAATCTAATGTAGAACGGAGGTTGTTGTCAGGCACACGTTCATGGGTTGAGAATGGTGATGAGTGTCACGGATCATCACATTCATCACGGTTAAGTACGAATCAGTATCTTAGATAGAAACAAGCGTGTTTGAATGGAAAACAGAAATAATTGCATTAATTCATCGAGACACAGCAGAGCTCCTCACCCCCAACAATGGAGTTTAGAGACTCATGCTGTCAAAGAGTACAAAATTCAGATCTAAAAATATCATGAGATCCAAGATAATTCTCTAAAAGTTGTTTAAATACTAAACTAGTAACCTAGGTTTACAGAAAATGAGTAAACTAAGATAGATAGTGTATAAATCCACTTCTGGGGCCCACTTGGTGTGTGCTTGGACTTAGACTTGAGCTTTTCACGTGCCTGGGCTGTTTCTGGAGTTAAACGTCAGGTTGTAACCTGTTTCTGGCGTTCAACTCCAACTTGCAACCTGTTTCTGGCGTTCAATGCCAGAATGCAACATGGAACTGGCGTTAAACGCCAGTTTACGTTATTTATCTTCGAGCAAAGTGTGGACTATTATATATTGTTGGAAAGCCCTCGATGTATACTTTCCAATCCAATTGAGATCGCACCAATTGGATTTCTGTAGCTCCAAACAATCCATTCCGAGTGCAGGGAGGTCAGAATCCAACAGCATCAGCAGTCCTTTTTCAGCCTGAATCAGATTTTTGCTCAGCTCCCTCAATTTCAGCCAGAAAATACTTGAAATCATAGAAAAATACACAAACTCATAGTAAAGTCCAGAAATATGAATTTTGCTTAAAAACTAATAAAAATATACTAAAAACTAACTAAAACATACTAAAAACTACATGAAATTACCCCCAAAAAGCGTATAAAATATCCGCTCATCACAACACCAAACTTAAATTGTTGTTTGTCCCCAAGCAACTAGATAAATAAAATAGGATAAAAAGAAATCCAGAAGCAATGATATCTCAGAGTTTTAAGTGAAGCTCATATTCTAATTAGATGAGCGGGACTAGTAGCTTTTTTCATCCGAACAGCTTTGGCATCCCACTTTATCCTTTGAAATTGAGAATGATTGGCATCCATAGGAACTCAGAATTCAGATAGTATTATTGATTCTCCTAGTTTAGTATGTTGACTCTTGAACACAGCTACTTTAGGAGTCTTGGCCGTGGCCGTAAGCACTTTGTTTTCCAGTATTACCGCCGGATACATAAATGCCACAGACAAATAACTGGGTGAACCTTTTCAGATTGTGACTTAGCTTTGCTAAAGTCCCTAATTAGAGGTGTCCAGAGTTCTTAAGCACACTCTCTTGCTTTGGATCATGACTTTAACCACTCAGTCTCAAGCATTTCACTTGGACCTGCATGCCACAAGCACATGGTTAGTGACAGCTTGATTTAGCCAATTAGGCCTGGGTTTATTTCCTTGGGCCCTCCTATCCATTAATGCTCAAAGCCTTGGATCCTCTATCCTTTTTTTTAAATGCTGCTTTTTCTTGCTTCAAGAATCAGTTTCATGATTTTTCAGATCAACAATAATATTTCTCTTGTTCATCATTCTTTCAGGAGCCAATAATTTTAACATTCATAAAATTCAATATAAAAAATATGCACTGTTCAGGCATTCATTCAGAAGACAAAAAGTATTTCCACCACATCTAAATAATTAAAATCTTCCTTATTAAAAACTTGAAAGAATATTGCCTCTTTATTCTAAAAATCTACTATTTTATTCATGTTTGATGATGATGAGAAAAAATAAATTATAGCGTAATTAGAGATAATATCAAAATTGAGATACTAATTACTACTACTCCTATATATCTTCTAAGTTAAATTCCTAATAAGAACAATTATCACAGAGTTAAGGCTAAGATTAGGACTCAACAACCTTTATTTTGGGAAGTGGATGTTCCTCTAGTCTGTGGGGTGCTTGGCCCTTCAAGAGATAGCTTCTGACGCTTCAGTTCCTTTAGATCACGCCTTTGCTCTTCTTGTTCCCCAAGCATTTTGCAAAGCATGCTACTTTGATTTTTCGGTTCTTCCTTTAGTTGGTCCATAGCTTCTTGCAACTTGGTAATAGATGCTTCAAGACGCTCCCAGTATTCAATTTGAGGGATTTTCGGGAGGAACTCCTGTGCTTTCCTCTTGATGGGGTCGTCCTGCACTTGTTGTCTTTCCATTGACTTTTTGGTGATTGGTCGCTCAACTGAAATATACTCAGTTACTCCCATCTTCACCCCAGCATCTTTCAATAGCATAGAGATTAAGCTTGGATAAGCCAATTTGGCATCTTTGGAGTTCTTGTTTGCAATTATGTAAAGTTCACAAGAAATCAGCTAATGAACTTCCACTTCTTTTCCCAACATAATGCAATGGATCATTACTACTCTTTTGATGGTGACTTCAGAGCGGTTGCTAGTGGGCAGTATAGAACGCCCAATAAAGTCCTGCCAGCCTCTAACAATTGGTTTGAGATCTTCTCTCTTGAGTTAATTTGGGATACCCTTTGTGCTGGTTGTCCACTTGGTTCCAGGGAGGCATATGTCCTCTAGAATTTCGTCCAAGCCCTTATTTGTTCTCATTATTCTCCTATTAAAGGAGTCTGGGTCAACTTTCAGCTGAGGTAGCTTAAAGACCTCCCTGATTTTGTCATGGTGAAGGTGAACAATTTTTCCTCTGACCAGAGTTCGATAGTCATAGAAGGCGGCTCCAGCTAATCTCTGCCTGTCTGTTTGCCACAGATTAGAGTAGAATTCCTGAACCATGTTCCTTCCCACCTTTGTTTCAGGATTAGCTAGGATTTCCCAGCTCCTGTTTCGAATTTGCTCCTGGATCTCTGGATATTCATCTTCTTTCAGATCGAATTTAACTTCCGAGATCATTGACCTTAGACCCATTATTTTGTAGTAATGGTCTGAATGTTCTTTGGTTAAGAACTTCCCTTGATTCCAAAGTGGTTTTGGAATATTCTCTTTCTTGCCTATTGGAGTGGTTTATTTTCCCTTTGGAGCCATGATCTTAGTGAGTATGGCTTAGTGATCACGGATAAACACACCAAACTTAGAGGTTTGCTTGTCCTCAAGCAAAAGAAAGGAAAGGAGAGGGATAGCAGGAGAGCCAATTTTTAATTGTGAAGCAGAGGAGGGAGGCCGAACGTGGATTTAAAGGAAAGGGGGTGGATTTTCGAAAATTTTGAGAAAGATAAGATAGAAGATATGATTTGTAAAAGATAAGTATGATAGGAAAAAGATGTAATTTAAAATTGAAAAGTTATGAAAGATAATTGAGAAAGATAAATCTGAATTTTGAAAAGAAGATATGATGAGTTTAAAAAGATTTGAGAAGAATTTAAAAAGATAATTGAGTTTTGAAAAAGATTTGAAAAGAAGTTGGATAGGATTTGTGTTTAAGAATTAAGATACATTTGATATCTTTGAAAAAGGGATTTGAGAAATTAGGATTAAAAATTTTTGGAATTGAAGTTGAAAGATGAGAGTTTGTAACATGTTTATGTAAGAAATCATGAGTTGAGATATAAAAAATGGAAAAAATTTGAAGTGAAAACGAATTTACCTCCTCCCCACAATCCTGGCGTTAAACGCCCAAACACTGCATGTTTTGGGCATTTAACGCCCATTTGTAGCTTCTCCTGGGCGTATAAAGTGCAGAAGATAAATTAGCAAAACTTAAAGAGCAAGAAACATAAATTGCAACAAATGTAAAGGGAATTGGGTGCTCGAAAAGTAACTGAAATAGTAAATCAAAACTCAGAACAACTGCAGAAGATTTAAATTGCATGAAAGTAAATTGAAAGCAATGGGAACAGAAGATTAAAATCAAGCTCAATGTAAACTGAATTGTAAAACTGTAGAAAGGGAAATTTACAGAAGAGAATTATCAGAAACTGAAATTGCATAAGCCAAACTAAATTTAACACTGAAATGCAAAAGTGCAAAATAAAAGTGTTTCAAAAGAGCCTTCTATTCTACTCCTACTCCTACTCCTACTGCTGCCTATTACTACAGTAGCCGACTCCAGCACTCCCTTCTAAAATGAAACTGATGCCTTTATATAGGCTTTACAAAATGAGAATGAAAATGAAATTGAAAACAAATTTTAATTCAAATGAAATTCCTATTCTAATTGTTTCTTGTGCCTTTGAGTAATGTCAATTGGGCTTTGCTTACTTTGGGGCTTCAATGGGCTTGAATTGGAATTAATTGAGCCAAAGTTGCAGCTTCCAGGAGAGCGTTGCGTTCTCAAAATGAGCACAGTGTTCATTACTCATGCTTGCTCCTCTCGTGCGCACATTTTCTCAACTAGTGCTCTCTTAATGAGTGCTACGTTGCATTATTGGGCACTGCCCAATAGCTAAAAACCTTGCCTCCAATTTGACATGCCCGAAAATGTTGCCTTAGTGAGCGTAGCGCACACTTTGGAAATGAGCGCCATTCCATGTGTGCTGCTGAGTATTTTTGGGCCTTAAAAATGCCTATTATTTGTGCTCCAATTTAATTCCAAATATAAACTATTATATATCGTTGGAAAGCTTTGAATATCAGCTTTCAAACGCAACTGGAAGCGCATCAATTGGATCTTTGTAGCTCAAGTTATGGTCCTTTGAAGAAGGCATGGTTGTGCTGTCAAGGGTCGCTGGCGCTCTTGGAGAAAAGCGTAGCGCTCAAAGTGTAGCGCTCTTGGTGTGAGCATAGCGCTCTTGGTGTGAGCGTAGTACTGTTGGTGCTGTTTGGAGGCCAAAGTTAGCGCCAGCTTCTGTAGCCCAATCTTAAGGTTCACCCCGTACTATTATATATCGTTGGAAAGCTCTAGATTCCTACTTTCCAATGCCACTATAATCACCTCATTTGGAGCTTTGTAGCTCAAGTTATTCTTGTTGGAGTGTGAAGAGGTCAAGGTCGCAAATCCTATTTGCTCCTTTTGAGCTTAATTGAGCTTAATTTGTGCTTCTTTGCTTCTTTTTCTATTTATTTCCTACAAAGTTTATCAAATCAAAAGATAAAAGAAATATACTATTTAAGCACTTAAACACTCAATAATTAACCATAAAACATTAATTTCTTGTATGAAAAAGCATAGAAAAACACAACATGATACGCAGTCATCAGTGGTTTGAAATAAGAAGACAAGAATTTAAATGGCAAGAAAAATAAAGTGAGAAGAAAGTAAATCAAGAAACTAATGGTACCAAATAATAAAAAGAGGAATTCATGGCAAGGATTGAGAATCAAGGCTTTCTATCATAGTCATTAATTATCATATAATAATTATCAAGAGATAATCCTATTTCGTTATCTCCAACATCGGGAGAAAATCAAATAAGACTAGTTAATCTCAATTCATAAGCACTAATCAACCTACTAATTACATTAGCAAGAGATTACCGTCAATAGAAACAATATTAACTAACAAATCTAGATCACCAATATAAGTTGGGTATTAATGACTGAAGTTTGCCTAATTTCTCTTTCCAAGCCAAGAATGCACAAAATCTACTCTAAAGCCCAACCAACCATTTTGTGAAACACTTGAAAGGCGTAAAAGGAAAGCATGGTAAAATTGCAAGGAATAATAAATTCTACAGCTACCTAATACAAGAAAATGACAATTACAACTCAATTAAACAATAAGAAGCATGAAAAGACATCAATTTCATTAAAAGAAATTGAAATCCACAAGAGTTCATAAACCTAAAAGTGGCTCAAAGGAGAAATTAACAAGAGAAGCTAAGAAGATTTGAAACAAATTAATAAAGAAAAGTAAAGGAAACTAAATCAAAACAAGTAATTAGACCTAAATCTAAGAGAAAACTAAACTAAGAACACTAATTTCTAGAGAGAAGAGGGAGCTTCTCTCTCTAGAACTAACCTAAGGCATGTTTCCTTTCTTACACTAATTGTTCCCCCTTGATCCATCTTGAATTCAACCTCAAATAGCTTCAGAAATGAGTTGGATTTGGGCCTGGATGGCTCAGAAATCGCCCCCAGCGTATTGCCTTTAAGTTGGTCACATGCCGCCTATCACGCGTACGCGTCACCTGATGTCCTTCCCACGCGCATGGTGCGGAATTTATAACCACAAATTAACCGGCAAATGCACTGTGTCGTACCAAGTAGTACCTCAAGTGAATGAGGATCGATCCCACAAGGATTGATGGACTAAGAAATGATGGTCGATTAAATTACTTAGTTAGACAAACAGGAGAGAGCGTTGGGGTCTCAATTGCATTAAACAGTAAATTCAAAAAATTAATAAAGCAAGCATTAAATAAGTTGTGAATAATATATGGAGAAAACAGTTAAGGCTTCAGATGTATCTATTTTCCAGATTGACTTTTCTTACTAACTATTTTAATCATGCAAGATTTAATTCATAGCAAACTATATGTGACTAAACCCTAATTCCTTAGACCTTTCTAGTCTCCTCTAAAATTCATCAACCGCCAATTCCTTGGTCACTTAATTCCAATTAGAGGGCGAAGTTGAATTCTAGTTTATATGCCACAAAAATCCTAATTAGCAAAATACAAGAGTATTATATGTCACGTATCCTGTTAAGTCCAGATAATTAGAAGTTAGGAGAATATGTTTTCAAGCTGTTGTTCAAGTAAGAGATTTTCCAAGTTATACAGGAACTCAATTAGAAGAAGGGTCATACTTCCGTTCCACCCAAATTCATAAAATAAAGAACGAAAACAATTCTTGAAATATAAATCAAGACATGAATTAAAATAGAAAAATAATAGTATCAATCTATACAATAGATAGATCTCCTAAGCTTAACAGTGGAGGTTTAGTTGCTCTTGGTTTAGAGAGAAAAACTAGGATTCACATAAATTATAAATTGCAGAATGGGGTAGAAGAGAAGAGCCCGAAGGGCTGATTCTTTTCCCTTTTATATCTAATCCTAATTAATGTAAAATATATTTTCTAAAACTAAAATAATATCTTTTCCTAATTGTAAAATAAAATGCAAATTCAATCAAATTAAATTTAGCTCCATTCGCATCTTTGTATGAATGCCTGGGACCACTTGTGTATTAACGGTCCACGCTGAACTTGGAAAACTTCAAGTTCAGCACGGAGAAGGCAATGTTGATTCACGCTTCCCTTTTGACGCTGAACTTCGATTAGCCCAAGTTCAGCGTGGGGTGATGTGCAACTCTTCCTTTGTAAGTGGACTCCACGCTTAACTTGGAAATTCCGAAGTTCAGCATGGAGGAGGCAGTGTGAACTGGATAAAAAGGGTATACTGTTATATATCGTTGGAAAGTTCTGAAAGTTAACTTTCCAATCCACTAGAATCACGTCAATTAGACCTCTGTAGCTCAAGTTATTCCTGTTTTAGTGCAAGGAGGTTGAGATTGACAGCATCATTCGCTTTCTTCCTTTTGTGCTACAAAACTCTGTCAAATTCATCCGAATGCTACCTGAAATAAATAGAATTGTACAGAACTCAAAGTAGAATCCATAGTGGCTAAAAGATATTTAAATTTTGATTAAACTCGATAATTTGAATACAAATTCACTAGGAAAAGATAGAAAGGATGCTCACGCATCACAACACCAAACTTAATTTGTTGCTTGTCCTCAAGCAACCAAAATAATTGCATGATTAAGATGTGAATTTGTATGAGAAGTGAGAGTTCAGTTTTGCTCAAGTCTATTCTTAAAATGGGGTTTATTCATTGTAACTCTGAACAGTTTTGGCATCTCACTCTCCTTTGAATCAAAGGAATGTCAGTGTCATTTGGAATTAGAATCCGGATCATAGTATGAATTCTCTGATCTTTATACTCCTGTTAAATCCTTGAACACAGCAAATTTACTTTAATTCTCTTTTCATTGGTGCTTTGAACCTTGAGCCTAGCCGTGACTTTAACTATTTTGTCTCAAGCTTCACTTGACACAAGAACACCACAAGCACTTGACTGTGGAGCTCTTTCTAAGTTTTGATTGCTCTTTCAGCTTCTCCCAGACAGTGGTGCTCAAAGCCTTTGGCATACTCTGCTGAATGCATTTGGTCACGACTCTAAATATTCCATCTCAAGGATTACTTGAAACAAGAGTACCACAAGCATATAACTAGGAAAACAACTCTTTGAGCCTTTAATCGTTTCATATCTCCCTAGTCATTGATGCTCATAGCCTTGGACCCTACTCTTATGCTTATTTTGCTGTTTCTTTTGCTTCAAGAATTAAATTTTTGTTTTTTTCAAAGAAGTCATAATAGTTCTCTAAATTCCTGTTCCTCATACATCAACATTCCTTGATTCAAATTCAAATATGCACTTTTCATGTCATTCATTCAGAATCACAAATAACACCACCACATTTAAGTAAATAAGATCAATCTTAAATATAAACTCAATTTCTCATGCAATATATCACTTCTTTCTTTTCTTTTGATTTTCATGCTCAGTGAGCAATGCATGAGAAACCTTTTCAAAATAAAAATCAAATATCAAAATAAACAATAAATTAAACTAGAACCTAGGAATTGAAATAACAAATGACCATGCAATAACTAAAACAAAATAGCAGAAAACTGGAACATAACATAGTAAGAACGGGAAGGAATATAGAATGAAAGGAACTCAACCTCCTCAGTTATCCTAGTGGTCGTTCTTCAGACTGTACTCCTCCGTGAAGATGATTCGCCTTCCTTTTGGTGCCATAAAAATAAAAAGAAAAGCCATGAGTGAAGCGACAACACCAAACTTAAAAATTTGCTTGTCCTCAAGCAAAGAAGAACTAAAAACAGGGAAGAACATAAAAAATGTATGGAGTAAAAATAAATATTATTGCAAAAGAAGAATAAAAGGACAAGAAGGGTTAAAATAATTCAAATAAATATATGTCGCTGGGTCCGTTTTGTTGCAGGAGAAAAAAAAATTTTTTTAATAGGATTCGGAGGGTCCGATTTGGGTATATATATATATATGTGTGTGTGTGTGTGTGTGTGCGTGCGCGCGCGCGCGCGCGTGTTACATAACGGGGTGGGGGCGTATATGTATAAATATAAGGAGGTTTGGGAAAAAGAAACAAAAAGAAGGGGAATCAGGAAGGGACGGGGGCCAAGATTATGGAAAAAGGGTAGGTGAAGCAAGAAGAAAAAGAAAGGGAATCAGTAGGGGGGACCACTGTGATTGGGATTGGATAGAGATATGTGGAGATTTAGTGGATATGTATGATTCCACGCTGAACCTGAAAGGAGGCAAGTTCAGCGTCGCACCCCTCGAACGTATGCTTTCTCTCCACGCTGAACTTGGTGCAGCCCAAGTTTAGCGTGGGTCTTCAACAATTTCATGTCAATTGCGTCGTTCTCCACGTTGAACTTGGAAAATTCCAAGTTCAGCGTCCAAGTTCAGCGTGGAACTGGCAGTGCCTCTCGCACAGTTTGTATGCATACTCCACGTTGAACTTGGAAAATTCCAAATTCAGCGTGGAACTGGTAGAATCAACCTTCTTCAGAGTGAGCAAAAATTTTTTAAGTATTCGATTCCTATTCTAAAAATTTTTGCATGATCAAAACACACGTAAAATAAAAAAAACTAAAAACTCAATAAAAATTAAACAAATAATATAATTAACGCAACGGAAAAATAACCAAGGATACAAAATTATCGGGTTGCCTCCCGACAAGTGCTTCTTTACCGTCACTAGCTTGACGGTCAGCTCCTCTAAGGAGGAGGATCATAAGGGCTCAGCTCTTCACCCCTCACTGTGAATTTCTTTCCTGTTTCCCCATAACGTTGCTTAATATGCTCCAAAGAGAGGATTCTGTTTACTGTATAAGTCCACACTGGATTGCTAGTCAACACCACCTTCATTCTTGGGGAGAAACCTTTAGTGGGGATCTTTTTGTTTCTCCATCCCCTAGGTACTTTTTTCTTTTTGGGGACCTCCTCCTTGGTGGATGATGCATTCCCGACACCAAACTTTGGTTTGATATCAGGAAGAATTTTATTGGTTGTCACTAAAGGAGGTTTGAGCTGTAATTTCTGCTGTGCATCATCAGGGGGTTCTTGAAGGTTTGGATTAATAAGCTCAGTCTGCATGCACCTCTCTTATTCACCTACTGAATGTATATCTTTGAATACGTGAAAGACTAGTTGCTCATCATGCACTCTAAGCACTAATTCACTCACTTCTACATCAATTAGACCTCTCCCAGTGGCTAAGAAGGGTCTTCCTAGAATTATAGAGGCATTCTCATCCTCCCCTGTGTCAAGAATCACAAAATCTGCTGGGAGGAAGAACTTACCCACTTTGATCAAGATATTCTCCACTAATCCATATGCAAGCTTTATAGATTTGTCCGCCATCTGTAATGCTATCCTTGTGGGTTGTGCCTCTTGGATTGGCAACTTCTTCATCACAGACAAGGGCATTAAATTGATGCTTGCCCCCTGATCACATAATGCTTTCTCAAAGGTTGTGCTCCCAATGGTGCATAGAATTTGAAAGCTCCCTAGATCCGGCATCTTCCTTAGCAAGTTATTCTGAATGATGGCACTACATTCCTTAGTCAGAACCACTGTCTCATCTCCCTTTAAAAGCTTCTTCTTTGACAACAACTCCTTCATGAATTTGACATAGAGAGGCATTTGCTCCAAAACCTCAGTCAAAAGAATATTGATTTGCAAATTTCTGAAGACTTCTAAGAACTTCAAAAACTGCTTGTCTTTGGTCTCCTTTTTAAGTCTCTTTGGATATGGCATTTCAGGCTTGTACTCAGGAGCCTTTGGCAATCTAGGATAAGTGTCAAGAGAGTCTGGGAATGGGTTGTCCGTACGCTTTGGAGGGAGGTGCTCTACTTCTTCATTCTTCTCTTCTGGAGCTTCTTTTTCAAATGGCTCCTCATTAACTTGTGCTTCCGTACTTGCCACTTGTCCACTTATCAGGGTGATATCCTTGCATTTCTCTCTTGGATTTGGAATTGTGTTACCAGGAAGGCTATTAGTAGTCTCTGATTAATTTCATTAACTTTTGTTGCTAATTGACCCATCTGAATCTCAAAGTTCTTGATTGATGCTCTGGTTTCTTGTCTAAAACTTGCCAATATTGCTTCCAAATTATTGTTCTACTGGGGCTGAGAAGTTGCTTGCTGAGATGACTAAAACTGGTGGTTATTAAAATTATTCTGTTGAAAACCACCCTGAGAATTATTGTTAAAATTTTGTGGCCTCTGAAGTTGCTCTCTCCATCCAAAATTTGGGTGATTTCTCCACCCCTAATTGTAGGTCTTAGAATAGGGATTATTGGGATTTCTAGGAGCACTTCCCATGTAATTGACCTGTTCAAAAAAAGATTGAGCATAATCATTTCATTTTGTATAAAATTACCTGTCATGTCATAAGGGACCTCTTGATGTGCATTCTGAGTGTTGACAGCTAAAACTTGCATTCCACTCAACTATTGAGTAATTAGATTTAGTTGCTGAGTCAAAAGCTTGTTCTGAGTAAGAAGAGCATCAACAACTTCTACTTCCAGAACACCTCTCTTCTGAAGAGTCTCAAAGTTCACAAGATTCCTATTAGATGAGTATAAATATTGGTTGCTAGCAACCAACTCAATAAGCTCAATGGTTTCCTCTGGTGTCTTCTTCATGTGCAATGAACCACCTGCAGAATTATCTAAGCACATCTTGGACATTTCACCCAAGCCTTCATAAAAGATATCTAGTTGGGTCCATTTAGAGAACATGTCCGGAGGGTATTTCCTGGTCAGCAACTTGTACCTCTCCCAAGCGTCATAAAGGGTCTCACCATCTTTCTGTCTAAAGGTCTGAACCTCCACTCTAAGCTTAGTCAGCTTCTTTGGTGGGAAAAATTTAGTAAGAAATCCAATAACAACCTTGTCCCAAGTATCCAGACTCTCCTTGGGTTGAGAATCTAGCCACAGCTTTGCTCTATCCCTCAGAGCAAATGGGAAGAACATGAGTTTTTACACATCCGAATTTACTC
This sequence comes from Arachis duranensis, assembly GCF_000817695.3. Taxonomy (NCBI): domain Eukaryota; kingdom Viridiplantae; phylum Streptophyta; class Magnoliopsida; order Fabales; family Fabaceae; genus Arachis; species Arachis duranensis. The sequence continues at coordinate 65,462,288 of NC_029780.3, read as the reverse complement.
CATTTGTCTTCACAGTATCACAAATCTGTAGAAAATTAGAAATAAATTGATTTGGGTCTTCTTGGGGCAGACCATGATAATGATAGTTTTATTGCACCAGAGTGACTAGTTGTGGCTTCAGCTCAAAGTTGTTTGAACCTATAGGAGGTACCACAATGCTTTTTCCATAAAGATCTGCATTGGGAGCAGTGTATGAGCCAAGCACTCTCCTAGGTTGTTCATTCCATTTAGGATTTGCCACATTGGCATTAGCAGCATTATTATGATCCATACTGGACTCTGCAGCCGTGTAAAGTCTTCCTTATTGTAAACGCCACCTCAAAGTCCTTTCAGGTTCAGGATCAAAATCTATAAGAGGTTCGTTGTTCCTGTTCCTACTCATAAACAAAAAAGAAACAAGAAAAGATGGGAATCTCTACGTCAGAGTGCAGAGAATTCCCAGTGAGGTAATGATGAGCAGATATTTTATACGCTTTTTGGGGGTAATTTCATGTAGATTTTAGCATGTTTTAATTAGTTTTTAGTTTAATATTATTAGTTTTTAGGCAAAAATCATATTTCTGGACTTTACTATGAGTTTGTGTGTTTTTCTGTGATTTCAGGTGTTTTCTGGCTGAAATTGAGGGAGCTGAGCAAAAATCTGAGTTAGGCTGAAAAAGGACTGCTGATGTTGTTGGATCCTGACCTCCCTGCCCACGGAATAGATTTTCTGGAGCTACAGGAGTCCAATTGACGCGCTCTCAATTGGGTTGGAAAGCAGACATCCAGGGCTTTCCAGCAATATATAATAGTCCATACTTTGCGCGAAGATAGACGACGTAAACTGGCGTTCAGCGCCAGTTTCATGCTACTGTCTGGCGTCCAGCGCCAGAAACAGGTTACAAGTTGGAGTTCAGCGCCCAAAACACGTCACAACCTGGCGTTCAACTCCAGAAACAGCCCAAGCACGTGAGAAGCTTTAGTCTCAGCCCCAGCACACACCAAGTGGGCCCCAGAGGTGGATTTCTGCACCAATTATCTTAGTTTACTCATATTCTATAAACCTAGGTTACTAGTTTACTATTTAAACAACTTTTAGAGACTTATCTTGTACCTGATGACATTTTCAAATCTGAATTATACATTCTTTGGCAGCATGAGTCTCTAAACTCCATTGTTGGGGGTGAGGAGCTCTGCAGCGTCTCGATGAATTAATGTAATTACTTTTGTTTTCCATTCAAACACGCTTGTTCTTATCTAATATGTCCATTCACGCTTAATTATGGAGAAGGTGATGATCCATGACACTCATCACCTTCCTCAATCCATGAATGTGTACCTGACAACCACCTTCGTTCTACATCAGATTGAATGAGTATCTG
>NC_029780.3:65460303-65460619 GCF_000817695.3 Arachis duranensis | reverse complement strand
CCATTGACAACGGTGACACCCTACATAGAGCTTGCCATGGAAGGAACCTTGCGTGTGGGAAAAGGATTTCAAGGAAAAGTTAAAATTCAGAGGACAAAGCATCTCCAAAACTCCAACATATTCTCCATTATTGAAGTAACAACTATTTATTTTATGCCCTTTTTACTTTATACGAGGCTAAAGAACCCTATTGGTATCCTGACTAAGATTAATAAAATAAACATAGCTTGCTTCAATCCAACAATCTCCGTGAGATTCGACCCTTACTCACGTAAGGTATTACTTGGACGACCCAGTGCACTTGCTGGTTAGTTGC
>NC_029780.3:65459184-65460178 GCF_000817695.3 Arachis duranensis | reverse complement strand
GCTGGAGCTTTAGTAGTTGTTCTTGATAATTGGGTATCTTCTTTGGAATCTTTTTCAAAAATAATTTTTCTTTGATTGAATCTTGTGCCAAACTCTAAGTTTGGTGTTTCCTTGTTAATTTTTCTTTAATTTTCGAAAATTTGTCTTGGTTTTCTAAAAATTTTAAGTTTGGTGTTCTTTCTTTTGTTCTTGGTGTTCTTGTGAATCTTCAAGGTGTTCTTGAGTCTTTCTTGTGTTTTGATCTTAAAATTTTTAAGTTTGGTGTTCCTTGGTGTTTTCCCTCCAAAAATTTTCGAAAATTAAGGAGCATTAGATCTAAAAATTTTAAGTCTTGTGTCTTTTGTGTGTTTTTCTCTTTCATCAAAAAAAAAATTCAAAATTCAAAAAATATCTTTCCTAACTAATTTTAAACTACATTTTCGAAAATTTTATAAAAAAAAAATTCAGATTTCAGTTTCAAAATATTTTCAATTTCTTTTATTTATTTCATTTTTATTTTATTTTATAAAATAAATTTTTATAAAATAAATAATATCAACATCCATACCATCTCCTTTATTCCATCATGGAAATAAGTGGAAATGAACAGTCCAGGAGGACTCTGTGGTCATATGCTAACCCCACTACTGCTTCATATGGGAGTAGTATCTGTATACCCTCCATTGGAGTTAGTAGCTTTGAGTTGAATCCTCAGCTCATTATTATGGTGCAGCAAAGCTGCCAGTATTCTGGTCTTCCACAAGAAGAACCTACAGAGTTTCTGGCACAATTTTTACAAATTGCTGACACAGTACATGATAAGGAAGTAGATCAGGATGTCTACAGATTATTACTGTTTCCATTTGCTGTAAAAGATCAAGCTAAGAGGTGGTTAAATAACCAGCCTAAGAACAGCATAAAAACATGGAAACAGCTGTCAAAAAAATTCCTGAATCACTATTTCCCTCCAAAACGGATGACACAACTAAGGCTAAGCATCCAAGGCTTCAAACAA
>NC_029780.3:65458432-65459103 GCF_000817695.3 Arachis duranensis | reverse complement strand
GATCTATACATATGAGAAAAATAATTGAAGAAGCTCAAGAGCTTATTGATATAGTTGCCAGAAATCAGCATATGTACCTAAGCAGTGAATCTTCCATGAAAGAAGAAGCTAAAACAATAACTGCTGAACTCAGTCATGTGGATCAGGCTAATGAATTCAATCAGCAATTAGACTTTCTAACCAAGCAGCTAGCCGAATTCAAGGAAATAGTATAGGAAACAAGAATGGCTAACAGGAGTATGGAAGTACAGTTAAAGCATACAGAAAGGCAACTGTCAAAACAAATATCAGAAGAATGCCAAGCAGTTCAATTAAGAAGTGGGAAAACATTAAATACCTCACTTCAAAGCAGCAGGAAGCCAAGAAATGAACAAATGGCTACTCAAAATCCCTTTGAGGACAATCAGAGCCCAGAGAGGAATAAGGTTGGCGCTGAATGCCCAGACCATGCTCATTTCTGGAGTTCAACGCCAGAAACAAGCATGAATCCGGCGTTGAACGCCCAAGGGAAGCATAGTTCTGGCGTTCAGATGCCAGTAACAGATAAGGAGTTGGCGTCAAACACCAGTGGGGGATCAATCACATACAAGTGCTGATAACAACCCTTCTAAAAAAGCTTCCCATCCCACTTCTACAGGTAATAAACCTGCAGCAACTAAGGTTGAGGAATA
>NC_029780.3:65457424-65458074 GCF_000817695.3 Arachis duranensis | reverse complement strand
TGGGGCAAGTATCAACCTAATACCTGCATCTATTATCACAAAGCTTGGTTTGACAGAAGAAGTCAAACCAACCCGGATATGCCTTCACCTTGCTGATGGCTCCATTAAATATCCATCAGGCGTGATTGAAAACATGATTGTCAAGGTTGGGCCATTTGCCTTTCCTACTGACTTTGTGGTGCTGGAAATGGAGGAGCACAAGAGTGCAACTCTCATTCTAGGAAGACCTTTCCTAGTAACTGGCCGAACCCTCATTGACGTCCAAAAAGGGGAAGTAACCCTGAGAGTCAATGAGGAGGAGTTCAAGTTGAATGTTATCAAAGCTATGCAACATTCAGACACCCCAAATGACTGCATGAGTGTTAATATCATTGACTCTCTGGTAAGAGAGGTCAATATGGTTGAGAGTCTCGAATCAGAGCTAGAGGACATCTTTAAAGATGTTCAGCCTGATCTGGAGGAAGCAGAGAGGATAATAGAACCTCTGAAATCCCTCAGGAAGAGGAGAAACCCCCCAAATCCGAGCTCAAACCATTACCACCATCCCTGAAATATGCATTTCTGGGAGAAGGTGACACCTTTTCTGTAATCATAAGCTCTACCTTAGAGCCACAGGAAGAGGAAGCACTAATTCAAGTGCTAAGGACACA
>NC_029780.3:65455512-65456331 GCF_000817695.3 Arachis duranensis | reverse complement strand
AAGAATTACACAACCACAGAAAAAGAGCTACTTGCAGTGGTTTATGCCATTGACAAATTCAGATCCTATTTAGTAGGATCAAAAGTGATTGTGTACACTGTTCATGCTGCTCTTAAATATCTACTCACATAGCAGGATTCAAAACCCAGACTTATAAGATGGGTGTTGCTTCTGCAAGAGTTTGACATAGAAATAAGAGACAGAAAAGGGACAGAGAATCAGGTAGCAGATCACCTTTCCCGAATAGAACCAGTAGAAGGGGCGTCCCTCCCTCTTACTGAGATCTCTGAAACCTTTCTGGATGAGCAACTCTTTGTCATCCAGGAAGTGCCATGGTTTGCAGATATTGCAAACTACAAGGCAGTGAGGTTCATACCCAAAGAGTATAGTAGGCAGCAATCAAAGAAATTGATCACAGATGCAAAGTACTATCTTTGGGATGAACCATATCTCTTCAAGAGATGTGCAGACGGAGTAATCCATAGATATGTGCCTAAGGAAGAAGCGCAGAAGATCCTATGGCACTGCCATGGATCACAGTATGGAGGACATTTTGAAAGTGAGCGAACAGCCACAAGAGTCCTCCAATGTGGCTTCTACTAGCCTACTCTCTATAAAGATTCCCGAGTGTTTGTACTTAATTGTGACAGTTGCCAAAGATCTGGCAATCTGCCTCACAGTTATGCCATGCCTCAACAAGGGATCTTGGAGATTAAGTTGTTTGATGTATGGGGTATTGACTTTATGGGACCTTTCCCACTATCATACTCAAACACTTATATTCTGGTCGCAGTGGATTATGTATCCAAATGGGTGGAG
>NC_029780.3:65455014-65455335 GCF_000817695.3 Arachis duranensis | reverse complement strand
GCTTTGGTTCGTTATGGAGTTAGCCACAGGGTAGCCACTCCATACCATCCACAGACTAATGGACAAGCTGAAGTCTCAAATGGAGAACTCAAAAGAATCCTGAAACGGACTGTAATTAACCGTAGAAGGGATTGGGCAAGAAACTTGGATGATGCCCTGTGGGCATACAAAACAGCATTCAAGACCCCTATAGGGACCTCTCCATACCAGCTTGTGTATGGGAAGCCATGTCACTTGCCAGTGGAACTGGAACACAAGGCCTACTGGGCAACCAGATTCCTAAACCTTGATGCCAAGTTAGCTGGAGAAAAACGCTTGCTC
>NC_029780.3:65452032-65454784 GCF_000817695.3 Arachis duranensis | reverse complement strand
ATTTTATTTGTTTCTGCTAATTAATTGATTTTTACAGATATATGTCAGAGTATCTTCAAAAGGTAAAATAGCAATTGATTGAATTCACAGAGAGTTACGGGAAATTTGGAAACTCACTGGCATGAAAAAGCCAGTAAGAAACGTTTTGGGCGTTGAACGCCCAAAAGAAGCACCCACTGGGCGTTCAACGCCAGTAAGGGTAGCCATCTGGGCATTAAACGCCAGAAAGGAGCATCTTCTGGGCGTTGAACGCCAGAAAGAAGCACCTCCTGGGCGTTTAACGCCAAATTGATAGCATCCTGGGCGTTCAGAAAAACGCCCAGTGACAAAGGACTTCCTGGCGTTCAATGCCAGAAAGAAGCAACAGCTAGGCGTTGAACGCCCAGGAGAAGCAACAATTGGGCGTTAAACGCCCAAAACATGCCGCAGTTGGGCGTTTAACGCCAGGATGGTGGGGAGGAGGTAAAATTTGTTTTTCTTCAAAAAATTTCTTTTTGCTAATTTTTATGTTTCAATTCATGATTTCATGCATAAACATGTTTCCAAATATCATCCTTCAATTTCAAAAATTTTAATCCTAATTTCTAAATCTCTAATTTCTGAAATCCCTATCTCAAAGATTTTACATGCATCTTAATCCATAAAGACAGATGATTTTCAATCCAATCCAACTCTTTTTCCAATCTCTTTCCCAACTTCATTATCTTTTAAAATCTTTTTCAAATTATAAATTTCAAATTTATTTTTAAATATCATTCATATCTTTTTAAATTATATCCTTTTCTTGTCATATTTATCTTTTATAAATCATATCTTTTATCTTATATCTCTTTCTTATTTTCGAAAACCCACCCCCTCCCTTTATATCCACTTTCGGCGCCCCTCTCATCATCCACCATTCCACACTTGCTCTCCTCCTATTCCTCTTCTCTCTTTTCTTTTGCTTGAGGACAAGCAAACCTCTAAGTTTGGTGTGCTTATCCGTGATCACAAAAACATCATACTCACTTAAGATCATGGCTCCTAAAGGAAAGCAAACCGCCCCAAAAGGAAAGAAAGAAAGCACTCCAAAGCCACTTTGGAATCAAGGGAAGTTCTTAACTAAAGAACATTCAAACCATTACTACAAAATAATGAGCCACAGATCAGTGATCCCGGAAGTCAAGTTCGATCTGAAAGAAGATGAATATCTGGAGATCCAAGAACAAATTCGAAACAGAAACTGGGAAATCCTAGCTAATTACTCTGACAGGATCAGGGAGATATTTAAGCTTCCTCAACTGAAAGATGATCCAGACTCCTTTAATAGGAGAATGATGAGGGTAAATAAAGGTCTGGACAAGATTCTAGAGGATCTATGCATCCCTGAAGCCAGGTGGACCACCAGCACGACTGGCATCCCAAATCAACTCAAAAGAGAAGATCTCAAACCAGTAGCCAGAGGCTGGCTGGACTTCGTTGGGCGTTCTATATTGCCCACCAGCAACCGTTCTGAAGTTACTATTAAAAGAGCAGTGATGATTCACTGTATCATGTTGGGAAAAGAAGTAGAAGTCCATCAACTGATCTCGTGTGAACTATACAAAATAGCAAACAAGAACTATATCTCAGTTGAAAGGCCAATCACTAAAATATCAATGGAAAGACAACAGCTGCAGGATGATCCAATCAAGAGGAGAGCATAGGAAGTCCTCCCAGAACTTCCTCAATTCGAATATTAGGAACATCTTGAGGCATCTATTTCCAGATTGCAAGAAGCTATGAACCAAATAAAGGAAGAACAGAACAATCAAAGTAGCATGCTTTGCAAACTGCTTAAGGAACAGGAAGAGCAAGGGCGTGATTTAAGGGAGCTGAAGCGTCAGAAATTGATCCTTGAAGGACCAAGCACCCCACAGATCAGAGGAACATCTACTTCTCAAAACACAGGTTGTTGAGTTCTAATTTTAGCTTTAACTCTGTGATAGTGTTATTATTGAAAATTACCTTAGGAGATATACATAGTAGTAGTAGTAGTAATTAGTATATCTACTCTGGTTTTATTTCCAATTAAGTTATAATTTATTTTTCTCATCATCATCAGGCATGAATAAAACAGTAGATAATTAGAATAAAGAAGTAATTTATTTTTTCGAGTTCTTAATAATAAAAATTATAATTAACTATATATGGTGGCAACACTTTTTGTTCTCTGAATGAATGCTTGATTATCTTGAATTTTATGAATATTGGCTCCTGAAAGAATGAGGAACACGAAAAATATTATTGATGATCTGAAAAATCATGAATTTGATTCTTGAAGCAAGAAAAAGCAGTGAAAAAAAAATTTTACAAGAAATCATTGGATCAAGAAAAGGAATAAAAGCCAACAGCCCTTAAAACCAAAAGGCAAGGGTGAAAAGGATCCAAGGCTTTGAGCATCAGTGGATAGGAGGGCCCAAGGAAATAGTTCCAGGCCTAGCGGCTAAATCAAGCTGTCCCTAACCATGTGTCTGTGGCATTTATGTATCTAGTGGTAATACTGGAAAACAAAGTGCTTAGGGCCACGGCCAAGACTCATAAAGTAACTGTGTTTAAGAATCAACATACTACACTAGGAGAATCAATAATACTATCTGAATTCTGAGTTCCTATGGATGACAATCATTCTGAATTTCAAAGGATAGAGGGAGATGCCAAAACTATTCAGAAACAAAAAGCTACAAGCCCCGTTCATCTAATAAGAATCTGAGCTCCATTTAAAACTCTAAAA
>NC_029780.3:65451447-65451737 GCF_000817695.3 Arachis duranensis | reverse complement strand
ATTTTCTGGCTGAAATTGAGGGAGCTGAGCAAAAATCTGAGTTAGGCTGAAAAAGGACTGCTGATGCTGTTGGATCCTGACTTTCCTGCACTCGGAATGGATTTTCTGGAGCTACAGAAGTCCAATTGACGCGCTCTCAATTGGGTTGGAAAGTAGACATCCAGGGCTTTCCAGAAATATATAATAGTCCATACTTTGTGCGAAGATAGACGACGTAAACTGGCGTTCAACGCCAGTTTCATGCTGCTGTCTGGCGTCCAGCGCCAGAAACAGGTTACAAGTTGGAGTTA
>NC_029780.3:65446375-65451274 GCF_000817695.3 Arachis duranensis | reverse complement strand
TCATTTTCTGTAAACCTAGGTTACTAGTTTACTATTTAAACAACTTTTAGAGACTTATCTTGTACCTGATGACATTTTCAGATCTGAATTATACATTCTTTGGCAGCATGAGTCTCTAAACTCCATTGTTGGGGGTGAGGAGCTCTGCAGCGTCTCGATGAATTAATGCAATTACTTTTGTTTTCCATTCAAACAGGCTTGTTCTTATCTAAGATGTCCATTCGCGCTTAATTATGGAGAAGGTGATGATCCATGACACTCATCACCTTCCTCAATCCATGAACGTGTGCCTGACAACCACCTCCGTTCTACATCAGATTGAATGAGTATCTGTTAGATTCCTTAATCAGAATCTTCGTGGTATAAGCCGGATTGATGGTATTTCAAGGAAAAGTTGAAATTCAGAGGACAAAGCATCTCCAAAACTCCAACATATTCTCCATTATTGAAGTAACAACTATTTATTTTATGCCCTTTTTACTTTATACGAGGCTAAAGAACCCTATTGGTATCCTGACTAAGATTAATAAAATAAACATAGCTTGCTTCAATCCAACAATCTCCGTGGGATTCGACCCTTACTCACGTAAGGTATTACTTGGACGACCCAGTGCACTTGCTGGTTAGTTGTGCGGATTGCAATAAGTGTGATTGCAATTTCGTGCACCAGGTAACCTGTGGAAAAGAAATAAAATAAACAACTAAATAATTAAAGCAATAAAAATTTCGAAAATTGTAAGAAAAATGGAAATGAAAATTTCGAAATTTATATAAAAAAGAAAATAAAATAAAATAAACAAAAAAAATTAAAATAAAAATAACTAGATGACGCCAAACTTAATTTCAGGAATTAAAGAAAAATAGATATATGATGAAATTAAAGATAGAAATAAAATAAAACTAATAAAATATACAAAGATAAAAAAATAATGAAAAGAAACAAACTGAAAATAAAAGAAAATACAAATAAAAAAACGGAAGAAGGTTTTAAAGAAAATTTAAAAGTAAAAAGAAGTAAAAATAAAACAGGAGACATGGGGATAAGAAACGAAAAGCAAAACCAAAAAATAAAGGGAAAAAAGAAAAATAAAAATTAATAATACTAAAATTAAACAAATTAAAAGAAAAAATTATCTAAACTAAGCAATCAAGCAACGAGTAGTTGTCAATCACAATCAATTCCCGACAACAGCACCAAAAACTTGGTGCGAAATTTATAACCACAAACTAACCGACAAGTGCACCGGGTCATACCAAGTAGTACCTCAAGTGAATGAAGGTTGATCCCACGAGGATTGATGGACTAAGCAACAATGGTCGATTAAATTACTTAGTTAGACAAACAGAAGAGAGCGTTGGGGTCTCAATTGCATTAAACAGTAAATTCAAAAAATTAATAAAGCTAGCAGTAAACAAGTTGTGAATAATATATGGAGAAAATAGTTAAGGCTTCAGAGGTATCTATTTTCCGAATTGACTTTTCTTACTAACTATTTTAACCATGCAGGATTTAATTCATGGCAAACTATATGTGACTATGATGTGTGGAAAACGATCCAACACAAAACTCACCGGCAAGTGTACCGGGTCGCATCAAGTAATAAAACTCACGGGAGTGAGGTCGATCCCACAGGGATTGAAGGATTGAGCAATTTTAGTTTAGTGGTTGATTTAGTCAAGGGAATCAAGTATTGGTTGAGTGGTTTATCATTAACAGAAATTAAATTGCTTGGAATGTAAAGGGAGAGGGATGAATTGCAGAAATTAAAGAGAACTGAAAGTAAAGGTGCTGAATCTTAAAGAACAAGAAATTAAATGACTGAAACTTAAAGTGCAAGAAATGTAAATTGCAGTAACTTAAAGTGCAAGAAATATAAATTGCTTGAATGGAAATAGGGAGTTCAAACAGGAAATGAAATTAAAAGGATTGGGAATTCAGAATTTCAGCAAGGGAAATTAAATTGCAACAATTAATAAAGCAGAAGATGAATTGGGAGTAACTAGAATTCAAACAGGAAATGAAATTAAATTGCAGCAGGGGTTCACAGAAGAACCAAAAAGAAAAATGGGATCTCAAGACTCCAGAGACTAGATAGCAAAGTCTAGATCTCAATTTCCTTCCCAGATCCAAGATCACAAAGCAATTAATAAGAAATTAAAGAAGAAGCAATAAAGGAAATGTAATTGAACTCAATTATGCAGAAGAGAAATTAAAGAGATCTTGAATGGAGATTGAGACAAAAATTCCTCAATTCTTCACACCCAAGACTCAAACAAGAAAAGTAAAAAAGCTCAAGCAAGAACGAGGAAGAAGAGAGATCAATTCTCCTCCCCAATTCTCTGAAATCTCAGTTCCTAGCTCTCAATGAAGTCTCAAAATTCAAAAATCAAAAGAGGGTTCAAAAGTCAAAAGTAAAAGAAAAGTTCCCCTAATTACATCAAACTATCTCTTATTTATACACTTTCTATTCTTGGATTTTGGTATTTGGATGGGCTTTTGATTTGGTGAAGAAATGAATTAAATTGGATTTTTAATCCAATTTTCAGCCCATGAGAAAAGTGGCTTCTAGGAGGCTGCCTTGCCCTTGTGGAGGGCAGAGCAGGAAATGGTGCATGCGGCCTCGTGCGTGCGTGCTTGGTGAGAGTGATGCTGCAGGATACTGCCCTGCCCTTGTGGAGGGCAGGGCAGAGTTTTCTCGGTGCGCCAGATTCTGCCCGTGCGCGCTGCTGCTGGCCGAAACTCCCTTGGTGCGAGCCAATCTTGTGCACCACAAAATGCTGCCCTACCCTCGGTAGGGCAATGTTACCAATGGTGAGGTTCCAAGTTCAAAACTTGGTGGAGACACACGCTGCTTCTTTTTCTTTGGTTTTCTTGGCACCAAGGTAATGCTTAGTTCCTTGTTTCCTCATGGTGCCGTGTTCGATCCTGGGAGATTGAAAACAAGCTTGTGAGTAGCGCTCCCCCACTCCCCCTTGCTCATGAGTTCGAACCTTGTGGCAAGCATTGGTAAGCTTTTTCCTTGAATTTATTTCTTGATGAGCCCGATATTGCTCTTGAGGAGGGCAGGGCAGAGTTTTTGCTCTCTTTGATCCTTAGCATCAAATTGTGCTCCGCCCTTGTTGTGGGCAGGGCAATGTAGCTTTTCAAGGCTTGATTCATTATGTTGCTCTCCTGGAGGGCAGTGTGCCCTTGTGGAGGGCAATGTTTGCTTCCTCCTTCTATGCGCCACATTCCTTCTTTCCTTGGGCCACGCTTTCTTAAGCCACGCTTTTCTTCTTTTCTTCCTTTCTTCACCTACAAGAAACCAAAACAACCACTCAAAGTATCTCTAAACTCATAAGGTTTATGATTCATTAAAAATCAATTAATTCTTGCTTAAACCTCATGATTTAGCATCAATTTAATGGTGGTTGCTTGATTTAAAGAAGTTGTGCATTTTCATTCCAAATCACTTACTTAGGATGCAAGAAAGTGCATAAAAGACTAATAAAACAAGTGAAATTAGCTTGAAAAATGGGTATATGATGACTTGTCATCAATCTTTCTAGGCTTTGGCTGCCTTTAAATTGGGATGTGTTCCTTCATTTGGGCCCGTTTTGGGCTTCTATGGAGATTTAGCCGAACTCTTTCGAGAGGGGGTCAATGCGACCCAACCTGAAGAGGTCAGTCACTTGTGTCTTTGGTCAGCCCGGGTCGTATAGCTCGACCCAGGGTATGAACACTAATCAACCCCGCTGCATGATTAATTGCATATTTGGGGGCTTTGGGGTTGGTGTCTAAGTTGCTCTTTATTGTGGACTTTCAATTGGCCATCCCAAATCAGTTGATCTAAGTGACCGGGTTTTCAAATACCCCTCAGAATTTACTTATCCAAGCATATCCTAGTACAAGAACACCACAGGCATATGTCCTAGGGTCTAAGCTATTGGTGTCCAACCTTTATTCTTTGTTTTTCTTGCCACATTGGCTTTTTCTTCTTCCTTTTCTTTCTATTTTATTTTTTTTCTCAAGGGCTTTTTCTTTATTGATAAGAACCTTTATAACAGCAAGCTAGCTCACACTTCAATGAAAATGATACTATGCAGCAATTATTTCATGAGTTATGCATTTAATCAAACACATACACCACCATTAACTTCCATTCTAACTTATGCAACATTGAATATTTACTTTCCAATTCAAACAATTCTCTTTTATTCAAGCATATGGGAAACAAAACAAAATTTAGCTAAGTGATGAATGACAAGCATCATGAAGATTATGATACTTAATCAAACAACTTCACTTGCAACTAGATGAACACTTCAGCAAGAAATACAATGGATTCCATGTCCAAAACAATTCACAACAGCAAGGATCAAGTTTAGATACAACCTTTGAAGTTGTAGCCCTTTAATTCTTCCTTCTGTTGTGTTTTCTTTGAGTTAAGATGCACAATATCTTCAATTGTTGACTCATGTCCTGCATAATTCTCAAAGTTGCTTGTTTCTCAAGCCCTTTACAGTTAGTATGCATAAATTGAGTGTGGCTCTCAGATTTATTTAGGTGTTGGGGACACCAAACTTAATTGTTTGCCATTGCCTCTGATGCAACAAGTTAACCAAATGTGAAACCTTGTGTCCTTGCTAAAGGTTATGAAATTAAAGCTAGAAAGCAATTAAATAGTTGGATAATTCGTTTGATTGCTTGGAGCTAGCACTTTGTGAGAGGTGAGAATGTGTTTATAAATGAGATTTTTGGTGGAACACCAAACTTAGAATCTTTCATTCTCCCTTAAATTGTTTTGGTGTGCAACACCAAACTTAGCTCCTTGTAATGCATACCAATTATTCAACATTTTTATTGAAAAAGCTATGAAAGAAAACTACCTCAGGTTGGGTTGCCTCCCAACAAGCGCT
>NC_029780.3:65443715-65446299 GCF_000817695.3 Arachis duranensis | reverse complement strand
AGTTGGGATTTTTTTGTTCTTCCACCCTTTGTAAACTTTCTTCTTGTTTTTCTTCCTTTTCCTTGTCAGTCTTTCTTCCTTAACAGTGGCTTTAGTTGTGACATTTCCCTTATTGTTTATTATCCCAGCTTCTTTTTGAATTCCTTCTCCTCCTTGTACCTGCTCATCCTTCTGTTCTACTGTGTTGTTGGTTGTTTGCCCTGGAAAATAGTCACTATTTGTTTTGCTTGTCTCTTCATCAGTTTGTGGTTCTGGGAACACCTTCAGGGTAATGCTTTCCTCATACATCCTGAGGGTTAGCTCTCCCTCCCCTACATCTATGATGGCTCTAGCAGCGGCTAAAAATGGTCGACCAAGTATTATGGAGTCATTCTCTTTTTTCTGCTGAATCCAGGATCACAAAGTCTGTAGGAAAAATGAACTTATCGACCTTAACTAAAAGGTTTTCAATCACTCCTTTGGGATGTACCACTGATTGATCCACCAGTTCTAAGGACACTTGTGTTGGCTTCATTTTTCCTATGCCAAGCTTCTTTACTAAAGAGGATGGAATCAGATTTATGCTTGCTCCTAAGTCACACATCCCCTTGTCGATGAATAGATTTCCAATGGTGTAAGGTAGGAAGAAACTTCCTGGATCTTCAAGTTTGGGAGGGAGCCCCTTCCTGATTAGTGCACTACATTCTTCAGTGAGCAGCACAGTCTCTTTCTCATTCCAACTCCTTTTCTTGTTGATGAGTTCTTTTAAGAATTTGGCATACAAGGGCATTTGTTCCAGTTCCTCAGCCAAGGAAATGTTGATCTCTAACTTCTTGAAAGTCTCAAAAAATTTAGAAAATTGTTGGTCCTTAGTCTCTTTATGGAATCTTTGGGGATAAGGCAGTGGAGGTGTCAAGCTCTTCTCCACTTGCTGCTGTCTTGGATTTGGTTCTTCCATGATCTGCTTTCCCTTCTTTAAATTCTGTGGTTGGTTATTCTCTTCTGTGAGCTTTTCTGGGACATTCTTGCTTGTTAAGTCCTTGTTGTTAGCTCCATCTTTCTCTGTTGGCTCTTTGTCACTCTCCGTAAGTTTCTTGGTCGCCCCTTGGTTGCCATCCACCAATGTTTTTCCACTCCTTAATTGTACAACTTTGCATTCTTCTTTTGGATTAGGAATGGTATCACTTGGTAGTGTGCTTGAAGGTTTCTCAATAGAAATCTGCTTGGAGATTTGTCCAATCTGTCTTTCTAGGCTCTTCATGGAAGCTTCTTGGTTCTTTGTTGTCAATTATTGGTTCTTCATCATCTTCTCCATGAGCATATCCAAATTAGTAATCCTTTGAGAGTCTTGTAAGATTGGTTGGTTTTGGGTTGTTGATGGATGATGGTAAGTATTTTGGTTAGTTGGTTGGTTATTGGGTGGATAATGGTTAGAGTTGGGGTAATTATTTTGGGGTTTTCTGTAAAAATTTTGGTTAGTTGGCTGCTGGATGTGATTTTGGTTGTTTCTTGGAGTGTTTTGAGCTGAGTTTCTTTGCCATGGTTGTTGGTTTTGGTTGTGGTTGTCTCCCCACCTAAGGTTTGGATGGTTCTTCCAAGATGGATTGTAGGTGTCACCATACACTTCATTTGATCCAGAATTTTGGTTGTTCATATAGTGCACTTGCTCTTGTTATTGTTCCTCTTGAGTTTCTTCATTTTGCACCCATGTGGCTGATGGTTGGCTTGTATTAACTGCTGCAACTTGAAGGCTATCAATCCTTTTGGCCATTTGCTCAAACTGTTGTTGAATTTGCTGCTGCATCATTTTGTTCTGAGCTAGGATTGAATCCACTCCTTCCAATTCTAACACTCCCTTCCTCTGTGATGGTTGGTGTTGCCTTTGGTGAGCAAAGAAATATTGGTTGTTGGCCACCATATCAACGAGGTTCTGAGCTTCCTCTGCAGTTTTCATCAATTGCAATGATCCTCCAGCTGAGTGATCAAGTGCCTCTTGAGCCTTCAGAGTAAGTCCTTCATAGAAGTTCTGCAACTTGTCCCACTCAGTGAACATCTCTGGTGGACATTTTCTCAGCAGGGCCTTATATCTTTCCCATGCTTCATATAAATTTTCAGCCTCCATTTGAGTGAATGTCTGCACTTTAGTTTTCAATCTTATGATCATTTGAGGGGGATAAAATTTGGCAAGAAACTTGCCTACCAAATCATCCCAAGTGTTGATGCTCTCCTTTGGAAATGTTTCTAGCCATTGAGTGGCTTTGTCCCTGAGAGAGAATGGGAACAACAGCAGCTTGTATATGTCAGGGTGCACTCCATTGCTCTTAACTGTGTCACAGATCCTCAAGAAAGTGAATAGATGTTAGTTGGGGTCTTCCAATGGTCCTCCTCCAAAAGAGCAGTTATTTTGGACTAAAGTGATGAGTTGTGGCTTTAGTTCAAAGTTGTTTGCATTGACATTAGGGGTAAAAATGCTACTCCCACAGTGTCTAGCATTTGCAAATGTGTAGGAGGCCAAAACTCTCCTTTGTGGTGGGTTGTTATTGTTGTTAGCTAATCCTCCTGGTGGATTGGTTGAATGTTCCTCCATGTCTTGAAATTCTTCTTC
>NC_029780.3:65442995-65443675 GCF_000817695.3 Arachis duranensis | reverse complement strand
AATTCCTCCTCAGATTCTTCTTCTCCAACAGTGTTCTTCCCTCTTTCAGCTCTTCTTAATCTCCTGAGGGTTCGTTCGTCTTGTTCATGAAAGATGGGTGTAGCTCTTCTTGTATCTGTCATATAAACAGAACATAAGAAACACAAAAAACCAGTGACAATTCAATCTATTGCTAGAGTGAAGTTTTAGTTAGTTTAAGCAAAAATTCAAACAGTTAGTGTGTTAGTCAAAAATTAACGAAACAGAAAAGAAAAAGTGCTTGATCTAGACCTCCACTTCACTTAATCATTGTCAATCTATTTCAATCCCCGACAACGGCGCCAAAAACTTGATGTGTGGAAAACGATCCAACACAAAACTCACCGGCAAGTGTACCGGGTCCCATCAAGTAATAAAACTCACGGGAGTGAGGTCGATCCCACAGGGATTGAAGGATTGAGCAATTTTAGTTTAGTGGTTGATTTAGTTAAGCAAATCAAGTATTGGTTGAGTGGTTTATCATTAACAGAAATTAAATTGCTTGGAATGTAAAGGGAGAGGGATGAATTGCAGAAATTAAAGAGAACTGAAAGTAAAGGTGCTGAATCTTAAAGAACAAGAAATTAAATGACTGAAACTTAAAGTGCAAGAAATGTAAATTGCAGTAACTTAAAGTGCAAGAAATATAAATTGCTTGAATG
>NC_029780.3:65430810-65442866 GCF_000817695.3 Arachis duranensis | reverse complement strand
AGAAGATGAATTGGAAGTAACTAGAATTCAAACAGGAAATGAAATTAAATTGCAGCAGGGGTTCACAGAAGAACCAAAAAGAAAAATGGGATCTCAGGACTCCAGAGACTAGATAGCAAAGTCTAGATCTCAATTTCCTTCCCAGATCCAAGTTCACAAAGCAATTAACAAGAAATTAAATAAGAAGCAGTAAAGGAAATGTAATTGAACTCAATTATGCAGAAGAGAAATTAAAGAGATCTTGAATGGAGATTGAGACAGAAATTCCTCAATTCTTCACACCCAAGACTCAAACAAGAAAAGTAAAAATGCTCAAGCAAGAACGAGGAAGAAGAGAGATCAATTCTCCTCCCCAAATCTCTGAAATCTCAGTTCCTAGCTCTCAATGAAGTCTCAAAATTCAAAAATCAAAAGAGGGTTCAAAAGTCAAAAGTAAAAGAAAAGTTCCCCTAATTACATCAAACTATCTCCTATTTATACACTTTCTATTCTTGGATTTTGGTATTTGGATGGGCTTTTGATTTGGTGAAGAAATGAATTAAATTGGATTTTTAATCCAATTTTCAGCCCATGAGAAAAGTGGCTTCCAGGAGGCTGCCTTGCCCTTATGGAGGGCAGAGCAGGAAATGGTGCATGCGGCCTCGTGCGTGCGTGCTTGGTGAGAGTGATGCTGCAGGATACAGCCCTGCCCTTGTGGAGGGCAGGGCAGAGTTTTCTTGGTGCGCCAGATTCTGCCCGTGCGCGCTGCTGCTGGCCGAAACTCCCTTAGTGCGTGCCAATCTTGTGCACCACAAAATGCTGCCCTGCCTTCGCTGAGGGCAGGGCAATGTTACCAATGGTGAGGTTCCAAGTTCGAAACTTGGTGGAGACACACGCTGCTTTTTTTTCTTTGGTTTTCTTGGCACCAAGGTAATGCTTAGTTCCTTGTTTCCTGATGGTGCCGTGTTCGATCCAGGGAGAATGAAAGCAAGCCACTTTTTGCTTGATTTTATTGTGCTTGAGCGCTACTCCTTTCCTCTTTGTCCTTAGGTTCGAAACCCATAGGAAGCATTATGAAGCAATTTCCTTTGAATTTTTCTTGGGTGAAGCCCGATATTGCTCTTGAGGAGGGCAGGGCAGAGTTTTTGCTGTCTTTGATCCTTAGCATCAAATTGTGCTCCGCCCTTGTAGTGGGCAGGGCAATGTTGCTTTTCAAGGCTTGATTCATTATGTTGCTCTCCTGGAGGGCAGTGTGCCCTTGTGGAGGGCAATGTTTGCTTCCTCCTTCTATGCGCCACATTCCTTCTTTCCTTGGGCCACGCTTTCTTAAGCCACGTTTTTCCTCTTTTCTTCCTTTCTTCACCTACAAGAAACCAAAACAACCACTCAAAGTATCTCTAAACTCATAAGGTTTATAATTCATTAAAAATCAATTAATTCTTGCTTAAACCTCATGATTTAGCATCAATTTAATGGTGGTTGCTTGATTTAAAGAAGTTGTGCATTTTCATTCCAAATCACTTACTTAGGATGCAAGAAAGTGCATAAAGACTAATAAAACAAGTGAAATTAGCTTGAAAAATGGGTATATGATGACTTGTCATCAGACTGAATCCTAATTCCTTAGACCTTTTTAGTCTCCTCTAAAATTCATCAACCACCAATTCCTTGGTCATATAATTCCAATTAGAGGGTAAAGTTTAATTCTAGTTTATATGCCACAAAAATCCTAATTACCCAAATACAAGAGGATTATATGTCACGTATCCCGTTAAGTCCAGATAATTAGAAGTTTAGGAGAATATGTTTTCAAGCTGTTGTTCAAGTAAAGAGCTTTTCCAAGTTATACAGGAACTCAATTAGAACAAGGGTCATACTTCCGTTCCACACAAATTCATAAAATAAAGAAGGAAAACAATTCTTGAAATATAAATCAGGACATGAATTGAAATAAAAAAATAATAGTATCAATCCATACAACAAACAGAGCTCCTAACCTTAACAGTGGAGGTTTAGTTACTCATGGTTCAGAGAGAAAAACTAGGATTCATGTAAATTGTAAATTGTAGAATGAGGTAGAAGAGAAGAGCCCAAAGGGCTGATTCTTTTTCCTTTTAGAAATAATCCTAATTAATGTAAAATATATTTTCTAAAACTAAAATAATATCTTTTCCTAATTGTAGAATAAAATACAAATTCAATCAAATTAAATTTAGCTCCATTCGCAGCTTCGTACGAATGCCTGGGACCACTTGCGTATTAACGGTCCACGCTGAACTTGGAAAACTTCAAGTTCAGCGTGGAGAAGGTGATTCACAATTCCCTTTTGATTCCACGCTGAACTTGGATTAGCCCAAGTTTAGCGTGGGGCGATGTGCAATTCTTCCTTTGTAAGTGGACTCCACGCTGAACTTGGAAATTCCCAAATTCAGTGTGGAGGAGGCTGTGTGAACTGGAAGAAAAGGGTATACAATTATATATCGTTCGAAAGCTCTGAAAGTTAGCTTTCCAATGCTGCTAAAATCGCATCAATTAAACCTCTGCAGCTCAAGTTATTTCTATTTGAGTGCAAGGAGGTCGGGGTTAATAGCATTATTCGCTTTCTTACTTTTCTGCTACAAAACTCTGTCAAATCCATCTAAATGCTACCTGAAATAAATAGAATTGTACAGAACTCAAAGTAGCATCCATAGTGGCTAAAAGATATTTAAATTTTGATTAAACTCGATAATTTGAATGCAAATTCACTAGGAAAAGATAGAAAGGATGCTCACGCATCAGCGCACGCGTGGGCCACGTACACACGTAGCCATGAATTCTATAAATCCTCATTTTTTAATGAATTCTTTACTTTGCATACTTTTCGCTTCACTTTTTCCATCCAATCCTTGCCTTATGAGCCTGAAATCACTTAACAAATATATCAAGGCATTGAATGGAATTAATGTGAATTAAATTTAGCAAATTTAAGGCATAAAAAGCATGTTTTCACTCTTAAGCACAAATTAGGGAGAATTACAAAACCATGCTGTTTTAGTGAATAAATGTGAGAAAAGTTGATAAAATCCTCTAAATTCAACACAAGATAAACCCTAAAAATGGGGTTTATCAGTGACAAATAAGCAATAGAAGAACTAAAAATGGGAAACAATGGTGGAGAACAAATGTTGAGGCTTTTACTAATGTTTCAACAGAATGAATGAGCTCTTTTAAAGTTGGCAAGAGTTAAGTAGAACTTACTATTAGATGTTCTAGCAGAACAACCAAATGATAATTCTATAAATCTTTTTTTTAAAGATGATTAATAAAAAAAAGAACAATGAGAAGAACTAGAAGAGAGCAAAAGAAATAGACGATCTCACAAAGTTTTATAGAGAAAGTCCCCTATAGAGGTAGGTTGAAGCCCTTTTTATAGTATCAAGCTATTTTGGAAGGGGAGTGCATTACCCAATGTTTACAATGACATACCCAGCGTACTCCTCTTATCTAAAGGATAGTTACTAAATGAAGTAGTTGTTAAAAAGTATTTTTGGGTGTTCCCATTATTTTAAGTCTCTTTAACTATAAATGGATATAAGAAGGAAGTTGATTTTCACAAGTTAAGGTATTAGTTCTAACACTACTCCGGGTATTCGTGTCAAAGAGGTGTTCGGGTAAAAGACTGCTTATAACATCTGATATTAGTGACGGGACATCTATTTTAGTTCATTTCTAACTAAATGATACTCTGTACACTTTAAATCCAACCAATCCACTTTTACCAATTTAGTTCCAACTTAAAGAGAATTCAACTCCATAGTGTGCTCTTTTTGGGATTCATCCTTTTGGTCCAACACCTGTAAGACAAACTACTCTTTTCTGGCCATATTTTGGGCCTTCCTAGAATTATTCATACACAATAAAATTGAACTTTTGGTGTACAATTAAGGTGTAATTTACAACCAAATATTAGTGCTAAGAATGCTCCTAATGTTATCAATCTTAATCTTTGCCCAGTAATTTGATCATAACTTCAACTGTAGAGGTTCAACTGATTTAATTTCAATGACATTTAAAAGCTATTATACAAGACTTCAAAGTGATATGGATATGTCCAAATAAACAGAGTTTCTGCTAGCTGCATATGCAGCACAACCTACATATGCAACACCACACCCAACGCTCTCTACCAGCTTTATACACAACACCACCTACGTACTCAGCCGACTCACGTGACTCATTTAAAAGTTAGATGAGATCGCACTAATGCTTTAGCATCTTTAGTAATTTTTCCATATTTCTTAAGTAATTTTGTTATGTTTAATTTGAAGTTCTTATGGTTTTAATGAAGTTTTCATAGCTATTCATATGTTTGGATCGGAGTTGTTTTAGAATTATTGTGCATTCAGGATTAGTTTTTAAAGCAATTAGGATAAGAGAAATAACCAAGAAAACACAAAGTGAACTCCCAGGGGAGAAAAAGAAACTATAACTTGACTTCAAAGAGTTGAAGTCCAGCTCCAGCAATTTCAATGTCAAATCCTAGCGCCCAAAATGAAGCCTAGCGCCTTCGATAAGAAAATGAAGGCTAGCACCTGACTTGAGAGGATGGGCGCCCAGCCCCCAAGCTTAGTGCCCAACTTTGAAGACCATTCCAGTTCTCAGTGGTCCAAAATTCATTAAAGTCTGGTGCCAATATCCAAAGTCCATTGCCAAGCCCAAAAGCCTCTCCCAGGACGTTTTTAATTCAGCCTAAGCTCTCCAAAAAAAATCAAGATTTGAATGATTAGTTATTGTTAACTTCTTCTTGAAAGATGGAGTGTTTTAATTTACATTTGAATTCTTGTTTTTGTTATCTTATCCTTCTACAGATAAGATTAGATTTAGTTTTTTGAATTTAAATATTAGGATAGGATTTAGGATATAAATAAGTGAATGATAGTTCACAAAAGGTAGGGCATCTACCATCTCATTCATTAGCTTTTATTTTTCTCTTTATCATGAGTAACTAACTCTCTTTTGTTAAGGGTTAGCAGCCCTGTTTGATTTTTATGGATTGGTAATGTGATTGTTTCTTTTATTTTGATTAATGTGTTGATACGTTTTCAAGAATTAAATTTTGTTATTATCTTAGAAAATTTAATATTGGGATTAGATTGAAAGTTTTTATCATAATTTTCAACTTGGCTAGGAATAGTATTTTGAAAGTTGTGCAACGTTAAATCGGAATTGTGCTTAACCTTTTTTTAATTAATTAACTAAGAAATTGGCGATTAAATAAGTTAAAGAGAAATTGAACTGCCAAGAAATTAGAATTTGAATATATATGATTTAAATCAAAGTAAATAAACATGAGAATTTCCTTTTCTGAAAGTTAAATATCTCCGAAGCCTTTAACATCTTTATTCACTATTTATTTATCTATTTTATTTCATAAGCATTCACTTACACCAAACACTCTCCTTTACTATTCTTTATTATTTCAATATTCACATCCCTCCTCTTGAAAAGGTTTGGCCAATCTAATTAAAAGATTTGATTAGAAGTTGCTTGTTCAATTCTTTAATCCTCGTGAAAACGATATCCACTCATCGTGGTATTACTTAAAGCAATTTGGTGGACTTGCCAAGAATAGTTCATCAATTTTTGGGGCATCATGCATCTTGGGCACCCCCTCCGCCCAAGGCCCCAAATGCATCAGAACTTTAAGAATTTAAGGAGGAAACCCAATGAGGTAGCTTAAGCAAAGTTTTGGGTAGTACAATTTGATCTCTCTCTCTTCGTTCCCTTTTTGTTATGCTCATCCCTCCATTCATATTTCTCTCTTAAACAGTGATGGTAGTAGTTTGTTCTTGAACGACACTGCCATCTCCTCCCTTTCCTTCTGCTTTTCAGCCTCACCCTTTTTTCCCTCTTAAACATTCATTGTTTGGTATCCCTATCCATCCTTATAAATGAAAGAGAGTGTGGGCATAGATTTGGAAATTTGGAGTAATTAAGGTTTCGTATTTTAGGGTGACTGAAACCTAACAAGATCAACACATAATAGATACCACATTGACGTTTCTATTTGTCACCTTATCCAATTCCATTAATGGAGAAGGTTTTCTTTACAATTGGGTAATTCTGTTGCATTTTCAAAATATATGGAAGGAATTTTTGTCTTTAACGGAAGCGAGGGTCATTTTTCTTAGCATTTTGAAAATTCAGGTGCAAAATTAATTGTTTATTCTTTAAAAAAAGAAAAAGGTTGTAGCTTTTAAAAACTTTACTTTTACTTTTACTTAAAAGAATTTTCCAAAGAATTATTTTCCCCCTTACTGACATCTAAATATAAAATTGAATAGTAGTATTAATGAGATTTTGTGTGATATATTGTGCTAATGTTCTTAGTTATTGGATACTACTACGGT
Source organism: Arachis duranensis (assembly GCF_000817695.3). NCBI lineage: Eukaryota > Viridiplantae > Streptophyta > Magnoliopsida > Fabales > Fabaceae > Arachis > Arachis duranensis. Next base: position 65,436,495 of record NC_029780.3, on the reverse strand, counting down.
AAACCCTTGATCTATTCATGATGATTCTGCCAGATCCGGGGAATATGTCGCATTTGGAATTTCGGTACAAAATATTTTATTATTGATTCTTTTAGGATTTTTTATTTAAATAAATTAAATAAATATTTTAATTATTAAAATAAATAATTATAAAAATTATTACTGAAATCCGTCCCTTAGCCTTATATCGTTTACACTCTAAAAAAGATATGTGTTAAACTAATACGTTATAGTAAGACAAAGTTCCAACTGCTATAAAAGGATGTGCAACCCTTGGCATTCTCCACATACATTTCATATCTTCTTCTCTCCCAGTTTTCTTGCAAAAGGTAGGAAAAAATATCCAGTAATAGCGGATATGCGGTTGTCTATGTGTACACCAATTGTCATATGAGATACAGTGACAATGGGGTGATATTTAAGTGTGAAAATCCGTTACTATTGTGCACTCAACGCATAAGTTCCATTGTCTGAGTTGAAAAGTTTGATATTGAACAATCTTGGTAGCACAAGGAGAAGAGTGAGAGGAAGCGTGGGGTATAGGTTGCTTTCACCGTTGGGGAATGGAGTTTTCCGATTTCAACTATTTTAACTCTAGAGCGACAAGCATGTGTGAATAATGTTCGATATCTATGGGAGAACTGGTGCGCGAAATTGAAACCCGCAAGTTTTGCACAGATGAACCGGCAAGTGCATCGACTCGTCCAAGTAATACCTCAGGTGAGTGAGGTTCGAATCCCACGGAGATTGTCGGATTGAGCAAGCAATGGCTATCTTGTAAATCTTAGTCAGACAATTAGAAAAGATGGTTGTTTTTTTGAAAGCATAAATAAAAACAATAAAGAATGAAATACCAGATTGATGTGAAAATAGTGATAAGGATTCAGTTAAGGCTTCGGAGATGCGTATTCTTTTCGAATTAACTTTTCTTACTATCTACTTCTATAATGAATGATTCATTCAATGGCAGCCGTAATTGACTAACTCATGTAGCATCCTCATCAAGTTAGCCTCTTCTAAACCATAGCAGTCAACCATATATCCGAGCAACTCATGTCCTCTCATCAAGTTAACTCATGGCTTTCCACTATAGCCGAATGTGAAGACCTAAGCAATCCACTCCCCTTCGCGATCCTACTGAAATTGATACAGACAAGGTCGGATCTTTCAGATCAAGGAATGATGTTTCTCTGACTCCAACCTTAATGCCACAGAGACCACAGCAACCCACGGTCAACGGGATTTTATGTCACTTATCCAAAGTTGCCCAGGCACTCTCTTGGAATCCACAGTGCATTCTCTAGCCTGTGGTTCAATGCTATCCGGGTCAGGACTCACATGGAACCCATGTGGAACAAGGATGAATGTCACGGTTCATCCTCAATTCATGAGATGAAGAACGAAAATACACAAGAGAATGGAATCAAATGTGTATTGAGATAGAAATAGTAATATTATTAATCCATGAGAATCAGCAGAGCTCCTAACCCTAACTTAGGAGGTTTAGTGGCTCAAAGCTTACAGAAAGCAATGTGAATTCGAAAGTGGTGGAAGAAGGTGAGGCAGAAGATCTTAAACATGGGTGATCTTCTCCTTTATATAATAACCTAATAACTAAGAAGTACAAAATTATGATAGACTAGACTAGAGGTGCGAAAATCCACTCTTGGGCACACTTTGGTTGAGTACTTGGGTTGAGCTTGGCGTCCAACTTGAGGAATGGGCGTTGAACGCCTATTGGGGGGTGATTGGTGCTGCCTTGTGCCTTTTGGTGTCGTTGAATGCCGGGAATGGGGTGGAATGTGGTGTTCATCACTAGCTTAGGTTCCTTTGGGGCGTTGAACGCCAGAAAGGGGGTAACTCCTCAGCGTTCAATGCCCAATATGGGCATGCTCCATAAAAAAAAGTTAGCTTTCCAACGCCGTTGAGAGCACGTCATTTGGCCTCTGTAGCTCTATAAATGCACATTTGAGTGCATGAAGGTCAAAATCTGAAATCGGGCTTTGCCAAAACTCCTCAATTTCAGCCATAAATTACCTGGAATCATCAGAAAACACAACAACTCAAAGTAGAATCCAAAAATGTGAATTTAGCACTAAAACCTATGAAAATATAATAAAATTTAAACAAAATATAAGTAAAACAATATGGAAATGATGCCAAAAAGCAAATAAAATATCCGCTCGTCAAGAATCATGGCGAAACAAGTGATGGAGCTTTCCGCCGAGGTTGGTGATGTTGGTGGTGGTGGTTCTGTACACTCAATATTTGTGTAGGATGATCCACCTCTCGCACCGCCACTAATTCATGTTTATAGTCCAGTGGAAGACACGGAGGTAGGTGAGGAAGACTTCAACGAAGAGTACATTGTGCAGAGCAATGATAGTGATTGTTCTGAAGTGATAGAAATTATAATGATAGTGATTGTGGATAGCAATGATAGCAATGATAGTACTATTGCTTGTTCAATCCAAAAATCCTTGTGGGATCGATCCTCATTCACCTTAGGTATTACTTGGACGACCCGATGCACTTGCCGGTGAAGTTGTGTGAGTTCAATTTTTGCGCACCAAGTTTTTGGCGCTGTTGCCCGGGATTGTTCGTAATTGAAAACTACCGGTTGTCTTGTTACTTAGATAAGGTATTTTATCAGTTTTCATTTAATTTCTTTTTCTACTTGGTTTTCCAAAATTGTTCTTGTTTGCTTTCTTTTTGTTTGAATTTTTTAGTTATTATCTCTTCTTTGATTTCAAAATTTTTAAGTTTGGTATCCTTTTAGTGTTTTTCTCCTTTATTTTTCAAAAAATTTTAAAAAATCTTCCCTTGAATTTTCAAAAACTTTTGCATCCTCATCTTATTCTTATTTTATTTCAATTTTTAAAAGTTTGGTGTTATATTTTTCTTTCTTTTTGAATTTCAAAAATTTTTAAAATTGTTTCCTTTGAATTTTTGAAACTTTCTTAATCTTTATCTTATTGGTGCGCGGAATTACACTTTGCACAACTGAACCAGCAAGTGCACTAGGTCATCCAAGTAACACCTGAGTGAGTCAAGGTCGATCCCACGAGGATTGTTGGCTTGAATCAGGTTTCTTGTATATCTTAGTCAAGCGGATAGAAAAGTTGTTTGTTTGTCTAAAGCACATAAAAGTAAAATAAAGATAACGTTACTTAATTGAAGGTGAATGCAATGATTAGAAGATGGTTAAGGCTTCGGAGATGCTTTATTCTTCTAGATCAATTCGGTTTTACTGTCTCCTCCAACTGTGAATGATTTCTTTTATGGCAGGCTGTATGTGATTAATTCAGTTTTACTTGGTGAGTGTTTGGGCTGAGCTTTAGTCTCTCCCACATGCTAGGATGCTCCTTGGGCATTGAATGCTGGCTAGGGACACCTTTATGGGCGTTGGATGCTGGCCACTTCTCTGTGGGTGTTGGACACCTGGACTAGGGTAGATAACTGGCGTTGAACGCCAGTTTTGGGCCTTCATTTCTAATGGAAATCCCTGGATGTTAGCTTTCTAGAGCCATTAAGAACGCTCCATTTGGACTTCTGAAACTCCAGAAAAGCTCTTTTGAGTGCCAGGAGGTCAGATCCTAACAGCATCTGCAGTGCTTTCTCTGCCTTTGAATCAGACTTTTGCTCCAGCTCCTCAATTTTAGCTAGAAAATACCTAAAATTGCATAAAAAACACACAAAATCTAAGTAAAATCTAAAAATGTGAATTTTGCACTAAAACCAATGAAAACTTAATAAAACTTAAACAAAACATACTAAAAACTATATGGAAATGATGGCAAAAAGCATATAAAATATCCGCTCATCACTTATCTTGATTCAAAATTTTAGGTTTGATGTTCCATTAGTGATCTTTTTGTTTAATTTAATTTTCTTTAATCATATATTGTTTATCTTTCTTGATCTTTAATCTTTATCTTTTCTTCAAATTTCAAACTTTGTTATCTTATCTTATCTTACCTATATCTTAAATTCAAATTTAAAAGTTTAGTGTTTCTTTAGTTTTTCTTTCTTTAATTTTGAAATTCAAAATCTTTATGTGACTGGTGCACGAAATCACAATCACACTTTTGTAATTCTGCACAACTAACCAGCAAGTGCACTGGGTCGTCCAAGTAATACCTTACGTGAGTAAGGGTTGATCCCACGGAGATTGTCGGCTTGAAGCAAGCTATGGTTATCTTGAAACTCTTAGTCAGGATATCAATAATTCTCAGATTTAATTGTAAAAAGTAAAAGAACATGAAATAAATACTTGTTTTGCAGTAGTGGAGAATAGGTTGAGATTTTGGAGATGCTATATCTTCTGAATCTCTACTTTCCTACTGTCTTCTTCTTCATGCATGCAAGGCTCCTTCCATGGCAAGCTGTATGTTGGGTTTCACCATTATCAATGGCTACCTCCCATCCTCTCAGTGAAAATGTTCAACGCACGCTGTCACCGCACGGCTAATCATCTGTCGGTTCTCGATCATGTCGGAATAGAATCCAGTGATTCTTTTGCGTCTGTCACTAACGCCCAACACTCGCGAGTTTGAAGCTCGTCACAGTCATTCAATCCTCGAATCCTACTCGAAATACCACAGACAAGGTTTAGACTTTCCGGATTCTCAAGAATGGCCGCCAATGGGTTCTAGCTTATACCACGAAGATTCTGCTTAAGGAATCCAAGAGATACACACTCAAACGACGGTAGAACAAAGGTGGTTGTCAGACACACGTTCATAGGTGAGAATGGTGATGAGTGTCACGGATCATCAAATTCATCAGGTTGAAGAACAAGTGGTATCTTAGAATAGAAGCAAGCGTGATTGAATGAAAAACAGTAGTAATTGCATTAATCCATCAAGACACAGCAAAGCTCCTCACCCTCAACCATGGGTTTTAGAGACTCATGCCATAGAAGATACAGTATGAAACGTGTAATATGTCATGAGATCCGGATACAATAGCAAAAAGTCCTATTTATAGTGAACTAGTGACCTAGGGTTTACAAGAATGAGTAAATGACGTAAAAATCTACTTTCGGGGTCCACTTGGTGTGTGCTTGGGCTGAGCATTAAAGCTTTCATGTGTAGAGACTTTTTCTGGAGTTAAACGCCAGCTTTTGTGCCAGTTTGTGCGTTTAACTCCAACTTTTGTGCCAGTTCTGGCGTTAAAACGCCGGGAATTCTGCAGCTGATTTGGAACGCCGGTTGGGGCATCAATTCTTGGGCAAAGTATGGACTATTATATATTGCTGAAAAGCCCAGGATGTCTACTTTCCAACGCAATTGAGCTTCTGTAGCTCCAAGAAATTCATTTCGAGTGCAGGGAGGTCAGAATCCAACAGCATCTGCAGTCCTTTTTCAGCCTCTGAATCAGATTTTTGCTCAGGTCCCTCAATTTCAGCCAGAAAATACCTGAAATCATAGAAAAACACACAAACTCATAGTAAAGTCCATTAAAGTGAATTTTAATTAAAAACTAAAAAAATATAATAAAAACTAACTAAAATGTACTAAAAACATACTAAAAATAGTGCCAAAAAGCGTATAAATTATCCGCTCATCACAACACCAAACTTAAATTGTTGCTTGTCCCCAAGCAACTGAAAATCAAATAGGATAAAAAGAAAAGAACATACTATAGACTCCAAAATATCAATAAAACTTAGCTCCAATTAGT
>NC_029780.3:65430173-65430709 GCF_000817695.3 Arachis duranensis | reverse complement strand
GATTGGCATCTATAGGAACTCAGAATTCAGATAGTGTTATTGATTCTCCTAGTTAAGTATGTTGATTCTTGAACACAGCTACTTTATGAGTCTTGGCCGTGGCCCAAAGCACTCTGTCTTCCAGTATTATCACCGGATACATACATGCCACAGACACATAACTGGGTGAACCTTTTCAGATTGTGACTCAGCTTTGCTAGAGTCTCCAATTAGAGGTGTCCAGGGTTCTTAAGCACACTCTTTTTGCTTTGGATCAAGACTTTAACCGCTCAATCTCAAGCTTTTCACTTGACACCTTCACGCCACAAGCACATGGTTAGGGATAGCTTGGTTTAGCCGCTTAGGCCAGGATTTAATTCCTTTAGGCCCTCCTATCCACTGATGCTCAAAGCCTTGGATCCTTTTTAGTATCCTTTCCTTTAGGTTTTAAGGGTTATTGGCTTTTTCTTCTTGCTCTTCTTTTTTTTTGTATTCACTGCTTTTTCTTGCTTCAAGAATCAATTTGATGATTTTTCAGATCCTCAATAACATTTCTC
>NC_029780.3:65427728-65429981 GCF_000817695.3 Arachis duranensis | reverse complement strand
ACTTCTTGTTCTTTTGTGATTAAAGCATTTTTTCATTTAAGAGAGCTGATGGATTCATAGGATATTCATAGCTTTAAGACATGAACTTTAAATTTTATTAATCATGGAATAAGAACAAGACTCAAAAATAAATATAAGATAAGATCAATAGTAATAGAAAACAGAAAATTAAAAACTGAAATTTAAATGACTCCAAAACAGATTCCTAATGATAAAGGTTATCACAGAGTTAGGACTCACCATCCTTGATTTTGAGAAGTGGATGCTCCCTCAACTTGTGGGTGTTTGACCCTTCAAGGGAGAGCTTCTGGCGCTTCAGCTCCTGTAGCTCACGCCCCTGCTTCTCTTGTTCCTTCAGCAATTTGCAGAGCATGCAGTTTTGATTCTCCTGTTCTTCCTTAATTTGTTCCATAGCTTCTTGCAGCTTGGCAACAGATGCTTCTAGGCGGGCCCAGTAGTCAAATTCAGGAAGTTCAGGGAGGAATTCCTGCGCCCTCCTTTTGATAGAGTTATCTTGCATTTGTCCTTCCATTGACTTCTTGGTGATTTGATGTTCAATTGGGATGAATTCATCTACTCCCATCCTCACCCCAACATCTTTACATAGTAAAGAGATTAAGGTTGGGTAAGCCAGTTGAAATCAGATGATGAATCTCCACTTCTTTTCCCAGCATAATGCAATGAATCATCACTGCTCTCTTGACAGTGACCTCAGAATGGTTACTAGTGGGCAATATAGAACGCCCAATGAGGTCTAGCCAACCTCTTGCAACTGGTTTGAGATATCCCCTCTTGAGTTGGTTTGGGACACCTTTTGAATTGGTTATCCACTTAGTTCCAGGGAGGCATATGTCCTCTAGAACTTGATCCAACCCCTTATCTGCTCTCACCATTCTCCTATTAAATGATTCAGGATCATCCTGCAGTTGAGGCAATTTGAAGATTTCTCTTATTTTGTCCAGATGGAAGTACATAACTTTCCCTCTGACCATGGTTCTGTAGGTATGGTAAGCAGTTCCAGTCATTCTCTGCTTATCTGTCAACCACAAATTAGAGTAATTCTCTGCTTATCTGTCAGCCACAGATTTGAGTAGAATTCCTGAACCATATTTCTTCCAACCTTTGTCTCAGGATTGGCTAGAATTTCCCATCCTCTATTTCAAATTTGCTCTTGGACCTCCGGATATTCATCTTCTTTCAGATCAAATTTAACTTCCGGGAACACTGACCTTAGACCCATTATTTTGTGGTAATGGTCTGCATGTTCTTTGGTTAAGAACCTCTCTTGACTCCAAAGATTCTTTGGAGTATTCTCTTTCTTGCCTCTTAAATTAGTTTGTTTTCCTTTGGGAGCCATGGTCTTGATGAGCCTTAGCTTAGTGATCACGGAAAAGCACACCAAACTTAGAGGTTTGCTTGCCCTCATGCAAAAGAAAGGAAAGGGGAGAGAGAAGAGGAGAAGCAAATTTGAATGGTGAAGAGAGGGGGATGGCCGAATGTGTATTTATAAGGGAGGGGGAGGGATTTCGAAAGTTTTTAAAGAGATTTGAGAAGATATGGAAAGAATTTGAGAAAATACTTGAGTTTTTGAAGAAGATTTGGAAAGGATTTGAAAGAGATTTGAGAAATAATTTAGAAAATTGTTGGATTTTTGAAATTTGAGGGTGAATGATGAAAATTTGTAACATGTTTATGTAGAAAATTATGGGTCAAAACATGAAAGTGTGAACAAATTTAAGTGGAAAGAAAAATCTCCTTCCCCTGCCTTTCTGGCGTTAAACGCCCAGAATGGGATCCATTATGGCGTTTAACGCCCAATTGTTGGCCATTACACGCGTTTAACGCCCAGCCAGGCACCCTGGCTGGCGTTAAACACCAGAAACCCCTTTATCACTGGACGTTTTGCTGAACGCCCAGGATGCTGCAATTCTGGCGTTTAACACCCAAAATGGTGCCTTTACTGGCGTTAAATGCCCAGAATGGTATCCATTATGGCGTTTAACACCCAGAGTGCCCTTTACTGGCGTTTTCTTGCCAGCAAGCTCCTTTTCTCTTCTTTTTTTTTTCATTTAATTCTTCTGTAACTCTGTGAATTCCTTCAATTTCGATGATCAGCCTTGAAGAATATATATCAAACTTTTATTAAGTAAAACAAATAACCTGCTAATGACTGGGTTGCCTCCCAGCAAGCGCTTCTTTATTGTCTTTAGTTGGACCTTTACTAAGACTCATTCAAGCCTCAGTTTTGAGCAT
>NC_029780.3:65424834-65427698 GCF_000817695.3 Arachis duranensis | reverse complement strand
ATAATGCTTGATCCTCTGTCCATTAACAATGAACTTTTTGTCAGAATCAATATCCTGAAGCTCAACATATCCATATGGTGACACTCCTGTAATCACATATGGGCCCCTCCACCGGGATTTCAGTTTTCCTGGGAATAGTCTGAGCCTAGAGTTGAAGAGCAAAACTTTTTGTCCTGGCTCAAAGACTCTGGATAACAACTTCTTGTCATGCCACTTTTTTGCCTTTTCCTTATAAATTTTTGCATTTTCAAAGGCACTGAACCTGAATTCCTCTAGCTCATTTAGCTGGAGCAATCTTTTTTCACCAGCTAACTTAGCATCCAGGTTTAGGAATCTGGTTGCCCAATAGGCTTTATGTTCCAGTTCCACGGGCAGATGACAGGCCTTGCCATGCACAAGTTGGTATGGAGAGGTTCCTATAGGTGTCTTCAATGCTGTTCTGTATGCCCACAGAGCATCATCCAAGCTCTTTGCCCAATCCTTTCTACGGGCAATTACAGTCCGTTCCAGGATTCTTTTTAGCTCTCTATTAGAGACTTTAGCTTGCCCATTTGTCTATGGATGATACGGAGTTGCTACTGTGTGGCTAATTCCATGTCGGACCATAGCAGAGTACAACTGTTTATTGCAGAAATGAGTGCCCCCATCACTAATTAGTACTCTAGGAACACCAAACCTGCTGAAGATGTATTTCTGGAGGAATTTCAGCATGGTCTTGGTATCATTATTGGGTGTGGCAATTGCTTCTACCCATTTAGATACATAGTCTACTGCCACCAGAATATAAGTGTTTGAGTATGATGGTGGGAAGGGACCCATGAAATCAATACCCCATACATCAAATAATTCAATCTCAAAGATCCCTTGTTGAGGCATGGCGTAACCATGAGGCAAGTTACCAGCTCTTTGGCAACTGTCACAGTTACGCACAAACTCTCGGGCATCCCTATAGAGAGTAGGCCAGTAGAAGCCACATTGGAGGACCTTAGTGCATGTTCACTCACTTCCGAAATGTCCCCCATACTGCGATCCATGGCAATGCCATAGGATTCTTTGTGCTTCCTCTCTAGGTATACATCTGCGGATCATTCCGTCTGCACATCTCTTAAAGAGATATGGCTCATCCCATAGGTAGTACTTGGCATCTGAAATTATTTTTTTTCTTTGCACCCTAGTTTCCAATGTCTGCAAACCATGGTGCTTCTTGAATGGCAAAGAGTTGCTCATCTGGAAAGGTCTCAGAGATCACAGTAGAGGGGAAGGACGCCCCAGCTACTGGTTCTATCCGGGACAAGTGATCAGCTACCTGCTTCTCTGTCCCTTTCTGTCTCTTATTTCTATATCAAACTCTTGTAGAAGCAACACCCATCTTATGAGCCTGGGTTTTGAATCCTGCTTTGTGAGTAAGTATTAAAGAGCAGCATGGTCAGTGTACACAATCACTTTTGACCCTACTAAATAGGATCTAAACTTGTCAATGGCATAAACCACTGCAAGTAACTCTTTTTTTATGGTTGTGTAATTCTTCTGTGCGTCATTTAGAACACGGCTAGCATAATAAATGACGTGCAGAAGCTTGTTGTGCCTCTGTCCCAACACTGCACCAATAGCATGGTCACTGGCATCACACATTAGTTGGAATGGTAATGTCGAGTCTGGTGCAGAGATGACTGGTGCTGTGACCAGCTTGGCTTTCAGGGTCTCAAATACCTACAGACACTCTGTGTCAAACACAAATGGTGTGTCAGCAGCTAGCAGTTTGCTTAGAGGTTTTGCAATGTTTGAAAAATCCTTTATAAACCTTCTGTAGAATCCTGCATGCCCCATAAAGCTTCTAATTGCCGTAACATTGGCAGGTGGTGGAAATTTTTAATTACTTCTACCTTTGCTTGATCCACCTCTATTCCCTTACTTGAAATTTTGTGCCCAAGGACAATTCCTTCAGTCACCATAAAGTGATATTTCTCCCAGTTTAAGACCAGGTTAGTCTCTTGGCACCTTTTCAGGACAAGTGCTAGATGATCAAGACAGGAGCTGAATGAGTCTCCAAATACTGAGAAGTCATCCATGAAGACTTCCAGGAACTTTTCTACCATATCAGAGAAGATGGATAGCATGCACCTCTGAAAAGTTGCAGGTGCATTGCATAGACCAAAAGGCATTCTTCTGTAAGAAAATACGCCGGAAGGACAGGTGAATGCTATTTTCTCTTGATCTTGAGGGTCCACTGCAATTTGATTGTAGCCTGAATAGCCATCCAGAAATCAGTAATAATCATGACCCACTAGTCTTTCTAACATCTGGTCTATGAATGGTAAAGGAAAATGATCCTTTCTGGTGGCTGTATTGAGCCTTCTGTAGTCAATACACATACGCCACCTGTAACTGTTCTTGTAGGAACCAGTTCATTCTTTTCATTATGAACCACTGTCATGCCTCCCTTCTTGGGGACAACTTGAACAGGGCTCACCCAGGGGCTATCAGAAATATGATAAATAATCCCAGCCTCTAGTAAATTAGTAACCTCTTTCTACACCACCTCCTTAATGGCTGGATTTAGCCGCCTTTGTGGTTGAACCACTGGCTTGGCATTATCTTCCAATAGGATCTTATGCATGCATCTTGCTGGGCTAATGCCCTTAAGATCACTTATGGACCATCCAAGAGCTGCCTTGTGTGTCCTTAGCACTTGAATTAGTGCTTCCTCTTCCTGTGAAATTAAAGCAGAGCTTATGATCACTGGAAAAGTGTCACCTTCTCCCAGAAATGCATACTTCAGGGATGGTGGTAGTGGTTTGAGCTCATGTTAGGAGGCTTATCCTCTTCCTGAGGAAATTTCAGAGGTTCTTTTATTTCCTCTGGTT
>NC_029780.3:65423694-65424749 GCF_000817695.3 Arachis duranensis | reverse complement strand
AACTTGAACTCATCCTCATTGACTCTCAGGGTCACTTCCCCTTTTTGTACATCAATAAGAGTGCGTCCAGTTGCTAGGAAAGGTCTTCCTAGGATGAGAGTTGCACTCTTGTGCTCCTCCATTTCCAGCACTACAAAGTCAGTGGGAAAGGCAAGCGGCCCAACCTTGACAATCATGTCTTCAATTATGCCTGATGGATATTTAATGGAGCCATCAGCAAGTTGGAGACATATCCGGGTTGGTTTGACTTCTTCAGTCAACCCAAGCTTTCTGATAGTAGTTGCAGGTATCAGGTTGATACTTGCTCCAAGGTCACATATGGCTGTCTTGGTACAAGCACCTTCTAATGTGCATGGTATCATAAACCTTCCTGGATCTTGAAGCTTCTCTGGTAAGCTTTTTAGAATCACTGCACTGCATTCTTCAATGAGAAACACCTTTTTAGTTTCTCTCCAATCCTTCTTATGACTGAAGATCTCTTTCATGAACTTAGCATAAGAGGGTATTTGCTCAAGTGCCTCTGCAAACGGAATCTTTATTTCAAGAGTTCTAAGATAGTCTGCAAAGCGGGAAAATTGTTTATCCTGTTCCGCTTGGCAGAGTTTCTGAGGATAAGGCATCTTGGCTTTATATTCTTCAACCTTAGTTGCTGCAGGTTTATTCCCTATAGAGGTGGTTGGAGAAGCCTTCTTAGAGGGGTTACTATCAGCACTCTCAGGTGTCTGATTCCTCATTGGCGTTTGGACGCCAGGACTGGGTGCAGGATGGGCATTTAACGCCAGCTTTTCACCCTTTTCTGGCATTTGAACGCCAGAACTGGGCAAGGAATGGGCGTTTAACGCCAACTTTTCCCCCTTTTCTGGCGTTTGAATGCCAGAAGTATTCCTCTCTGGGCTCTTACTGTCCTCAGAGGGATTTTGGGCAGTGGTTTGGTTATCTTCTGTCAGTTGTTCCTTTCTTGGCTTTCTACTGCTTTGAGTTGATACATTCAATGTCTTCCCACTCCTTAATTTAACAGCTTGGCATTCTTCTGTTATCTGTTTAGATAGCTGTTG
>NC_029780.3:65414646-65423523 GCF_000817695.3 Arachis duranensis | reverse complement strand
ATTAGGATCAGTAGTTACTGCCATAGCTTCTTCTTTTATAGAGGACTCACTGCTTGAGTATAGATGTTGATTTCTAGCAATCGTATCTATGAGCTCTTGAGCCTCTTCAATCGTCTTCCTCATGTGTATAGATCCACCAGCTGAGTGGTCTAAAGACATCTGAGCTTTTTCTATAAGCCCATAGTAGAAGATGTCTAACTGTACCCACTCTGAAAACATTTCAGAGGGGCATTTCCTTAGCATACCTCTATACCTCTCTCAGGCATTATAAAGGGATTCATTATCCTCTTGTTTAAAGCTTAGGATGTCCAGCCTTAGCTGTGTCATCCTTTTTGGAGGGTAAAATTGATTCAGGAATTTGTCTGATAACTGTCTCCATGTTTTTATGCTTGCTGTGGGTTGGTTATTCAACCACCTCTTAGGTTGATCTTTTACAGCAAATGGAAATAGTAACAATCTGTAGACATCCTGATCCACTTCTTTATCACGTACTGTGTCAGCAATTTGTAAGAACTGTGCCAGAAACTCAGTAGGTTCTTCCTGTGGAAGACTGGAATACTGACAATTTTGCTGCACCATGATAATGAGTTGAGGATTTAACTCAAAGCTGCTTGCTTTAATGGGAGGTATACAGATGCTACTCCCATATGCAGCTGTAATGGGGTTAGCATATGACCCCAGAGTCCTTCTGGACTACTCAATTCCACTTAGGTCCATGATGGAGAACGGGAGATGATGTGGATATTATTTTATTTTATTATTATTATTTTTTTTTAATTTTAAGTAAACAAAAGCACAAAAGACACCAAACTTAAAATTTTTAGAACATCAAACACAAAATTTTGAAAATTTAAAGGAAAACACAAAGAAGACACCAAACTTAGAAATTTTTAAAAATAAAGAAAGAACTAAGGACATCCAATTTTGAAAATTTTAAAGAAAATAAAAGCATGCAATTGACACCAAACTTAAAATATAAAACTAAACTCAAATAAAAGACTCTAAACCACAAAAATAAAATATTCCTAATCTAAGCAACAAAATAAACCGTCAGTTGTCCAAACTCGAACAATCCCCGGCAACGACGCCAAAAACTTGGTGCACGAAATCACAATCACAGTTTTGTAATTCCACACAACTAACCAGCAAGTGCACTGGGTCATCCAAGTAATACCTTACGTGAGTAAGGGTCGATCCCACGGAGATTGTCAACTTGAAGCAAGCTATGGTTATCTTGTAACTCTTAGTCAGGATATCAATAATTCTCAAATTTAATTGTGGAAAGTAAAAGAACATTAAATAAATACATGTTTTGCAGTAGTGGAGAACAGGATGAGGTTTTGGAGATGTTATATCTTCTAAATCTCTACTTTCCTACTGTCTTCTTCTTCATGCACGCAAGGCTCCTTCCATGGGAAGCTGTATGTTGGGTTTCACCGTTGTCAATGGCTACCTCCCATCCTCTCAATGAAAATGTCCAACGCACGCTGTCACCGCACGGCTAATCATCTGTCGATTCTCGATCATGTCGGAATAGAATCCAGTGATTCTTTTGCGTCTGTCACTAACGCCCAACACTCGCGAGTTTGAAACTCGTCACAGTCATTCAATCCTCAAATCCTACTCGGAATACCACAGACAAGGTTTAGACTTTCCAGATTCTCAAGAATGGCCGCCAATGGGTTCTAGCTTATACCACAAAGATTCTACTTAAGGAATCCAAGAGATACACACTCAAACGAAGGTAGAACGGAGGTGGTTGTCAGACACACGTTCATAGGTGAGAATGGCGATGAGTGTCATGGATCATCACATTCATCAGGTTGAAGAACAAGTGGTATCTTAGAATAGAAGCAAGCGTGATTGAATGAAAAACAGTAGTAATTGCATTAATCCATCAAGACACAGCAGAGCTCCTCACCCTCAACCATGGGGTTTAGAGACTCATGCCGTAGAAGATACAGTATGAAATGTGTAATGTGTCATGAGATCCGGATACAATAGCAAAAAGTCCTATTTATAGTGAACTAGTGACCTAGGGTTTACAAGAATGAGTAAATGACGTAAAAATCTACTTCCGGGGTCCACTTAGTGTGTGCTTGGGCTGAGAATTGAAGCTTTCATGTGTAGAGACTTTTCCTAGAGTTAAACGCCAGCTTTTGTGCCAGTTTGGGCGTTTAACTCCAACTTTTGTGCCAGTTCCGGCGTTAAACACCGGGAATTCTGAAGCTGATTTGGAACGCTGGTTTGGGCCATCAATTCTTGGGCAAAGTATGGACTATTATGTATTGCTGAAAAGCCCAGGATGTCTACTTTCCAACACAATAGAGAGCGCGCCAATTGGGCTTCTATAGCTCCAAAAAAGCCACTTCGAGTGCAGGGAGGTCAGAATCCAACAGCATCTGCAGTCCTTTTTCAGCCTCGGAATCAGATTTTTGCTCAGGTCCCTCAATTTTAGCCAGAAAATACCTGAAATCACAAAAAAATACACAAACTCATAGTAAAGTCCAGAAAAGTAAATTTTAATTAAAAACTAAAAAAATATAATAAAAACTAACTAAAATGAACTAAAAACATACTAAAAATAGTGCCAAAAAGCATATAAATTATCCGCATCAGTGACCTTTTCCTTTTTAAATTTTGAAAAATAATTTAGAAAACCAAATCTTCTATCTTTATTTTCAAATCTTTTTAATTAATTATTTTCCTTATCTTGTTTTAATTTTTAAGTTTGGTGTTTCTTTAGTCTTTCTTTCAAATTTGACTTTCAAAATCTTTATTTGAATTTTTCTTTCTAATTTTCTTAATTTTCAAAAATTTTTATCTCATCTTATCTTTATTTAAATTCAAATTTTAAAGTTTGGTATTTCATTAGTGTTTTCACTTTCTTTTTGAATTTTAAAAAGTTTTAAACTCCTTTTCTTTTTAAATTTTTTTAATTTTTCAAAATTTCTAGTTAGTATTCTATTTTTTATTTATTGTCAAATTTTTCTCTAATTTTTATTGATTTTCGAGTTATTCAAAAAATATTAATCATTTTAATTTTCCAAATTTTTAGGAGTAATTCTTGCATTCTCGTTTCGAACTTTCTTGTAAATTGCTTACTTTAGCTTACTCTATTTCTTTTTGGGTATCTCACTGGGAGTTCTCTAGACTTTGACATAGACACCCCACTTTTCTTTGTCTCTTGTTGGTTAGGAACACCAAAATCACCATGAATCCAATTGGGAGTGCACAATCCAAACGAACTTTGGTATCCTATACAACTCCCACTCCTGACTTTTATGGAAGGAGTATTAGTGTACCTCCTATTGAAATAGATGACTTTAAGGTCAACATAGACCCCATGCTAATGCAGCAAAATTGCCAGTTTCATTGACACCTGCAGGAAGATCCCAATAAATTCATCTTTGACTTCCTGCAGTTCTGTGACACTATAAAGACCAATGGAATGGATCTTGAAGTCCACAGGCTAGTACTCTTCCCATTTGCTGTGAGGAATCAAGCAAAGAAATGGTGGAATGCTAAACCCAGAGGAAGTTTCAACACTTGGGATAAGCTTGTTAAAAAATTCCTAAACAGGTTCTCTCCCTCACAGAGATTGACTGAGCTAATGACAGACGTTCAGAATTTTAGGCAGGAAGAGATCGAGTCCCTCTATGATGCTTGGGAGAGGTACAAGCTGATGCTCAGGAGATGTCCCCCCCCCCAATATGTTCTCAGGTTAGGTCAAGATAGACATCTTCTATGAAGGTATCTCTGAGATGGCCAAGAGGTTAGTGTATCACTCTACAGGCGATTCTCTGTACATGATAGAGACACAGGAAGAGACAGATGAGCTCATTGAGATGGTTTCCAATAACCAGTACTTATACTCATCTGAGAGGACTCCAGTTAGGAAGGAAACTCAAGAGGTGGAGAATGTAGATACGATCCTTGCTCAGAACGCACTGATGCTGCAACAAATAAATTTCCTCACTGAATAATTGAGCACCATGCAGAGTCAAGTTGCCGAGGTTTACGTACTCCTTGATAAACCCCGATTTCGTGGTTTATCTTGTGCTTATTTTGGGGGTTTATATCAATATTTCTCACACTTATTCGCAAGAAATGCATGGTTTTGTGTTTACTTCCCAATATTGCTCCATGATGAAAAACATGCTTATTTTGCCTTAAAATTGCCATATTTTAATCCTCTTCTATTGTCATTCGATGCCGTGATGTATTTGTTGAGTAATTTCAGGAATTATAGGGTAGGAATGACTTAGAAGAGAGGGAGAAAGCATGTAAAAAAGGGGAGGAACATGAAGAATTGGAGTCTTGGGAGTAGCAGCATCGGCGCATCTGCGCACTCCACGCGCACGCATGGATGGGATTGGCTGGAGCGGCACGCAAGGATGGACGCATCCCCGCAGATTGGAAGATTCCTATCGACGCGCATGCGCAACTGGCGCGCACGCGTGGATCAAAAAAAGCAATCGGCGCGCGCACGCTTGGCGCGCACGCTGGGAAGCTGCACGTGACCTCATTAAGGGAAATCGTGCCTGGCGATTTCTGAGGCCAAGGAGGCCCAATTTCAAGCTATTTTCTGCATGGAAAAGACCCAAGGATGCTAGGGGGAAAAGAGAGATCACTCATTTTGGCACTAGGACACAATTTTAGCTAGTTTTTGTTTTTTTGGTTATTCTAAAGAGAGAAACCCTTGTTCCTCTCTAGATCTAGTTTCCATTTGATCTTCCCTTGTTGATTTGTGAATTGGATTTTGTTAATTACCAGTTTTATTGTTCAATTTGAATTTCTTGTTATAATCTTCCTTGCATCTAATAATAGTTTTATGATTCTTGTCACTTGTCATTTCATACCCATTTCATGAATGTTGTGAATCTTGACTTGTTGATGTCACATTGATGAATTCTATGTTTATCCTTGTTAATTGCTTGATTGTATGTTGATAATTGTTAGTGGGTACTTGTAGATTTCAATTTAATTGCTAATTTGAACATGTCTTTTGTTAATGCTTACCAAGTGTTCGATGAATTATTTACTTTGAGTATGGAGTAGCCTTTTCCACTCTTGGCCTAGGTCAAGGGAATTGGGTGAACTTGAGTCATTGGGTCTCATGGATTTGATGATTTGGGAGCCCTTGGTGGTCAATTTGATACTCATTAACGCCAACCCACTACTAATCTAATTAGTAGGTAGGTTGGGACTTATGGGTTGATGTGACCAAAGCCATTTGACGTACTTCAAGTTTAGGGGTAGATATCACGTACTTAAGACGTTAAGGGTAGACTTAATGAGCTTGGTTCCTCATAATTGTCAAGATATAGTTATTGGACAAGGATTGTGATCCCAATTCCCACGCCTAGCCAAGAGTTGTTTTTATTATTCGTATTTGAAAACCAATTTTCCAATTCAATTGCCTTAGTTATAGTTACTTGCTTGGTTTAAAGTAGAATTTAGTAGAATATTGCTTGTTCATTGGAGTTGCTCAAGTTTGCTTAGATAGTTGAATTAGTTTATCGCAATTTAAGATTATTTGCTTGTTAAGATTTCCATTTATTTTCATGCTCATAACTCACAACCCCGGATTTCTAACCAATGTCGAAGCACATGTTTGCCCATTCCTTGTGAGACGACCCGAGGTTTGAATACTTCGGTTATTTCTATTGGGGTTGAACTTGTGACAACCAAATCCCTCTTCTAAATTTGACCTCATGAGGATTGTTGTTGGTAGAGCTATACTTACAACGCGATTTTACTAAAGAGACTATTTACCAATACACCCTTGAGAGTCGTGTCACTCCTCCAGATACTCCTTGTGATATGAATGGTAACTTCCCTCAAGGTGAAACTCATAACTATTGCCAGTGGAGATCTGAGCAGGTTAATTACATGGGAAATTCCTCTAGAAATTCCTACGATACCCCTCATTCTCAGACTTTTAATCAAGGGTGGAGGAATCACTCAAGCAGAGCTGAAGTTAAACACCCTGGAGGGGGCAGTGGGGAAGTTAAACGCCCAAGAGGGAGTAGAGTAGATGTTGAACGCCCAGAGAGGGGGGTAATAGACATCAATTCAAAGGATATTCCCCCCAAGCATCCTTTTTCCAGTCACTCTAGATATTTATCCTGCACTATCCAAGGCCCCCAGAGTATAGAGCCAAACTGTCATGCCCTCAGAAACTTCAGATACCTCCTGACACTCCTCCCAACTACACAAAGGTGAATCCAAGAGAAGAGTGTAAGACTCTCATCATGACCAAGGAGGATGAGCCTAAGGTGGTACACACTGTTGAGGAATTAGATTAAAAGGCTCAAGAAGAGACTGGAAGCAAACTGTTACACACCCCCTGATGCGTGAAAAATCTGTCTAGTAACAAATCTCCCTTCGGCAAGTGTACCGAATTATCGTCAAGTAAAAACTCACTATAGAGTGAGGTCGAATCCCACATAGATTGATTTGATCAAGCAACTTTAATTAGATGAATGTTTTAGTTGAGCGAACCAGAATTTGACTTGAGAATTGCAGAACATTAAATTGCAGAAAGGTAAATAGCAGAAAAAGTAAATGCTAGAAATAAAGAGCAGAATGTAAATGGCAAAAAATAAATTGCAGAATCTTAAATGGGAATGGGGAAATGCTCATAAAAGTAAATGGCAGAAATTAAAGAGAATGGGTAAGATCAGAATTGATGAGTTCATTGGGCTTAGGAGATGTTGCATTCTCCGGACCAAATTCATTTTCATCTCTTCCTCAATCAATGCATTCATTGATCTCCTTGGCAATCTTAAATGATCGAATTCCAATTTTTTGGTAATCCAATCTCTCAAATCTTGATCAATAGCCAATTCCTTGGTCAATTGCTCATGAGAAGAGATGAAGTATGGTCACTGATTATACCACATGCATTCCCAAATCAAGTATTGGTAGGATTATAGTCACATATCCATCCAAACCCAATTTGATCCAGCATGAGAGAGCATTTCTAGCATGATCTCTTCATTCTTCTTCCAAGGTTCCGAAGAGATCCAAATATGAATAGTTTCTTTTCCAAGATAACTACCCAATTGGATGAAGATTGAAAGCTTTCTAGTAAAATCAAGAGAAAAGATAGAAGAAGAAGAATGAAAACTAATATTGATCTATCAAATTGCAGCAGAGCTCCCTAACCCAATCAAAGGGGTTTAGTTGTTCATAGCTCTGAAAATTGAAAACAAAGATGGAGAATACATCATGAAAGTAAAACTAGAAGTTGCAGAGAAAGTAAATACAAAGAGTAGTTCTATGCCCAGGGCTCCCTAAAGTTCCAACCCCTTTCTAATTCAAAGGTACTCCTATATATACTACTCTTCTGATCTTCTAGTTGGTTCTTCAAATCTTGGGTATTGGCCTCTTGGATCTTGAGTTTGAAGCAGTTATCCTCTTTATTGGGCTTAGCTTTGCTTGCAGAGAGAAAATGTGAAGTAGGCAGGGACTTTGGCTTAGGACGTTAGTGGTGTCAACGTTAAGTGAAAGTGTGGGTTCGAGAACGTTAGTGACAATCACCTTTTTCACTAACGTTTCTCACCTAAATATGATCACGTTGACTTCAACGTTAGTGGCACTAACGTCACCACTAACGTTGCCTCTTGGTCCTTCGCATACATTATTGGGACTTACCTTTCCCAATAGCGTGGTTAGTCACCCCTTCTCCCTACGTTAGAGTCCACGTTAACTAGGTTAACGTGGCTTCTAACGTATGATGCCAATCCTTCGAGAACGTTAGTGACACTTACCTTTGTCACTAACGTTCCAATGTGCCCCTACTTCCCACGTTAGAGTCCACGTTATTTAGGTTAACGTGGCTTCTAACATAGTAATGCTAGCCATTTCCAACATTAGTGACAAAGGTGAGTGTCACTGGTGCACGAAATTGTGATCATCAATGGCGCCATCAACATGGTACACACAATTGTAATCTCAACTCTTTATCACAACTTCGCACAACTAACCAGCAAGTGTACTGGGTCGTCCAAGTAATAAACCTTACGCGAGTAAGGGTCGATCCCACGGAGATTGTTGGTATGAAGCAAGCTATGGTCACCTTGTAAATCTTAGTCAGGCAAACTCAAATGGTTATGGATGATGTATGAATAAAACATAAAGATAAAGATAGAGATACTTATGCAATTCATTGGTGAGAATTTCAGATAAGCGTATGGAGATGCTTTGTCCCTTTTGTCTCTCTGCTTTCCTACTGTCTTCATCCAATCCTTCTTACTCCTTTCCATGGCAAGCTGTATGTAGGGTTTCACCATTGTCAGTGGCTACCTCCCATCCTCTCAGTGAAAATGTTCAACGCACCCTGTCACGACAAGGCTATTCAGCTGTCGGTTCTCGATCATGTCGGAATAGAATCCAGTGATTCTTTTGCGTCTGTCACTAACGCCCCACAATCGCGAGTTTGAAGCTCGTCACAGTCATTCAATTATTGAATCCTACTCAGAATACCACAGACAAGGTTTAGACCTTCCGGATTCTCTTGAATTCCGCCATCAGTTCTAGCTTATACCACGAAGATTCCGATTAAGGGATCCAAGAGATAAACATTCAAGCCTTGTTTGCTTGTAGAACAGAAGTGGTTGTCAGGCACTCGTTCATAAGTGAGAATGATGATGAGTGTCACATAATCGTCATATTCATCATGTTCTTGGGTGCAAATGAATATCTTGGAACAAGAACAAGCCGAATTGAATAGAAGAACAATAGTAATTGCATTAATACTCAAGGTACAGCAGAGCTCCACACCTTGATCTATGGTGTGTAGAAACTCCACCGCTGAAAATACATAAGAACAAAAGTGATCATTGGCTTCGGCCCCAGAGAGGGAACCAA
>NC_029780.3:65413557-65414132 GCF_000817695.3 Arachis duranensis | reverse complement strand
GAAAAGTGAATTTTAACTAAAAACTAATAAAAATATACTAAAAACTAACTAAAACATACTAAAAACATACTAAAAACAATGGCAAAAAGCGTAAAAATTATCCGCTCATCACAACAACAAACTTAAATTGTTGCTTGTCCCCAAGCAACTGAAAATCAAATAAGATAAAAAGAAAAGAATATGCAATGAACTCCAAAAACATCTATGAAGATCAGTATTAATTAGATGAGCGGGGCTTTAGCTTTTTGCCTCTGAATAGTTTTGGCATCTCACTCTATCCTTTGAAATTCAGAATGATTGGCTTCTATAGGAACTCAGAATCCAGATAGTGTTATTGATTTTCCTAGTTAAGTACGATGATTCTTGAACATAGCTACTTATTGAGTCTTGGCCGTGGCCCAAAGCACTCTGTCTTCCAGTATTACCACCGGATACATACATGCCACAGACACATAATTGGGTGAACCTTTTCAGATTGTGACTCAGCTTTGCTAGAGTCCCCAATTAGAGGTGTCCAGGGTTCTTAAGCACACTCTTTTTGCTTTAGATCACAACTTTATTTTTTCCTTTCTCTC
>NC_029780.3:65412030-65412822 GCF_000817695.3 Arachis duranensis | reverse complement strand
TCTCCAATCATGATGCTATGAATCATGATAGCCCGGTCTATAGTAACTTCGGACCGGTTGCTAGTCGGAATGATTGAGCATTGGATAAACTCCAACCATCCTCCAGCCACGGGCTTGAGGTCATGCCTTCTCAATTGAACCGGCTTTCCTCTTGAATCTCTCTTCCATTGAGTGCCCTCTTCACAGATGTCTATGAGGACTTGGTCCAACCTTTGATCAAAGTTGACCCTTCTAGTGTAAGGGTGTTCATCTTCTTGCATCATGGGCAAGTTGAATGCCAACCTTACATTTTCTGGACTAAAATCCAAGTATTTCCCCCGAACCATTGTAAGCCAATTCTTTGGGTCCGGGTTCACACTTTGATCATGGTTCATGGTGATCCATGCATTAGCATAGAATTCTTGAACCATTAAGATTCTGACTTGTTGAATGGGGTTGGTAAGAACTTCCCAACCTCTTCTTCGAATCTCATGTCGGATCTCCGGATATTCACTCTTTTTGAGTTTGAAAGGGACCTCGGGGATCACCTTCTTCAAGGCCACAACTTCATAGAAGTGGTCTTGATGCACCCTTGAGATGAATCTCTCCATCCCCCATGACTCGGAGGTGGAAGCTTTTGCCTTCCCTTTCCTCTTTCTAGAGGTTTCTCCAGCCTTGGATGCCATAAATGGTTATGGAAAAACAAAAAGCAATGCTTTTACCACACCAAAATTAAAAGATTTGCTCGTCCTCAAGCAAAAGAAGAAAGAAGAGAGTAGAAGAAGAAGAAATAGAGGAGATGGAGGGGGCTTT
>NC_029780.3:65410043-65411279 GCF_000817695.3 Arachis duranensis | reverse complement strand
CCATAAGCTTGTTTTCTTGAATTGTCTGCCATCTCTAGTGAGTTTTTTGCAGCTTGCACCTCAAAGATTCCTAGCTTCTCCATTACAGAGAGAGACATGAGGTTTATGCTTGACCCTAGGTCACACAGAGCCCTCTTGAAGGTCATGGTGCCTATGGCGCAAGGTATTGAAAACTTCCCATGATCTTGTCTCTTTTGAGGTAATCTCTGCCTAGACAAGTCATTCAGTTCTTTGGTGAGCAAAGGGGGTGCATCCTCCCAAGTCTCATTACTAAATAACTTGTCATTTAGCTTCATGATTGCTCCAAGGTATTTAGCAACTTGCTCTTCGGCGACATACTCATCCTCTTCAGAGGAAGAATACTCATCAGAGCTCATGAATGGCAGAAGTAAATCCATTGGAATCTCTATGGTCTCAATGTGAGCCTCAGATTCCCATGGTTCCTCATTAGGGAACTCATTGGAGGCCAGCGGACGTCCATTGAGGTCTTCCTCAGTGGCGTTCACTGCCTCTCCCTCCTCTCCAAATTCGGCCATGTTGATGGCCTTGCACTCTCCTTTTGGATTCTCTTCTGTATTGCTTGGAAGAGTACTAGGAGGGAGTTCAGTAATTTTCTTACTCAGCTGACCCACTCGTGCCTCCAAGTTTCTAATGGAGGACCTTGTTTCAGTCATGAAACTCTGGGTGGTTTTGATTAGATCAGAGACTATGGTTGCTAAGTCAGAGTGGCTCTGCTCAGAATTTTCTGTCTGTTGCTGAGAAGATGATGGAAAGGGCTTGCCATTGCTAAACCTGTTTCCTTCACCATTATTGTTGTTGAAACCTTGTTGAGGTCTCTGTTGATCCTTCCATGAGAGATTTAGATGATTTCTCCATGAAAGATTATAGGTGTTTCCATAGGGTTCTCCCATGTAATTCACCTCTTCCATTGAAGGGTTCTCAGGATCATAAGCTTCTTCTTCAGATGAAGCGTCCTTAGTACTGCCTGGTGCAGATTGCATTCCAGACTGACTTTGAGAAATCAAATTGACTTGCTGAGTCAATATCTTGTTCTGAGCCAATATGGCATTCAGAGTATCAATCTCAAGAACTCCTTTCTTCTGATTTGTCCCATTGTTCACAGGATTCCTTTCAGAAGTGTACATGAATTGGTTATTTGCAACCATTTCAATTAGTTCTTGGGCTTCTGCAGGCGTCTTCTTCAGATGAAGAGATCCTCCAGCAGAGCTATCTAAT
>NC_029780.3:65407393-65409995 GCF_000817695.3 Arachis duranensis | reverse complement strand
AAGAACTTTGCCAAGAAGGCATTGACTAGCGTTTCCGAAGAGTTCAGGCTTTCTTTAGGTTGTGAGTCTAACCATGTCCTATCTTTGTCTCTTACAGCAAAAGGGAATAGCATAAGTTTGTAGACCTCAGGGTCAATCCCATTAGTCTTGACAGTGTCACAGATTTGCAAGAATTCAGCTAAAATCTGATGAGGATCTTCCAATGGAAGTCCATGGAACTTGCAATTCTGTTGCATTAGAGAAACTAATTGAGGCTTAAGCTCAAAGTTGTTTGCTCCAATGGAAGGGATAGAGATGCTTCTCCCATAGAAGTCGGGAGTAGGTGCAGTGAAGTCACCCAGCACCTTCCTTGCATTGTTGGCATTGTTGTTGTTTTCGGCTGCCATGGGTTCTTCTTCTTTGAAGATTTCTGTTAAGTCCTCTACAGAGAGTTGTGCCTTAGCTTCTCTTAGTTTTCGCTTCAAGGTCCTTTCAGGTTCAGGGTCAGCCTCAACAAGAATGCTTTTGTCTTTGCTCCTGCTCATATGAAAGAGAAGAAAACATGAAAATATGGAATCCTCTATGTCATAGTATAGAGATTCCTTGAGGTGTCAGAGGAAAAAGAAAAATGGAAGGAAGAGGTAGAAGAATTCGAACTTATCAAGAAAGATGGAGTTCGAATTGTGCATTAAGGAATAGTGTTAGTCCATAAATAGAAGGATATGGGAAGAGGGGAAGAGATTTTCGAAATTTAAGTAAAAGATTTAAAAACATTTTGAAAAACACTAATTGATTTTCGAAAACCAAGGGTGGAGAAGAAATCAAGTGATTTTTGAAAAAGATTTTGAAATTAGAAATCAAAAAGATATGATTGAAAAAAAATGTGATTGAGAAGATATGATTTGAAAAGCAATTTAAAAAGATTTGATTTTGAAAATTAATGACTTGGCTAACAAGAAAAGATATGATTCAAACATTAAACCTTTCTCAACAGAAAAGGCAACATACTTGAATTGTTGAATCAAATCACTAATTTTTAGCAAGTATTTTTGAAAATGGAAAGAAATTGATTTTGAAAACATATGATTGAAAATATATGATTTGAAAAATATTTGATTTTGAAAAATATTGAAAACTTGAAAAAAAATTTGATTTGAAAACAAAATCTTCCCTCTTGTGCCATCCTGGCGTTAAATGCCCAGAATGGTGCACATTCTGGTGTTTAACGCCCAAAGCACTACCCTTTTGGGCGTTAAACGCCCAGCCAGGCACCCTGGCTGGCGTTTAAACGCCAATTTGCCTTCCTCACTGGGCGTTTTGAACGCCCAGCTTTTTCTGTGTAATTCCTCTGCTGTATGTTCTGAATCTTCAATTCTCTGTATTATTGACTTGAAAAGACACAAATTAAAAATATTTTTGGATTTTTAATAATGAGGAATAATCAAAATGCAACTAAAATCAAATAAACAATGCATGCAAGACACCAAACTTAGAAGTTTGTATACTACTGACACTAACAAGATGATAATGCACATGAGAAACAACAAAACACTCAAGTTAATAGAATTTAAAGATCAAAACAAGGAAATCATCAAGAACAACTTGAAGATTAATGAAGACACATGCATGAATTCGAAAAATGAAATAAGAATAGAAACATGCAATTGACACCAAACTTAAAATGAGACTAGTGTCTCAATAAGAAACATAAAATTTTTGTGGTTTTTATGATTTTGTAATTTTTTTTGTGGTTTTTTTTTTTCGAAAACTATGTGGAAAAGTAAAATAAAGGATTCAAAATTCTTAATGAGAATCCCAGGAATCATTGCAATGCTAGTCTAAGACTCCGGTCCAGGAATTAGACATGGCTTCATAGCCAGCTAAGCTTTCAAAGAAAGCTCCGGTCCAAAACACTAGACATGGCCAATGGCCAGCCAAGCCTTAGCAGATCATTGCTCCAACAGCAAGATTGATAGAAATCAACAAGCTCTTGTGATGATAAGTTGAAACTTCGGTCCAATAAAATTAGACATGGCTTCACAGCCAGCCAGACTTCAACAGATCGTTATGAAACTCTTGAATTCATTCTTAAGAATTCTGAAAAATACCTAATCCAAGCAACAAGATGAACCGTCAGTTGTCCAAACTCAAACAATCCCCGGCAACGGCGCCAAAAACTTGGTGCACGAAATTGTGATCATCAATGGCGCCATCAACATGGTATGCACAATTGTAATCTCAACTCTTTATCACAACTTTGCACAACTAACCAGCAAGTGTACTGGGTCGTCCAAGTAATAAACCTTACGCGAGTAAGGGTCAATCCCACGGAGATTGTTGGTATGAAGCAAGCTATGGTCACCTTGTAAATCTTAGTCAAGCAAACTCAAATGGTTATATATGATGTATGAATAAAACATAAAGATAAAGATAGAGATACTTATGTAATTCATTGGTGAGAATTTCAGATAAGCGTATGGAGATGCTTTGTCCCTTCCGTCTCTCTGCTTTCCTACTGTCTTCATTCAATCCTTCTTATTCCTTTCCATGGCAAGATGTATGTAGGGTTTCACTATTGTCAGTGGCTACCTCCCATCCTCTCAGTGAAAATGTTTAACGCACC
>NC_029780.3:65406456-65407159 GCF_000817695.3 Arachis duranensis | reverse complement strand
TTCTAGCTTATACCACGAAGATTCCGATTAAGGGATCCAAGAGATAAACATTCAAGCCTTGTTTGCTTGTAGAACAGAAGTGGTTGTCAGGCACTCGTTCATAAGTGAGAATGATGATGAGTGTCACATAATCATCACATTCATCATGTTCTTGGGTGCAAATGAATATCTTAGAACAAGAACAAGCCGAATTGAATAGAAGAACAATAGTAATTGCATTAATACTCAAGGTACAGCAGAGCTCCACACCTTAATCTATGGTGTGTAGAAACTCCACCGTTGAAAATACATAGGAACAAAAGTGATCATTGGCTTCGGCCCCAGAGAGGGAACCAGAAGAACCAAGAACTGATCTAAGATCTAAAGTGATCAAAAGATGAAAATACAATAGTAAAAGGTCCTATTTGTAGAGAACTAGCAAAATACAATAGTAAAAGGTCCTATATATATAGAACTAGTAGCCTAGGGTTTACAAAGATGAGTAAATTACATAAAAATCCACTTCCGGGCCCACTTGGTGTGTGCTTGGGCTGAGCATTGAAGCATTTTCGTGTAGAGACTTCTCTTGGAGTTAAACGCCAGCTTTTGTGCCAGTTTGGGCGTTTAACTCCCATTCTTGTGCCAATTCCGGCGTTTAACGCCGGGCAGTTTTGAGCTTATTTGGAACGCCGGTTTGGGCCATCAAATCTCGGACAAAGTATAG
>NC_029780.3:65398375-65406263 GCF_000817695.3 Arachis duranensis | reverse complement strand
TTCAGCCTCTGAATCAGATTTTTGCTCAGGTCCCTCAATTTCAGCCAGAAAATACCTGAAATCACAAAAAAATACACAAACACATAGTAAAGTCCAGAAAAGTGAATTTTAACTAAAAACTAATAAAAATATACTAAAAACTAACTAAAACATACTAAAAACATACTAAAAACAATGCCAAAAAGCGTATAAATTATCCGCTCATCAGTCACTAACGTTGGCTCATCATCTCTTTATCCACGTTAGCTTCCACGTTAACAAAGTTAACGTGGGAGTTAACGTTGCTCATGGTGGCTCTTAGGTGTTCATCCCAACGTTAGTGACAAAGGTAAGTGTCACTAACGTTGTCGATCAATTGCTCTCTCCACGTTAGAGTCCACGTTAACTAAGTTAACGTGGCAACTAACGTGGCCAATTATGAGCTTGGTCCAACGTTAGTGACAAAGGAGAGTGTCACTAACGTTGGCCTTGTTGTCTTCTTCCACGTTAGAGTTAACGTTAACTTAGTAGTTAACGTGACTCTTAACGTGGGCTAGGATGGCTTCGAGGGCGTTATTGGCGATTACCTTTCTCACTAACTTTGCAAGCTAGCTCCCATTCCACATTAGAGATCACGTTAGCTAAACTAACGTGGCTGCTAACGTGGTTCTTCTTTGCTTCTTTTGTCCTGAAATCAAGCAACAAAGTGCATCAAAGTTCTAGTACAAGTCATGAGTCATGCATCATCCAATTTGTCATATAATTCATGCAAAATTCTCATGAAATCATGTAAAGTGCACAATGTATGCTTGAATCAAGATGTAAGTGAATATCCACCCAAAACTATCTTATTTCTTAAGAAAATGCATAAAACTACCCTAAAAACAGTAAAGAAGGGTCAGTGAAACTGGCCAAGATGCCCTGGCATCACCCCCTCTTGTGGGAAGAGAGCCTGAAGTGTCACATCCTCAGGAAGAGTGAAAGGAGACCAAGGATGAGCATCAGTCTCAGTTCTTGGAAATCTTTAAAAAGCTACACATCAATATACCTTTTGCTAAGGTACTAGAAAAGATGCCTCCCTATATGGCCTTCATAAAAAGCCTATTCTCTGAGAAGAAGGCCTTGAGGGGAGATGAAACCATGATCTTGACCACAGAGTGCAGTACACTGGTTCAAAGAAATCCACTAAGGAAGATACCTAATCCTAAAAGCTTTATGATTCCCTGTACTATAGGGACTATCACTTTTGAGAAGGCACTCTGTAACCTTGGTTCAAGCATCAATTTGATGCCTCTGTCAGTAATAAGAAAGATGGGGATTCAAAAAGCACAACCAATAAGGATCACCTTGCAAATGGCTGACAAGTCTTTGAGGCAAGCACATGGGCTAGTGGAGAACATACTGGTAAAGGTTGGAGAGCTCTTCCTCCCTGTAGACTTTGTGATACTTGACATGGGAGAGGATGCAAATGACTCCATCATTCTAGGAAGACCATTCTTAGCCACTAGAAGAGCCCTGATAGCTGTTGAGAGAGGCGAAGGGGCATTGAGGTTACATGAGGACTACAACGTTTTCAAATTTTATAAACCTCCGCGACCCCCCGACAAAGGAGGTACTTACACCACTAACCAATGACGAAGGTCCTAAGAGGAAGATGCGTAAGGGATTGGTGCACGAATCCTCACACTTCGTACAACTGTACCAGCAAGTAATACCTAAGCAAGTCAGGGTCGATCCCACAAAGATTGTGGTTTGAAGCAAGCTATGGTTATCTTGTGGATCTTAGTTAGGTGAGTAGGAGATGTTGGTATGTTGTTTAATTGCATAAAAGGAATCATGAGATCTAAACTAGGTTGACCTATTTATAATGATAAGAAGATTGTTAAGGCTTGGAGATGCTTTGTCCTTCTGGATTAACTCTGGTATTACTGTCTTCTTCAATTATGAATGATTTTGTCTTTGGTAGGCTGCATGTGATCAACGCCGTATAGTCACGGTCGCCAACCTCCTCCAGATCTGAACCCCAGGGTTAGTGTGGATCCATTCTGATTGAGGGTGAAGCTCCTGTAGTCCATTCTCCTTAATGATCCTACTCAAAATGCCACAGACAAGGTCGAATCTTCCAGATAAGAGAATGCTGCACCTTTAGGTTATAGCCTCTACCATAGAGACCCTAATCTCCACATACCTCGGCTGAACTGATGTCTCGAGAAGTCCCCAACGAAGTCGTCGATTAGCCAACTAAGAGATGAATAATCAAGCTGGTGGTTCAATGCATGGGTGGTTGTCAGGCACACGGTCTTAGGATGAAGAACGAAGATGATTGTCACGGGTCATCCCATTCATCATGTTGAAGAACGAAGACACATCTTAGAATTGAATCAAACACAGATTGAAAATAAACAGTAATACTTTTATTAATCCATAAAACTCAGCAGGGTTCCTCCCCTAAACCTATAAGGTTTAGAAACTCATACTGATAGAAAATACAATGTGAAAAATGAAATATGGCATATCTTCCCCTAATGAAAGGTGTAAAAGTCTTTAAATACTAAAGTAATGACTAAGGATTACATAAGAAAGTGTAAAATTGTCTTTTAGTGCTAAAATCCACTTTTGGGGCCCACTTGGTGAGTGTTTGGGCTGAGCTTGATTGAGATCCACGTGCTAGGAGGCCTCCAGGGCATTGAACGCTGGCTAGCGTATCCTTTTTGGGAGTTTGGACACCGGTCTCCTACTTATGGGTGCTAGACGCCTGGACTGGGACAGGAGGCTGGCATTGAGCGCTAGTTTTGGGCTTTCAATTCTGAAGTCATCTTTCCATAGCCATTGAGAGCGCTCCATTTGGACTTCTGTAGCTCCAGAAAAGCTCTTTCGAGTGCAAGGAGATCAGATCCGGACAGCATCTGCAGTGCTTTCTCAGTCTTTGAATCAGACTTTTGCTCCAACTCTTCAATTTCAGCCAAAAAATACCTGAAACTGTACAAAAACACACAAACTCAAAGTAGAATCCAAAAATATGAATTTTACATTAAAACCTATGAAAACTTAATAAAAATTAAACAAAACATGCTAAAAACTATATGAAAATGATGTCAAAAAGCGTATAAAATATCCGCTCATCATAACACCAAACTTAAACTGTTGCTTGTCCCCGAGCAACTAAAAACACAGTAGGATAAAAAGAAGAGTAAGATACAATAAATCTTAAAGTTTCCAATGAAGCTCTGTTTTAATTAGATGAACGGGACTTAGTAGCTTTTTGCTTCTGAATAGTTTTGGCATCTCACTATCTATTAAAACTCGAAAATGTTGGTCACTTTAGGAACTTAGAATCCAAATGATATTATTGACTCTCCTAGTTCAGTTCTTTTTTATTCTTGAACACAGCTTTTAGAGTATTGGTCGTGATGCTAAGCACTTTGTTTTCTAGTATTTTTACTGGATACATAAATGCCACAGACAATTTAACTGGGTGAACCCTTTCAGATTGTGATTCAACTTTGCTAGAATCCCCAGATAAAGGTGTCAAGAGTTCTTAAGCACAGTCTTAGGATCTTTGGATCCTTCTACCCTTGCCTTTTGGTTTAAAGAGTTATTGGCTTTTTGCTCTTGCCTTTTGGTTTAAAGATCTATTGACTTTTTCTGCTTTTTTTTTCAATTTTTTTTTGCCATATTTTTTTCCGCATGCATGTATATATTATTTTTTCTTTTGCAACATTCTTTTTCTTTTTCGTTTTTCTGCTTTTTCTTGCTTCAAGAATCAATTTTTGGATTTTTCAGATTACCAATAATACTTTTCCTTTTTCGTCATTCTTTCAAGAGCCAACATTCTTAATTTTAATTTCAAATATGCA
This sequence comes from Arachis duranensis, assembly GCF_000817695.3. Classification (NCBI taxonomy): domain Eukaryota; kingdom Viridiplantae; phylum Streptophyta; class Magnoliopsida; order Fabales; family Fabaceae; genus Arachis; species Arachis duranensis. Next base: position 65,402,427 of record NC_029780.3, on the reverse strand, counting down.
CTATTTATTCATACATTCAGAAAACTAAAGCATTGCCACTATATCAAAATAATTGACCATTCTTATTATATAACTCAAAATTCATGTATCTCTCAATTCTTTTTCAATTAAAAATTTTCTTTTAAGCAAGGTGAGGGATATATAGAACATTTTATAGCCTTAAGACATAGATGATTATGCAACAAGAACAGGAGAACAGACAATAAAACATAATAGAAAACAAAAAAAAGTAACATGAGAAAAGGGAATTAAGAAAACGAATCCACCTGAGTGATGGCGGCTATTACTCCTCCTTGAGGATCCAATGTAGTGCTTGATCTCTTTGATGTCACTCCGTTGTCTCTATTGTTCTTCCCTCATAACTCTATAATCTTCTCTATTTCATGGAGGATGGTGGAGTGCTCTTGATGTTCCAACCTCAATTGCTCCATGTTTGAGCTTTACTCTCCCAGAGAGGTATTCAGTTGATCCCAAAAAATTTTGTGGAGGAAAATACATCCCATGAGGCATCTCAGGAATTTCTATTGAGGCGACTCCACATGCTCTTGCTGTGGTCCATGTACCGGCTCTCTAACATGCTCCATCCTTCTTTTAGTGATGGACGTGTCCTCTTCTATGACAATTCCAGCTGAATTTCATAGGTGACAAATGAGGTGAGGGAAGTGAAGGCAAGTGCCTTTCCCTTCTTCTTCCTTGAGGTTTCACCAGTCTTTGGTGCCATACTTAGGATTGGTAGAAGTCAAAAAGCAAAGCTTTTGGAACACCAAATTTAAGAGTTTTGCTCTTCCTCGAGTAAATATGAACAATGGGGAAGAATAGAGTAGAAGAGGGTGGTGTAGGTGGAGGTTTTATAGGACCTACTGGTCCTAAGAGGCTAGGGCAATTGAATTCCCTGCCCTCCATATGGGCGTCGAACGCCTAGTTACTACACCATGGCTAGCGTTCAACGCTAGCTTTCCTCCCAGTTGTGTCATTGAACACCCAAGAGGGACTCCTTCCTGGCGTTCAATGCTAGGTCTTCTGCTTCCTTGGGCGTTGAATGCCCATCCTGGCTCCCTAGCTGGCGTTCAACACCAGCATTGCTGGCAATTGGGGCCTTGAACACCCAGGGTCTGCTCTTGGCTGGCGTTCAACGCCAGCAAACATGCCAATTTAGGCGTTGAACGCCCAACTAGTGCTCCCTAGTTGGCGCTCAACACCAGTAAGACACTCTATCCAGAGTGTTCTATTTTTATTATTGAACCTTTCTGTTATCTGTTCTGACTACTGCACATGATCACAAACATTAAAAAGCAAGGGAAATCTCTAAAAATAAATAAAGTAAACTCAAATAAAAATAAACAAAAGAAATAAGAATAGAAATACTTTATTCATGGTTGGGTTGCCTCCCAACAAGTGCTTCTTGAATGTCATTAGCTTGACACTCGATTGCTGACTTTCTTCCTCTTTTCCCAATTGGTTAACAGAAATGACTCCATGGAAGAAGAGGAGGAGATTAGTGCCCACAGATTTGAATTCCTCTTAACATGCTTTCTTTTAGTGTGCTGAGCTTGATTCTCCTTGCTTGTTAGGGTAGGTGTTCATACCCTGGGCCGAGCTATATGGTCTGGGTTGACCGAAGACAAGAACGACCGACCTCTTAAAGTTGGATCGCCACTGACCTCTCCTTAAGGTGCTCGGCCAAATCACCGTAGAGGCCCAACTAGGCCCAAACGAAAGGACGCAGCCCACCATAAAGGCGGCTGGCCTAAAAAAATAAGGTGACTTCTCTCAGAGATAAGATAAGATAACTAACTTATCTTAAAAGGTCTCTCCACACTACTATAAATACACTGGAGCACCCAGGTATAACTCATACTCTGATTCTACATAAAATCTTTTCAAAAGCATATGCTAACTTAAGCATCGGAGTCTCTTGCAGGTACCACTACCCTCCAGTGATGAAGAATCAGCAGCACCTCCAACTCCATCAGGACGGACAGAGCAACACCGACCAACATAGAAGATCTCGTCCGAGATCGACCTTCAGTTTCAGGTAACCCTCGGAACATTGGCGCCATTGCCAGGGAACCTGGAAGTCATCCCATCACCATGGCGGGCGACCACGACAATGATCACAACTCTGGTTTTGGTGGACAGAACACCAAACAAAAACGCAGACGTCACCTCCAAAGACACACCTCAAAACAAGGAGGACAAGCAACCTCTGAATACAGAAATATTAGATGCTCTCCGAGAATAGCAGGATCATCTCAAACAGCTTGAAAAAGAGGCTGAGCATCAGCGGGAAGCCGAGAGATATCTCCAAAGAGAAACAAGACGGCGCCGAGATCTAGAAGACAAGCTCCTAAAGCTCGAGGCCGACCTCAAAGCTAAAACCACTCGATCCAGTCACGAAGATAGCCCCCACAAGGACAAAGATCCATTCACCAAAGAAATCATGAAAGCTAAAGTCCCAAAGGACTTCAAAGCTCCTGACATGACCTTATACGACGATACATCTGATCCAAGCCATCATCTCAGCAATTTTAGAAGCAGGATGTATCTCACAGATGCCTCGGATGCCATTCGATGTAAAGCTTTCCCAATTACTCTGACCAAGACGGTAATAAAGTGGTTCGACAGTTTGCCGCCAAGGTCAATAGCAAGCTTCGATGACCTCGCAAAGAAGTTCATAGCTAGATTCTTCATCCAGAAAGACAAAGCCAAGCATGCCCCTAGCCTGTTAGGGATTAAGCAAGGAGATCGGGAAAGGCTCCATAACTACATGGAAGGATTTAACAAGGCATGTTTGGACATACAAAGTCTGCCAGCAGAAGCAGCCATTATAGGTCTCATCAATGGCCTGCGAGATGGACCATTTAGCCACTCAATATCCAAAAAATACCCAACATATCTAAATCAGGTTCAAGAAAGGCAGAAAAATACATCAACATGGAGGAGAACTCCCGATTGGGAGATAGCTCAAAATTTGGGTTCTCCTGCCCACCTCGGGACAAGGATAAAGAATCCAGGAAGAAAGAAGACCAACACACTGAGAAACCTAGAAAATACCACAACTACACCCCTTTTCGGGTGTCTTTTGTGGATGTCTGCCGAGAAATTTGCAACACTGAGAAGATCCCACCGCCTCGCTCGATAAAACACAAAAGAGGAGGAAGTCGGATAGAGTATTGCGAATACCACCGAATCTATGGACATTCTACCAATGAGTGCTTCGACCTAAAGAATGTCATAGAGAAATTGGCACGATAAGGGCGACTAGATCGGTTCTTAACCAATAAAGTGGATGAACCGAGAAAGAGAAGAAGGGATGAAGAGGTCGGACGAGTTAAACATCCACCTCACACCCCTGATAGACATGTTCGTATGATAAATGGAGGATTCGCAGGAGGAGGGATCTCTAAATCATCAAGCAAAAGACATCCTAAAGAGGTATATAATGTCGGAGAAGGGGATAGGCCACCCGACCTCCCCACTATTACCTTTACCCAAGAAGATAAAACAGGCATCCTCCCAGAGCATGATGATCCCATGGTTATTACCGTCATACTCTCCAATGCTAATCTCCACCGAACGTTGGTAGACCAAGGGAGCTCCGTGATGCCAGGGCATTTAGGCCAGTTTCACTGACCTTTTCTTTACTATTTTAGGATAGTTTCATGCATTTTCCTAGTGAATAAGGCAAGTTTTGGGTGAAAATACACTTACACCTTCATTCAAGCAACTATTGTGAATTTTGCATGATTTCATGAGATTTTTGCCAGAACTGCATGAGAATTTGATGATGCATATTCTCATGACTTTGGCTAGAGCTTTGATGCACTTTAATTGCTTGATTTCAGGACAAATGAAGCATGGAAGAACCAGGTTAGCATTCACGTTAACTTAGTTAACGTGATTACTAACGTGGGATGGCAAAGAGCTTGCAACGTTAATGAGAAAAGTGATCACCAATAACGCCTGCGAAGCCATTCATAGCTTACGTTAAGAGCCACGTTAACTAAGTTAACGTGGTACTTAACATAGAAGAAAAAGAAGACTCCACGTTA
>NC_029780.3:65397117-65398281 GCF_000817695.3 Arachis duranensis | reverse complement strand
AATTCAAAGAACCAACGTTAGTGACACTCACTTTTGTCACTAACGTTGGGAGATGGCTTCATTACTACGTTAAGAGCCATGTTAACTTAGTTAACATGGGTTCTAAAGTATAAACTTAAGGCAATAGGAGCGTTAGTGACAAAGGTGAGTGTCACTAATGCTCTCGAAGGTGATAGAGGCCCACGTTAAGAGCTACGTTAGCCAAGCTAACGTGAGATCTAACGTAGGGGCAAGAGGCAAGCAACGTTAATGGGAAAAGTGATTTCCATTAACGTTTGCGAAAAGGGGCATAAGTCAACGTTAATGGGAAAAGCGAGTCCCATTAACGTTGGCCAAGGATTGAGTAAGAAACGTTAGAAGTCACGTTAAGATTTCTAATGTTGGAATTAACATGGGTATATAAGGGTGGAACGTTAGTGGAAAAAGTGAATGCCACTAACGTTCTCGCACTCAAAATATTACCCAACATTAATTTCACTAAATGCCCAAGCCTAATTCTTATTTCTCTGCAAGCTGGGCCCACTAAAGATGAGAATTGCTTCAACTCAAGGTCCAGAGCCCACATCCAAGACTTGAAGAACTCACTAGAAGATCATGAGGAGTAGTATAAATAGGATTAGTTTTGAACTAGAGAGAAGCTTAGCACTTTTGGGAACTACTCTCTGCATATTTACTTTTCTGTACTTCTAGCATGGTTTCTTCTTTCCTGCCTTTTTTATTCCTAGAGCTATGAACAACTAAACCCCTTTTATTGGGTTAGGGAGCTTTGTTGTAATTTGATGGATCAATTATAGTTTTCATTCTTCTTCTTCTTTCTTTTCTCTTGATCTTAGTAGAAAGCTTTCGATCTTAATTCAATTGGTTAGTTGTCTTGGAAAAGAAACTCTCCATAATTGGATTTCCTTTGAACCTTGGAAAAGGGATGAGGAAATCATGCTAGAAATGCTTTCTCATGTTGGACCAAATTGGGGTTTCGATGGATATTGTGACATTTAATCCTCCCAACACTTTGATTTGGAAATACATGTGGTATAATCAGTGACCACACTTTCATCTCTTCCCATGAGCAATTAAATCAAGGAATTGGGCAATTGTTCAAGCTTAGAGAGATTGGATTGCCAAGGAATTGGGATCCAATCACTTAAGATTGCCAAGGAGATCAAT
>NC_029780.3:65395304-65396989 GCF_000817695.3 Arachis duranensis | reverse complement strand
TTCTATTTACTTTCTGCCATTTAATTTCCTGCTCATTATCCCAACTCCCCATTTAAGATTCTGCACTTTAATTTCTGTTATCTACTTTCTAGTCATTTAAATTCCTACATCTTAATCTCAATTCTGTTTAGCTTAACTAGCATATTCTTCTAACTAAAATTGCTTGACCAATCAATCCCTGTGGGATTCGACCTCACTCTTTTGTGAGTTATTACTTGACGATAATTCGGTATACTTGCCGAAGGGAAATTTGTTGAGAGACAAGTTTTCACGCATCAAGTTTATGGCGCCGTTGCAGGGGATTGATTTTGAATCAACAATGATTAAGTTAGAAGATCACTAGATTGAGCATTTTTTTATTTCGTTATTCGTTTCTTTTTGTTCAGTCAATTTACCTTAGTTAGTTTTTAATTTCTTCCTCACCCATATACCCTCTCTATTTTCTGTTCTCTTTTTCTTAGTTGATCATAATTCAGCTCACTAACCCACTAACTGTTTGATAAATTGTATCACTCACACTAACTATTACTCTAACAAGAATAATCTTTACTATACCTCCTGTTGTGCAATCTGTTTGTTGTATGGCAGGGAGAAGAGAAGGAGCTTCAACATCCTTTGATTCAGAACCTGAAAGAACCCTTTGCAGACGACGAAGGGAAATAAGAGGAAAAAGGATTATTGGTGCTGAGGAAGCAGAGGAAGAGTATTTTGAACCCAACATGGAAGAGAATTTGGAGAACAACCATGAAGAGGAGGCTCATAATCAAGGCCATGCCAACCGTGCTGGGCAAGAAAGGAGAGTCTTAGGATCCTATATTAACCCTAATCATGGAAACTGTGGGAGCAGCATTCAGAAACCCACCATACATGCCAACAATTTTGAGCTAAAACCCCAGCTCATCACTTTGGTGCAAAATAATTGCTCATTTGGAGGAGATTCTCAAGAAGACCCTAACCAACATTTGACCACCTTCTTGAGGATTTGTGACACAGTGAAGTCCAATGGAGTCCACCCCGATGTCTATAGGTTGCTCTTGTTCCCCTTTTCACTCAGGGACAAGGCATCCAAGTGGCTTGAATCCTTTCCAAAGAAGAGCTTGACCAATTGGGAAGAGGTAATAAACAAGTTTTTAGCAAGGTTTTACCCCCTCAAAGGATCAATAGATTGAGAACTGAAGTGCAGACGTTCAGACAGCAAGATGGGTAGACACTTTATGAAGCTTGGGAAAGGTTCAAGGATCTAACAAGGAGATGCCCACCAAAGATGTTTAATGAGTGGGTTCAACTTCACATCTTCTATGAAGGTCTTTCTTATGAGTCAAAGAAGGCTATGGATCATTCATCAGGAGGCTCTTTAAACAAGAAGAAAACCATTGAAGAAGCCATAGATGACATTGAAACAGTTGCTGAGAATGACTACTTCTATGCCTCCGAAAGAAGCAACACTAGAGGAGTAATGGAACTGAACCACATGGATGCACTGTTAGCCCAAAACAAGATGATCACCAAGCAGCTAGCAGATCTTACCAAGAAGGTGGAAGAGAACCAAGTTGCAGCAGCCATCACCTCATCACCAACTCAAGAAGGAGTAAACATAGGAGAAGAAGGTGACTGGGAGCAAGCCAATTATGTGGGAAACTCACCTAGACAAGTCCATGATCCATACTCCAAAACTTACAACTCTT
>NC_029780.3:65393713-65395155 GCF_000817695.3 Arachis duranensis | reverse complement strand
TTACCAACATCCATCTAACCAACCTTCTCAACCACCTAATCTCAACCCACCATCATTAACAGATGATAGGCTTTCAAAGATTGAGGCTCTACTTGAAAACATATGCAGAGAAGTCCAAGACAACAAAGTGTTTAAGGAAGAAGTGCGAGGATTGGAGTCCAAAGTAGGGTACCTATCTCAACAAATTCCCAAACCCACTGATGGATTCCCCAGTGATACAGAGAAGAATCCAAGAGGAGAAACAAAGATAGTGAGATGGGAAGAATGCAAAATGATAACCACAAGTGATGAGGGGAGTATGAATGGAGTAGAAAACCTCCAAAATAACCAAAAGGAAAGCCAGGAGGAAGGAAGCTATGCAACTCATCTTACATCCAAGGAAGAGCTAAAGAAGAAGGAGGTATTGAACCCATATGCACTTTTTCCCCACAGGCTTAAAGGTGGTGTAGCAGGGAGAATGTACTCAAGGTTTCTTGATATGTTTGCATCTCTAGATGTAAATATACCATTCATTAAAGCCCTCCAACAGATGCCTTTCTACATCAAGTATATAAAGGAGCTACTAGCCAGAAGAAGTCCATTGAAGGGTGATGAGCGGATATTTTATACGCTTTTTGGGGGTAATTTCATGTAGATTTTAGTATATTTTAATTAGTTTTTAATAGAAATTTATTAGTTTTTAGGCAAAAATCATATTTCTGGACTTTACTATGAGTTTGTGTATTTTTCTGTGATTTCAGGTATTTTCTGGCTGAAATTGAGGGAGCTGAGCAAAAATCTGAGTTAGGCTGAAAAAGGACTGCTGATGCTGTTGGATCCTCACCTCCCTGCAGTCGGAATGGATTTTTTGGAGCTACAATAGTCCAATTGACGTGCTCTCAATTTGGTTGGAAAGTAGACATCCAGGGCTTTCCCTCAATATATAATAGTTCATACTTTGCACAAAAATAGATGACGTAAACTGGCATTCAACGCCAGTTCCATGTTGTAGTCTGGCGTCCAGCGCCAGAAACAGGTTACAAGTTGGAGTTCAACGCCCAAAACACGTTACAACCTGGCGTTCAACTCCAAAAACAACCCAAGCACGTGAGAGGCTTAAGTCTCAGCCCCAGCACACACCAAGTGGGCCCCAGAAGTGTATGCGTGTTCCTATCTAAGATGTTCATTCGCGCTTAATTATGGAGAAGGTGATGATCCATGACACTCATCACCTTCCTCATCCCATGAACGTGTGTCTGACAACCACCTCTGTTCTACATCAGATTGAATGAATATCTCTTAGATTCCTTAATCAGAATCTTCGTGGTATAAGCCGAATTGATGGCGGCATTCATGAGAATCCGGAAAGTCTAACCTTGTCTGTGGAATTCCGAGTAGGATTCCGGGATTGAATGACTGTGACGAGCTTCAAACTCCTCAAGGCTGGGCGTTAGTGACAGATT
>NC_029780.3:65391374-65393061 GCF_000817695.3 Arachis duranensis | reverse complement strand
TATGTATTTTTCTTTCATCATAAAATTCAAAATTCAAAAAAAAATATCTTTTCTAACTATTTTTAAGCTACTTTTTCGAAATTTAAAAAAAATTCAGATTTCAATTTCAAAATTTTTCAAATCTTATCCCCCTAAGATTTCAAAAAAATTTATATATTTTATTATCTTTTTCAAAAATATCCTAACCACTTTCTCTTTTTCCTCAAATTTTTTGAAAATTTTCACAAAACATTTTCAATTTCTTTTTTATTTATTTTATTTTATTTTATTTTATTATATTGAAAATAAATTTTTATTTTTAATAAAATAAATAATATCAACATACATATCATCTCCCTTGTTCCATCATGGAACTAAGTGGAAAGGAACAGTCCAGAAGGACTCTAGGGTCATATGCTAACCCCACTACTGCTTCATATGGGAGTAGTATATGTATACCCTCCATTGGAGTTAGTAGTTTTGACTTGAATCCTTAGCTCATTATCATGGTGCAGCAAAGTTGCCAGTATTCCGGTCTTCCACAAGAAGAACCTACAGAGTTTCTGGCACAGTTTTTACAAATTACTGACACAATACATGATAAGGAGGTAGATCAGGATGTCTACAGGCTATTACTGTTCCCATTTGCTGTAAAAGACCAAGCTAAGAGGTGGTTAAAGAACCAACCTAAGGACAGCATAAAGACATGGAAACAGCTGTCAGAAAAATTTCTGAATCACTATTTTCCTCCAAAACGGATGACACAGCTAAGGCTAAGCATCCAAGGCTTCAAACAAGGAGATAATGAATTCCTTTATGATGCTTGGGAGAGATACAGAGAGATGCTAAGAAAATGCCCCTCTGAAATATTTTCAGAATGGGTGCAATTAGACATCTTCTACTATGGGCTTATAGAAAGAGCTCAGATTTCTCTAGACCACTCAGCTGGTGGATCTATACACATGAGGAAGACAATAGAAGAAGCTCAAGAGCTTATTGATACATTTTCCAGAAATCAGCATCTGTACCTAAGCAGGGAATCTTCCATCAACAAAGAGGCTAAAACAGTAACTGCTGAACTCAGTCCTGCAGATCAAGCTGTTGAATTCAATCAGCAATTAGATTTTCTAACAAAACAGTTAGCCGAATTCAAGGAGATACTACAAGAAACAAGAATGGCTAACAAAAATATAGAAGTACAGTTGAAGCAAACATAACAGCAGTTATCAAAACAAATAACAGAAAAATGCCAAGCAGTTCAATTAAGAAGTGGAAAGATATTAAATACCTCACTTCAAGGTAGCAGGAAGCTAAGAAATGAGCAAACCACCCAAAATCCATCTGAGGACAGTCAGAGCCCAGAGAGGAATAACTCTGGCATTCAAAAGCCAGAAAATGGGTGGAAAGCTAGCGCTGAACGCCCAGACCATGCTCAGTTCTGGCGTTCAACGCCAGAAACAAGCAATGAATCGGCGTTGAACGCCCAAAGGAAGCACAGTTCTGGCATTCAAACGCCAGAAACAGATAAGGAGCTGGCATCTAACGCCACTCCTGCTTCCACCCCTGGCATTCAAACGCTAGTAGGAGATCAAACACATACAAGTGCTGATAACAACCCCTCTAAAAAGGCTTCTCAACCCACATCTGTAGGCAATAAACCTACAGCAACTAAGCTTGAGAAATATAAAGCCAAAATGCCTTATCCTCA
>NC_029780.3:65390819-65391238 GCF_000817695.3 Arachis duranensis | reverse complement strand
TCTTATGCTAAGTTCATGAAAGAGATCTTAAGTCATAAGAAGGATTGGAGGGAAACTGAGAAAGTTTACCTCATTGAAGAATGCAGTGCAGTCATTCTGAAAAGCTTACCTGAGAAGCTTAAGGATCCGGAAAGCTTTATGATACCATGCACATTAGAAGGTACTTGTACCAAGCAAGCTCTATGTGATCTTGGGGCAAGTATTAATCTAATACCTGCCGCTACTATCGAAAAGCTTGGGTTGACTGATGAAGTTAAACCAACCCGGATATGTCTTCAACTTACTGATGGTTCCATTAAATACCCATCAGGCGTGATTGAAGACATGATTGTCAAAGTTGGGCCATTTGCCTTTCCCACTGACTTTGTGGTGCTGGAAATGGAGGAGCACAAGAGTGCAACTCTCATTCTGGGAAGACT
>NC_029780.3:65388696-65390532 GCF_000817695.3 Arachis duranensis | reverse complement strand
AATAATAGAACCTCTGAAAATCCCTCAGGAAGAGGAGAAACCTCCCAAACCCGAGCTCAAACCATTACCACCATCCCTGAAATATGCATTTCTGGGAGAAGGTGCTATCTTTCCTGTAATCAAAAGCTCTACCTTAGAGCCACAGGAAGATGAGGCACTAATTCAAGTGCTAAGGACCCACAAGATAGCTCTTCGGTGGTCCATCAGTGATCTCAAGGGTATTAGCCCAGCCAGATGCATGTACAAGATCTTACTGGAGGGTGACGCCAAGCCAGTGGTTCAACCACAAAGGCGGCTGAATCCAGCCATGAAGGAGGTGGTGCAGAAAGAGGTCACTAAGTTACTAGAGGCTGGGATTATTTATCCTATTTCTGATAGCCCCTGGGTAAGCCCTGTCCAAGTCGTCCCTAAGAAAGGTGGCATGAGAGTGGTTCATAATGAAAAAAATTAATTGGTTCCTACACGAACAGTTACAGGGTGGCGTATGTGTATTGATTATAGAAGGCTCAATACAACTACCAGAAAGGATCATTTTCCTTTACCATTCATAGACCAGATGCTAGAAAGACTAGCAGGTCATGAATACTACTGCTTGCTGGATGGATATTCAGGTTATAATCAAATTGTAGTAGATCCAAAAGATCAAGAGAAAACGACATTCACATGTCCATCCGGAGTATTTGCATACAGAAGGATGCCATTTGGCTTGTGTAATGCACCTGCAACCTTTCAAAGGTGCATGCTCTCAATTTTCTCTGATATGGTGGAAAAATTTCTGGAAGTCTTCATGGATGACTTTTCAGTATTTGGAGACTCATTCAGCTCTTGTCTTGACCATCTAGCACTTGTTCTAAAGAGATGCCAAGAGACCAACCTAGTTTTAAACTGGGAGAAATGTCACTTTATGGTGACTGAAGGAATTGTCCTTGGGCTCAAAATCTCAAACAGGGGAATAGAGGTGGATCAAGCTAAGGTAGAGGTAATTGAAAAATTACCACCACCAGCCAATGTTAAGGCAATCAGAAGCTTTCTGGGGCATGCAAGATTCTATAGGAGGTTTATAAAGGATTTTCCAAAAATCGCAAAACCTCTAAGTAATCTGCTAGCTGCTGACACGCCATTTATCTTTGATAAGGAGTGTCTGCGGGCGTTTGAGACTCTGAAAGCTAAGCTGATCACAGCACCAGCATCTCTGCACCAGACTGGACATTACCATTTGAATTAATGTGTGATGCCAGTGACCATGCCATTGGTGCAGTGTTGGGACAGAGACATGACAAGCTTCTGCACGTCATTTACTATGCCAGTCGTGTTTTAAATGACGCACAGAAGAATTACACAACCATCAGTCGTGTTCTAAATGACGCACAGAAGAACTACACAACCACAGAAAAAGAGCTACTTGCAGTGGTTTACGCCATTGACAAGTTTATATCATATTTAGTAGGATCAAAAGTGATTGTGTACACTGATCATGCTGCTCTTAAATATCTACTCACAAAGCAGGATTCAAAACCCAGACTTATCAGATGGGTGTTGCTTCTGCAAGAGTTTGATATAGAAATAAGAGACAGAAAAGGGACAGAAAACCAAGTTGCAGATCACCTGTCCCGAATAGAACCAGTAGAAGGGGCATCCCTCCCTCTTACTGAGATCTCTGAAACCTTTTCGGATGAGCAACTCTTTGCCATCTAGGAAGTGCCATGGTTTGCAGACATTGCAAACTACAAGGCAGTAAGGTTCATACCTAAAGAGTACAGTAGGCAGCAATCAAAGAAATTGATCACAGATGCAAAGTACTATATTTGGGATGAACCATATCTCTTTAAGAGATGT
>NC_029780.3:65378064-65388619 GCF_000817695.3 Arachis duranensis | reverse complement strand
GATCCTATGGCACTGCCATGGATCACAGTATGGAGGACGTTTTGGAAGTGAGCGAACAGCCACAAGAGTCCTCCAATGTGGCTTCTACTGGCCTACTCTCTATAAAGATTCCCGAGTGTTTGTGCTTTATTGCGACAGTTGCCAAAGATCTGGCAATCTGCCTCACAGTTATCCATGCCTCAACAAGGGATCTTGGAGATTGAGTTGTTTGATGTATGGGGTATTGACTTCATGGGACCTTTCTCACCACCATACTCAAACACTTATATTCTAGTGGCGGTGGATTATGTATCCAAATGGGTAGAAGCTATTGCTACACCCACTAACGACACTAAGACAGTGTTAAAATTCCTCCAGAAACACATTTTCAGTAGATTTGGCACCCCTAGAGTACTAATCAGTGATGGGGGCACTCATTTCTGCAATAAACAGCTCTATTCTGCTTTGGTTCGTTATGGAGTTAGCCACAGGGTGGTCACTCCATATCACCCACAGACTAATGGGCAAGCTGAAGTCTCAAATAGACAACTCAAAAGAATCCTGGAAGGGACTGTAATTAACCGTAAAAGGGATTGGGCAAGAAGCTTGGATGATGCTTTGTGGGTATACAGAACAGCATTCAAGACCCCTATAGGGACCTCTCCATACCAGCTTGTGTATGGAAAGGCATGTCACTTGCCAGTGGAACTGGAACATAAGGCCTACTGGGCAACCAGATTCCTGAACCTTGATGCCAAGTTAGCTGGAGAAAAACGATTGCTCCAGTTAAATGAGCTAGATGAATTTACACTCAATGCTTTCAAGAATGCAAAAATATACAAAGAGAAAGCAAAAAGATGGCATGATAAGAAATTGTCATCCAGAGTCTTTGAGCCAGGGCAGAAAGTTCTGCTATTTAATTCTAGGCTCAAATTATTCCTCGGGAAATTGAAGTCCCGGTGAAGAGGTCCATATGTGATCACAAGCGTATCACCATATGGATACGTAGAGCTTCAGGATAATGATTCTAATAAAAAGTTCATTGTTAATGGACAGAGAGTCAAAACATTATCTTGAAGGTAATTTTGAGCAAGAATGCTCAAAACTGAGGCTTGATTAAAGCTCAGTAATAGTCCAGCTAATGACAATAAAGAAGCGCTTGCTGGGAGGCAACCCAGCCATTTACTAAATTTATTTGTTAATTAATTGATTTTTACAGGTATATGTCAAAGTATCTTCAAGGTAAAATAGCGATTGCTTGAATTCACAAAGTTACAAGGGAATTTGGAAGCTCACTGGCGTGAAAAAGCCAGTAAGAAACAGTTTGGGCGTTGAACGCCCAAAAGAAGCACCCACTGGGCGTTCAACGCCAGTAAGGGTAGCCATCTGGGCGTTAAACGCCAGAAAGGAGCATCTTCTTGGCGTTGAACGCCAGAAAGAAGCACCTTTTGGGCGTTTAATGCCAGATTGACAGCGTCCTGGGCGTTCAGAAAAACGCCCAGTGACAAAGGACTTCCTGGCGTTCAACGCCAGAAAGAAGCAACAGCTGGGCGTTGAACGCCCAGGAGAAGCAGCAATTGGGCGTTAAACGCCCAAAACATGCAACGTTTGGGCGTTTAACGCCAGAATGGTGGGGAGGAGGTAAAATTCGTTTTTCTTCACAAATTTTCCAATTTTTATATTTCAATTCATGATTTCTTGCATAAACATGTTTCAAAATATCATCCTTCAATTCCAAAATTTTAATCCTAATTTCTAGAAACCCTAATTTCTAAAATCCTTTTTCAAAAATCTTAAATGCATCTTAATCCATAAAGACAAATTGTTTTCCAATCCAATCCAACTCTTTTTTTAAGTTTTTCAAAACTCAATATCTTTTAAAAATCTTCTTTCAAAATTAAAATTCAAATTTATCTTTTCCAAATATGATTAACAATTTTTTAATTATATCTTTTTCTTATCATATTTATCTTTTATAAATCATATCTTCTATCTTATCTTTTCTTCTTATTTTTGAAACCCACCCTCCCTCCCTTTATATCCCCATTCGGCGCCCCTCTCATCATCCACCATTCCACACTTGCTCTCCTCCTATCTCTCTCCTTTCTTTTCTTTTGCTTGAGGATAAGCAAACCTCTAAGTTTGGTGTGCTTATCCGTGATCACAAAAACATACTCACTTTGATCATGGCCCCTAAAGGAAAACAACCCACCCCAAGAGGCAAGAAAGAGAGTATTCCAAAACCACTTTGGAATCAAGGGAAGTTCTTGACTAAAGAACATTCAGACCATTACTACAAAATAATGGGTCTAAGATCAGTGATCCCGGAAGTCAAGTTTGATCTGAAAGAAGATGAATATCCGGAGATCCAAGAACAAATTCGAAATAGGAACTGGTAAATCCTAGCTAATCCTGAAACAAAAGTGGGAAGGAATATGGTTCAGGAGTTCTATGCTAATCTGTGGCAGACAGACAGGCAAAGAATAATTGGAGCTACCCTCTATGACCGTTGGACCTTAGTCAGAGGAAAGATTATTCACATCCATCCTGACAAAATCACGGAGATCTTTAAGCTTCCTCAACTGAAAGATGATCCAGACTCCTTTAATAGGAGAATGATGAGGGTAAACAAAGGCCTGGACAAGATTCTAGAGGATATATGCATCCCTGGAGCCAGGTGGACCACCAGCACCACTGGCATCCCAAATCAACTCAAGAGAGAAGATCTCAAACCTGTTGCCAGAGGCTGGCTGGACTTTGTTGGGCGTTCTATATTGCCCACCAGCAACCGTTCTGAAGTTACTGTTAAAAGAGCAGTGATGATTCACTGCATCATGTTGGGAAGTGAAGTAGAAGTTCATCAACTAATCTCGTGTGAACTCTACAAAATAGCAAACAAGAACTCCAAGGATGCCAAATTGGCCTATCCAAGCTTAATTTCTATGCTCTGTAGAGATGCCGGAGTGAAGATGGGAATGACTGAGTATATCTCAGTTGAGCGGCCAATCACTAAAATATCAATGGAAAGACAACAGCTGCAGGATGATCCAATCAAGAGGAGAGCACAAGAATTCCTCCCAGAACTTCCTCAATTCGAATATTGGGAACATCTTGGGGCATCTGTTTCCAAGTTGCAAGAAGTTATGAACCAGATAAAGGAAGAACAGAACAATCAAAGTAGCATGCTTTGCAAATTGCTTAGGGAACAAGAAGAGCAAGGGCGTGACTTAAGGGAGCTGAAGCGCCAGAAATTAATCCTTAAAGGACCAAGCACCCCACAGATCAGAGGAACATTCACTTCCCAAAATACAGGTTGTTGAGTTCTAATTTTAGCTTTAACTCTGTGATAGTATTATTATAGGAATTTACCTTAGAAGTTATACAGTAGTAGTAGTAATTAGCATATATATTCTGGTTTTATTTCCAATTAAGTTATAATTTATTTTTCTCATCATCATCAAACATGAATAAAATAGTAGATAATTAGAATAAAGAAGTACTTTATATTTTTTGAGTTCTTAATAATAAAAATTATAATTAATTATATGTGGTGGCAATACCTTTTGTTCTCTGAATGAATGCTTGAATAGTGCATAATTTGTATCTTAAATTTTACGAATGTTGGCTCCTGAAAGAATGAGGAACACGAAAAATATTATTGATGATCTGAAAAATCATGAATTTGATTCTTGAAGCAAGAAAAAGCAGTGAAAAAAAATTTTACAAGGAATCATTGGATCAAGAAAAAGAAAAAAAAAGCCAATAGCCCTTAAAACCAAAAGGCAAGGGTGAAAAGGATCCAAGGCTTTGAGCATCAGTGGATAGGAGGGCCCAAGGAAGTAATTCCAGGCCTAAGCGGCTAAATCAAGCTGTCCCTAACCATGTGCTTGTGGCATGCAGGTCCAAGTGAAAAGCTTGAGACTGAGGGGTTAAAGTCGTGATCCAAGGCAAAAGAGTGTGCTTAAGAGCTCTGGACACCTCCAATTGGGGACTTTAGCAAAGCTAAGTCACAATCTGAACAGGTTCACCCAATTATGTGTCTGTGGCATTTATGTATCCAGTGCTAATACTGGAAAACAAAGTGCTTAGGGCCACGGCCAAGACTCATAAAGTAACTGTGTTCAATAATCAACATACTACACTAGGAAAATCAATAATACTATCGGAATCCTAAGTTCCTACGGATGCCAATCATTCGGAATTTCAAAGGATAAAGTGAGATGCCAAAACTGTTCAGAAACAAAAAGCTACTAGCCCCGCTCATCTAACTAAAACCTGAGCCTCACTTGAAACTCTGAGATATTATTGCTTCTTAACTTCTTTTTATCCTATTTTATTCTTCTAGTTGCTTGGGGACAAGCAACAGTTTAAGTTTGGTGTTGTGATGAGCGGATATTTTATACACTTTTTGGGGGTAATTTCATGTAGATTTTAGTATGTTTTAATTAGTTTTTAAAAGAATTTTATTAGTTTTTAGGCAAAAATCATATTTCTGGACTTTACTATGAGTTTGTGTATTTTTCTGTGATTTCAGGTATTTTCTGGCTGAAATTGAGGGAGCTGAGCAAAAATCTGAGTTAGGCTGAAAAAGGACTGCTGATGCTGTTGGATCCTTACGTCCCTGCACTCGGAATGGAGTTTTTAGAGCTACAGGAGCCCAATTGACGCACTCTCAATTGGGTTGGAAAGTAGACATCTAGGGCTTTCCAGCAATATATAATAGTCTATACTTTGCGCAAAGATAGACGACGTAAACTGGTGTTCAACACCAGTTCCATGTTGCAGTCTGGCGTCCAGCGCCAGAAACAGGTTACAAGTTGGAGTTCAACGCCCAAAACACGTTACAACCTGGCGTTCAACTCCAGAAACAGTCCAAGTACATGAGAGGCTTAAGTCTCAGCCCCAGCACACACCAAGTGGGCCCCAGAAGTGGATTTCTGCACCAATTATCTTAGTTTACTCATTTTCTGTAAACCTAGGTTACTAGTTTACTATTTAAACAACTTTTAGAGACTTATTTTATACCTCATAACATTTTCAGATCTGAACTACATACTCTTTGACAACATGAGTCTCTAAACTCCATTGTTGGGGGTGAGGAGCTCTGCAGCGTCTTGATGAATTAATGCAATTAATTATATTTTTCCATTCACATATGCGTGTTCCTATCTAAGATGTTCATTCGCGCTTAATTATGGAGAAGGTGATGATCCGTGACACTCATCACCTTCCTCATCACATGAACGTGTCTCTGACAACCACCTCCGTTCTACATCAGATTGAATGAATATATCTTAGATTCCTTAATCAGAATCTTCGTGGTATAAGCCGAATTGATGGCGGCATTCATGAGAATCCGGAAAGTCTAACCTTGTCTGTGGTATTTCGAGTAGGATTCTGGGATTGAATGACTGTGATGAGCTTCAAACTTCTGAAGGCTGGGCGTTAGTGACAGACGCAAAAGAATCATTGGATTCTATTCCAACCTGATTGAGAACCGACAGATGATTAGCCGTGCTGTGACAGAGCATCTGGACCATTTTCACTAAGAGGATGGGAAGTAGCCATTGACAACGGTGACACCCTACATAGAGCTTGCCATGGAAGGAACTTTGCAATTATGTTATTGAGTTGAATATTATATTGCAGGGATTCAGAGGACAAAGCATCTCCAAAACCCCAACATATTCTCCATTACTGCATTACAAGTAATTAATTCACGCTCTTTTATTTTTCTAATAATTCAAACTGATAATTTTAATTGAAATCCTGACTAAGAATAATAAATTAAACATAGCTTGCTTCAAACCAATAATCTCCGTGGGATCGACCCTTACTCACGTAAGGTATTACTTGAACGACCTAGTGCACTTGCTGGTTAGTTGTGCGGATTGCAAAAGTGTGATTGCAATTTCGTGCACCAAAGGGTGGACAAAGAATCAAGATAAATAGAGATTGTAGTGCTCTCATTCAACCAGGGCCACCCATAAAGAAGGAGGATCCAGGGAGTTTCCACATCCCTTGTGCCATAGGAGAAACAATGATTGACAAAGGGCTTTGTGACTTGGAAGCAAGCATCAATGTAATGCCTCTCTCCCTCATGAAGAGGCTCCAAATTAATGAACTAACTCCCACTGATGTAATTATCAGATTGGATAATAAAACTCAAAGACAAGCAATAGGAGTGGTTGAAAATGTGCTGATAAAGGTTGGGAGCTACTACCTTCCCACAGATTTTGTTGTTCTGGAAATGGATGAGAATCCTATCTACCCCATCATTCTGGGAAGACCATTCCTAGCCACAGCCAGAGCACTCAGAGACGTAGAGCGAGGAGAGCTGGTGCTGAGGATACATGATGAGCAGCTCACCTTCAATGTCTTTAAACCTTCACAAGAATCAGATCATGATAACAGAAAGTTGATGAAGGAGCCAACCAAGGAAGCATTGATGCAAGAAACAAGCAGTGAAGTGGAAACAATTCAAATAGAAGCCCCATTGGTTGGAAAGCCATGTGCTCAGGAAGAACCATATCAAAAGGGTATCCAAAAGAAACCAGAACCACCAGAGCCATGCAAAGCTAGCAACAAAAATCCCTTAGAAGAAGAATCTGTAGGAAGCAAGATAGCACTAAGAGAAACAAGGAAGAAAGTACCCAGAAGATGGAGAAACAAGAAGATTCCTACAGAAGATTTCTCTCCAGGTGATGAAGTGATCTCTACATACTTCCCAACCATACCACCTCACCTTCCCACTATTCCATCTCAGCTGCCCCCAGTGTATACCATCAATAAAATCATGTCCTTAGAACATATGGAGCTTATCAACAAGGCTAATGGACATAGGTTCACTGCAAGAGGCGAGGACTTCAAGCACTATCAACCACCTTGACAAGGGACAATCGTCAAGCTAATGACGTTAAAGAAGCGCTTCATAGGAGGCAACCCATGTTCTATAACTCCTTTCTTAAATTTCTAATAACAGCAATAAGGTAATTTCCATGGAAGTTTAAATCAATCTTGTCAACTAACATAAAGCCCCTCTACATGTAACTTATAGTACATGATAAGTTTGGTGTTCAAATCACACAAGGTGTGGTTTGAACACACCTTATGAGGAAAGTTCATTCCCCAAACTTGTTGCACCATGTGATTACAAACAAGTTTGGTGTACCAACGTGCATGCATGGGAAGCTTAATGTTTGATTGATTTGCTTTCATGGAAAGCATTTAGTCATATAGAAACAAAAGAAAAAGAAAAAGAAATATTTTATTAGTTCACACTTTTTTCCCACCAAAAGTTCAATTAACCCATTGCATTTACTTCTCGTATATAGGGAATCAAAAAGGACATTGATGGTACTTGATAGGACAATTACTAGAAGGAGATTCGGCCACTACACCAAGGGAATTTCACACTTGTCTTCATAGGGAATGTCCTTGGAAGTGTTGCCAAGCAACATTGGGAGTGGATGGCTTTGGAGACCGAACCAAGACCCTCATAAAAGAGGTGATCCTTGTGCTAATTCAATCTCAAAACCCCAACCGTCCACTATCAAAACAACACCATCAATCCACACCCTTCAACAATTGCCATCCCTCTATATAAACCCCTTCACACAACCTTTCCGTACACACCCTGTATCTCCATTCTTTTTCACTTCTTTCTCTCGGCTATACATACTTCACGTACACCTTATATACTCACATCTTCTCCTTTTTTCTCAAAACACATTCCTTCAAGACTCATTCTACCTCAACCAAACTGAACTCCATCTTCAACCCCCTAACTATTCAACTCCCACTCATGGCAGCATCAAGCTTCAAGAGGCAAAGAGGAAAGGAGCCAATGGAGCAGCCCTCCTTCGACACCGGGAGATTCAAAACAGCCTTCCATGAGCTCGAGTTCGAGCGAATAAAGGAGAAGAAGATACTGCCTGAATCAACCTTCCAGTTCGATGAAGATGAGTGTCCACAAATTCGGGAGAAGATTGAAAAGAGGGGTTGGGAAAAGCTCACTAACCCGGAAGCAAGAGCAAATGCAAACCTCATCAGAGAATTTTATGCAAATGTGGTTAGAGAAGACAAGACCACAGCCCCCACCTTCAAGAGCTATGTAAGAGGAATAGAGGTAGATTTTAGCCCCAATGCAATCACTAGAGTTCTCCACTTGAAATCCCCACGTTTTGTTGAGCTTGGTTACCAAGAAAGAATAAATAAGGGCGCTGACAATGATGAATTGGAAGAGATCGTGGGTGACATATGCATTGTGGGATCTGACTGGGAAAGGTATTCAGATAAGAGACCCCGGTTCATCAGGAGAGGAGACCTCATCCCAGAAGCCAAGGGTTGGTTTGAGCTTGTGAGACGATCTATCCTTCCAGCAGCAAACAATTCTGAGGTCAATATTACTCGAGCTACCATGGTACACTGCTTGATAAAGGGTGGAAGCATCAATGTGCACGAAATTATAGCTGAAGGAATCCAAGAATCATCCGAGAAGAAGGATTCAGGTGCTAGACTTTGGTACCCCAGCACCATCCTTAAATTATGCATGAAAGCCAAGGTAGTCTTTGAGGACAGCAATCCAACTTGGATAGGTCTTGGGAGATCACTTACACTCCAATGCATAACCCATGTGACTCCAGCTCAACAGTAGAAAAGACCCCATCTAAGGAAGAGGACATCAGAAGAAGCACAAGAGGAAGAGCCTCTCCAAGGAGAACCCCAACCCACGGAATATCATCAAGAAGGATATCATGAACCAACCAAGATCAACTTGGGTCACATCCGAGGAGCCATTGATGATTTGTCAAGGATATACATGGAAGGACAAGAACAACAACTGCAACTTCAATCTCAGAGAATGGATCGGCAAGAGGAAATGCTAACAAATTAGATGAATCAACAAAGGGAATGGCAGAAACAGCTAATGGAACAGCAACAAGAGCACTATTCCCAACTTACTCAAGCCATCAATCAAGTGTCTGAAAGGCAAGAAAGCCAAGATAAATGCCTCCAGGAACTCAATCAACGCCAGATGAATCAGATGAAAGCATTTAACGAATTTAGTGTGCTAAATGAAGGAAGGCAACTGCATCGAGAAGAATTCAGCATCAACACTCAGGCAAAGTTAAACTATGTGGTTGAGCATATACATCACCTGCACCCTGACATCCCAAGCTATGAGACAGTTCGCAAGAACTTAACTGAACAAGAGGAAGGGAAGGTGAAACAGCAAAAGGAAGCATTAAAGAAGAAGATGGAGGATGCCGGTTTCTGGAAAAAGTTAATGGGGAAGCGCAAGGGGAATGGAGACTCAAGTAATCAAGGAGAATCCTAAGGGAGCAGAAGAGAAGAGCAAGCCAACAAGTGAAAGGTGGTGAAGTTCCTTCTTAGTTTACCTTCTTTTTCAAAGCTTTAAATAAGGAAAATCATGTATGAAATAGAACATGCTTCCATGGTAGCTTAGGATTTTCAATTATGCATTTAATTCTCTTTGCTTAGGTCTATGTTATTGAGCCTAATGCCTTGAATGCTCACTTTCACCTTTCTTACTTGTATGCTTGCCTCTTTAAGTTAATCAAAAAAAGAAAATGTTATGGGAAGAACAAGAGTGGAGTCATTTTGTGAAGTGCATTCTGAATGTTTGTGGTAGGATGATTAGTAAGCTAAGTTAGTTCACCAAGAAAGGAAAGAAAGCAACTATCCATCCTAAGTCCTATGTTTGAGACACATTCTTTGAGGCTAGTGATGAGCGGATAATTTATACGCTTTTTGGCATTGTTTTTAGTAAGTTTTTAGCATGTTTTAGTTAGTTTTTATTACATTTTTATTAGTTTTTATTTAAAATTCACTTTTCTGGACTTTACTATGAGTTTGTGTATTTTGCTGTGATTTCAGGTATTTTTTGGCTGACATTGAGGGACCTGAGCAAAAATCTGATTCAGAGGCTGAAAAGGACTGCAGATGCTGTTGGATTCTGACCTCTCTGCACTCGAAGTGGATTTTCTGGAGCTACAGAAGCCTAATTGGCGCGCTCTCAATTGAGTTGGAAAGTAGACATCCTGGGCTTTCCAGCATCATATAATAGTCCATACTTTGCCCGAGATTTGATGGCCCAAACAGGCGTTCCAAGTCAGCACAAGAATTCTGGCGTAAAACGCCGGAACTGGCACAAGGATGGGAGTTAAACGCCCAAACTGGCACAAAAGCTGGCGTTTAACTCCAAGAAAAGTCTCTACACATGAAAGCTTCAATACTCAGCCCAAGGACACACCAGGTTGGCCCGGAAGTGGATTTTTATGTCATTTACTCATCTTTGTAAACCCTATGCTACTAGTTCTCTACAAATAGGACCTTTTGCTATTGTATTTAGGGAGATCTTTCGATCATGTTTTTATGATTGAACCCTCTTTGGGAGGCTGGCCATTCGGCCATGCCTAGACCTTGTTCTTATGTATTTCCAACGGTGGAGTTTCTACACACCATAGATTAAGGTGTGGAGCTTTGCTGTACCTTGAGTATTAATGCAATTACTATCGTTCTTCTATTCAATTCAGCTTATTCTTGTTCTAAT
>NC_029780.3:65359626-65378053 GCF_000817695.3 Arachis duranensis | reverse complement strand
ATCCGGAAGGTCTAAACCTTGTCTGTGGTATTCTGAGTAGGATTCCATGATTGAATGACTGTGACGAGCTTCAAACTCCTGAAGGCTGGGCGTTAGTGACAGACGCAAAAGAATCACTGGATTCTATTCCAACCTGATTGAGAACCGACAGATGATTAGCCGTGCTATGACAGAGCACGTTGAACATTTTCACTGAGAGGACGGGATTGTAGCCACTGACAACAGTGATGCCCAACATACAGCTTGCCATGGAAAGGAGTAAGAAGGATTAGATGAAGATAGTAGGAAAGCAGAGAGACAGAAGGGATAAAGCACCTCCATACACTTATCTGAAATTCTCACCAATGAATTACATAAGTATCTCTATCTTTATTTTATGCTTTATTCATAAATCATTTATAACCATTTGAATCTGCCTGACTGAGATTTACAAGATGACCATAGCTTGCTTCATACTAACAATCTCTGTGGGATTGACCCTTACTCGCATAAGGTTTATTACTTGGACGACCCAGTGCACTTGCTGGTTAGTTGTGCGAAGTTGTGATAAAGAGTTGAGATTGCAATTGAGCGTACCATGTTGATGGCGCCATTGATGATCACAATTTCGTGAACCAGCTAGCTAAACAATAAGATCCCAACAAGAGAATAAAAAGAGTAATACAAGTGAAAATAAGAAAGGAAACATAATAAGAAACAATGCTAGGCACCAAGGGTTTCAAAATTGAGGCATGTGTCTGTGGTGTTTATGTACAAGGGATATACTTGGATGAATAAGCTCTTAGGGGTGCCTTATCACTTGGTAACTTGGATCAACTAATCCGGGATTATCAGCTGAAAGTCCACTATCAAGAGACTTGAGGGAGTAACTCCTTAGGGGTGTCTTAACACCTAGCACCCTAAAACCAACTGGTTTGGGAGTGTTGGCTAAAAGCTTATCATAAAGAGTTGCCCTCTTACAAAGCACCTAGCAAAAAGAAAAATAAACATTGAAAAAAAGAAGAGAAGGATCAATAAGAAAGAAGCCTCAAGGGATGCAATCAAGAGAGTGACTAGGGATTTGATAAAGGCTTGAAACCTAAAAGGAAAGAACCTAAGTTGCTATGCATGAAACTCCAAGAACCAGGAATGCTACTTCCATTTTATCTTCTTGTCTTTCATTTCATTTTTCTTATACTTCAGTACTTGCTTAGGGACAAGCAAGCTTTAAGTTTGGTGTTGTGATGCCAGGGCATTTAGGCCAGTTTCATTGACCTTTTTTTTACTGTTTTAGGGTATTTTCATGCATTTTCCTAGTGAATAAGGCAAGTTTTGGGTGAAAATACACTTACACCTTCATTCAAGCAACTATTGTGAATTTTGAATGATTTCATGAGATTTTTTCCAGAACTGCATGAGAATTTGATGATGCATAATCTCATGACTTTGGCTAGAGCTTTGATGCACTTTAATTACTTGATTTCAGGACAAATGAAGCATGGAAGAACCACGTTAGCATTCACGTTAACTTAGTTAACGTGACTACTAACGTGGGATGGCAAAGAGCTTGCAACGTTAATGAGAAAAGTGATCACCAATAACGCCTGCGAAGCCATTCATAGCTTACGTTAAGAGCCACAATAACTAAGTTAATGTGGTACTTAACGTAGAAGAAAAAGAGGACTCCACGTTAACGAGAAACATGAACTCCAATAACATTTCTCCTCAACGTTAGTGGTAAAAATGAACACCACTAACGTTGGGAAACTAGGCAATGCCCCATGTTAAGAGTCACGTTAACTTAGTTAACGTGAACTCTAACGTGGAAGAGGATCAACAACGCCAATGTTAGTGACACTCACTTTTGTCACTAACGTTGGATCATTAGCATTGCCTATGTTAACTCTCACGTTAAGATTGTTAACGTGAGAGTTAACATGGAGTTGAATTCAAAGAACCAACGTTAGTGACACTCACTTTTGTCACTAATGTTGGGAGATGGCTTCATTACTACATTAAGAGCCACGTTAACTTAGTTAACGTGGGTTCTAACGTAGAAACTTAAGGCAATAGGAGCGTTAGTGACAAAGGTGAGTGTTACTAACGCTATCGAATGTGATAGAGACTCACGTTAAGAGCTACGTTAGCCAAGCTAACGTGAGATCTAACGTATGGACAAGAGGCAAGCAACGTTAATGGGAAAAGTGATTCCCATTAACATTTGCAAAAAGGGGCACAAGCCAACATTAATGGGAAAAGTGAGTCCCATTAACGTTGGCCAAGGATTGAGTAAGAAACGTTAGAAGTCACGTTAAGATTTCTAACGTTGGAATTAACGTGGGTATATAAGGGTGGAACGTTAGTGGAAAAAGTGAATGCCACTAACGTTCTCACACTCAAAATATTACCCAACGTTAATTTCACTGAATGTCCAAGCCTAATTCTTATTTCTCTGCAAGCTGGGCCCACTAAAGATGAGAATTGCTTTAACTTAAGGTCCAGAGCCCACATCCAAGACTTGAAGAACTCACTAGAAGATCATGAGGAGTAGTATAAATAGGAGTAGTTTTGAACTAGAGAGAAGCTTAGCACTTTTGGGAACTACTCTCTGCATATTTACTTTTCTGTACTTCTAGCATGGTTTCTTCTTTTCTGCCATTTTTGATTCCTAGAGCTATGAACAACTAAACCCCTTTCATTGGGTTAGGGAGCTCTGTTGTAATTTGATGGATCAATTATAGTTTTCATTCTTCTTCTTCTTTCTTTTCTCTTGATCTTACTAGAAAGCTTTCGATCTTAATTCAATTGGTTAGTTGTCATGGAAAAGAAACTCTCTATAATTGGATCTAGTTTGAACCTTGGAAAAGGGATGAGAAAATCATGCTAGAAATGCTTTCTCATGTTGGACTAAATTGGGGTTTGGATGGATATTGTGACATTTAATCCTCCTAACACTTTGATTTGGAAATACATGTGGTATAATCAGTGACCACACTTTCATCTCTTCCCATGAGCAATTAAATCAAGGAATTGGGCAATTGTTCAAGCTTAGAGAGATTGGATTGCCAAGGAATTGGGATCCAATCACTTAATATTGACAAGGACATTAATGAATGCATTGATTGAGGAAGAGATGAGAATGAACTTGATCTGGAGAATGCAAGATCTCCTAAACCCAATGATCTCCCTATTTCTGATCTTACCCATTCTATTTACTTTTTGCCATTTAATTTCCTGCTCATTATCCCAACTCCCCATTTAAGATTCTGCACTTTAATTTCTGTTATTTACTTTCTAGTCATTTAAATTCCTGCATCTCAATCTCAATTCTGTTTAGCTTAACTAGCATATTGTTCTAACTAAAGTTGCTTGACCAATCAATCCCTGTGGGATTTGACCTCACTCTATTGTGAGTTTTACTTGACGATAATTCGGTATACTTGCCGAAGGGAAATTTGTTGAGAGACAAGTTTTCCCGCATCACTCCGCAAATATCTTGTTCAAATCTGCCTTCGACAAACTCGGCCTACAAGAAAAAGAGCTCAGAAAAGGAATTTTGCTTGAAATTTTTGAAAATATTTTTTAAATAAAGATAGAAAAGATATTTTTGATTTTTTGAATTAATAAAGAAAGAGAAAAACAACCAAAAGACGCCAAACTTAAAATTTTTAGATCTAAGATACTAAATTTTTGAAAATTGAAAGGAAAAACACCAAAAGACACCAAACTTAAAACTTTTTATATCAAAACAAGAAAAGAAACAAGAATAACTTGAATACCAAGAAAAAAATCAAGAAGTACCAAAGAGACACCAAACTTAAAATTTTAAGGATCAAGGATTCAAATTTTTTGAAAATAAGCAAGAAAACACAAAGAAACACCAAACTTAAAATTTTTTAAATCAAACAAGGAAAACAACCAAGAATAATTCGAATATGAAGAAAGAAAAACCAAGAACAGGTTAAAAGAGATGAAAACCAAAGTGACCAAGGGACACCAAACTTAAAGATTGACACAAGACTCAAACAAAAGACAAAGATTAATAAAGAAAAGAAAAGGTTTTGAAAAATCTTTGAAAAAGAAAACAAGAAATAGGTAAGACTCAATGTAAAAAAAAAATCAAAAGAAAATACATAGCCAAAAACAGAAAAGGTTTTGAAATATTTTTGAAAAGAAAATAAAAGACACAAACAAAAGAAAACTAAACCTGTAAAGAAAAGGGAATTTACCTAATCTAAGCAACAAGATAATCTGTCAGTTGTCCAAACTTGAACAATCCCCAACAATAGCGCCAAAAACTTGGTGCAAAAATGCCCACACTTCGTACAATTGTACCAGCAGGTGCACTGGGGCGTCCAAGTAATACCTGAGCGAGTCAGCATTGATCCCACGAGGATTGTCTGTTTATAATAATAAGAAGATGGTTAAGGCTTGGAGATGCTTTGTCCTTCTGTATTAACTCTAGTATTACTGTCTTCTTTAATTGTGAATGATTTCTTCTGTAACAGGCTGTATGTGATCAATGCTGTACGGTCGCGGTCGCCAATCTCCTCCAAATCTGAACCCCAGGTTATTGTCGATCCATTCTGATTGAGGGTGAAGCTCCTGCAGTCCACTCTCCTTAATGATCCTACCCAAAACGCCACAGACAAGGTCGGATCTTCTGGATCAGAGAATGCTGCGCCTTTGGGTTTTAGCCTCTACCACAAAGACCCTAATCTCCCCATACCTCAGCTGAACTGATGTCTCGAGAAGTCCCCGACGAAGTCGTTGATTAACTGTCTAAGAGATGTATAATCACGTTGGTGGTTCAATGCTTTTCAGTTACTTATTCACACGAACCCAAGAAGAACATAGGTGGTTGTCAAGCACGCGTTCTTAGGATAAAGAACGAAGATGATTGTCATCGGTCATCCCATTCATCAAGTTGAAGAATGAAGATATATCTTAGAATTGAATCAAACACGGATCGAAAAGAAACAGTAATACTTTTATTAATCCATAAAACTCAGCAGGGTTACTCCCCTCAATATAGGAGATTTAGAAACTCATACTGATAGAAAATACAATGTGAAAAACAAAATATGGCAGATCTTCCCCTAATGCCCCTAATGAGAGGTGTAAAAGTCTTTAAATACTAAACTAATGACTAAGGATTACATAAGAAAGGGTAAACAGTCTTTAAGTACTAAAATCTACTTTCGGGGCCCACTTAGTGAGTGTTTGGGCTGAGCTTGATTGAGATCCACGTTCTAGGAGGCCTCTAGGGCATTGAATGCTGGCTAGGGTGTCCTCTTTGGGTGTTTGGATGCTTGTCTCCTCCTTGTGGGTGCTGGACGCCTAGACGGAGGCAGGAGGCTGGCGTTGGACGCCAATTTTGCGCCTTTAATTCTAAAGCAAAGTATGGACTATTATATATTGCTGGAAAGCTCTGGAAGTCAGCTTTCCACAGCCGTTGATAATGCTCCAAAGGACTTCTGTAGCTCCAGAAAATCTCTTTCGAGTGCAAGGAAGTCAGATCTGGATAGCATCTGCAGTGCTTTCTCTGTCTCTGAATCAGACTTATGCTCTATCTCCTCAATTTCAGCCAGAAAATACTTGAAATTGTACAAAAACATAAAAACTCAAAGTGGAATCCAAAAATGTGAATTTTACATTAAAACCTATGAAAACTTAATAAAAATTAAGCAAAATATGCTAAAAACTATATGAAAATGATGCCAAAAAGCGTATAAAATATCCGCTCATCAGGGATAGAGAACCAAAAACATCTCTATTGAAGGCTTCTCACCCGGGATGAGGGTAGTATTTACTACAACTGCAGTCCTACTCCGTACAGTGAACAGGATCCTGTCTCCTGAGCATATTGAATTAATCCATGAGAGCACAGGACAAAAGCCACCAGTAAGGGGTGAGGATTTAAGCCTCAATGATTATCTTTCTCCTTGAAGGAGCTGACCATCAAGCTAGTGACGGTAAAGATGTGCTTGTTGGGATGTAACCCAACAATAAGTATCCTATATTATTTTCTTCTTTTCTATTTTCTTTCTGTTATTTTGGTTTGATTTTATATTATTTTATTTTATATTGTTTTTCATAGTTTTCTTAGTTTTTATAACATTTCTGATCATGTGTATCCATTAGAACATAAATAAAAATGCATAGGAGAGAAACAGAACACCCCGGAGGGTGCCCCTAACTGGCGTTCGACGCCAGAAGGGAGAAGAGAGGGTGTTCAACGCCCACAAGGGAAGTAGTCCTGACATTTAATGCCAAAAGGGACCAAGTTTTCTTTTTATGTTTGGTGTTGCAGAGCGAGCTCTGGGTTTATATTAGCATCAATGGCACCAAAAGAAGGTGAATCATCTTCATGGAAGATCAGTAGCCACCATAATTGAGGTGGTTAAGTTTCATTATCCCTTCCTTTATCTTATTTCTTGTTTCTATTCTAGCTTTTGCATAATCACTATTATAATTTCCTTTGCATTCTAGTCTAGTAGTTCAATTCTCGAAATTTTTTTGGTTAGAAGATGTCTCATGTGTTGCTCACTAAGCTTAAAAAGAAAAATCTTTTGAAAAGGAAGTAGTAAAATACATAAGATCTTTAGTTATATTATGACTTATTCTATTTACTTTGATGTGGAAGCTTGATCTCTATTTTCTGAATGTATGAATTAACTGTGCATAATTGATATTGAAGTTGAGCATGTTAACTCTTGAAGAATAGTGAACTTAGAGAAGTATTATTGATTCTCTGAAATACAAAAAAGATTGATTCTTGAAGCAAAAGAAACAGCCAAAAAATGAAAATAAAACGAAAAATCAAAAGAACAAGGGTCCAAAGCTTTGAGCATCAATGGTTAGGAGGATCCAAATTGGCCTAAAAAGCTCAAAAGAGTTGTTATCCCTAACTATATGCTTGTGGTGTGAAGGTGTCAAGAAAATCTTGAGACTGAGCATTTAAAATTGTGATCCAATGCTATAAAGAGTATGCTTAAGAACTTTGAGCACCACTGTCTAGGAATTTAAGCAAAGCTAAATTCTCCAAAGGGTTCCCCCGGATAGGTGCTTGTGGCGTTTATGTATCGGGTGGTAATACTTGAAAACAAAACGCTTAGAGTCATGGATAGGCTCAAAGGTGCAAAGCACCAAAAGAAAAGAAAAGTTGTGGTCAAGAATCAAGAAAAACTTTAAAGAAGGGAATCAATAATATCATCGGGGTTCTAGTTCCAAGGGATGTTAAAATTTCTGAGCTTCAAAGACAAGTGGCATACCAAAGCTATTCAGAAATAAAGTGTTAATAGCCCAATTTAGTAATTAGAACTAAGCTTGAATGACAACTCTAAAACCTGGTGTATTTTTCTCTTCTATTTAGTCCTATCTTATTTTTTGGTTGCTTGAGAACAAGCAACAGTTTAAGTTTGGTGTTGTGATGCGTGAGTATCTTATACCCTTTTTCATAGCATTTTCTATTTGTTTTTAGTTAGATTTTATTAAATTTTACTGTGTTTTAGTGCAAAATTCATCTTTGGATGCTACTTTGAATTTTTGTGTTATTTGATTTTAGGTGATTTTTGGGCAAATTTGGCAGAATCTTATTCAGAGATGAAGAAAGGATAGCAGATGTTGTCAATCCTGACCTCCGTGCATTCTAACGAGCGTAACATGAGCTACAGAGATCTAATTGACGCGATCTTAATGGCGATAGAAAGCTAACTTCCAGAGCTTTCTAGTAATATATAATAGTCTATACCTTATCTCAAAAATGACTGCCAAAACTGGTGTTAAACGCCAAGCTTGGGCGTTTAACGCACATGAAGGACTGACCTCCCAAGTTGAACGCCCAAAACTGGCGTTCAACACCAGCCAGGGAGCAGGACTAGCGAAGTTCAACACCCAGATTAAAGTTGAACGCCAGTCATCAGCCCAAACACTCACCAAGTGGGCCCCAAAGTGGATTTTAGCACTCCTTAGGCTTTTCTTATCTTATTTTGTAATTTTAACTTTGAAAAATAACATCTTTTAGGTTTAGCATTTATTATTTAAAGAGGAGATCACTTAGGATCATCAAACACATTACCTCAGATCTTCCTTTTTATTTTTCTATTTTCTCTGTAAGTCATGAGCAACTAAGCCTTCTGGTTAAGGTTAGGATCTCTGTTTATTTCTATGGATTAAGATTTATTCTTTTATTTTAATTAATGTTTGATTTAATTCTAAGGTCTTGTTTTCGTTCTTAATCTCATGAATCTAGGTAGAACGAGAGTATGACCCATATTCTACATGAGATATTGTGATTCTCGATAGAGCTATCTCGCTTGAGCTACATCTTGAAAAGACTCCTTCGAAACTTCTAATTACATGAACTAATCGGATATGTGACATGAAATCCTATTAGCTTTAAGTAATTGAGGTTTTTGTAGCACTAAACTGGTTTTCTGAACTTCAGCCTCTAATCTGAATTGAATTACCACGAGAGTGGATTTTGATGAAGATTAGAGGAGATTAAATCACAAAGAGATTAGCTTTTAATCACTTATGGTTTGCCATATAATGAATCACCTATTGTTAAAGTAGTTGGTAAGAAATCTTAATCCAGAAAGATAAACATCTTCGAAGCCTTAACTGTTTCCATATATTATCTCTTTCTTTAACAATTATCTTGATTGCTTTTCTTTACTTTCTTGCTTTATGCGAATTCAACCACAATAACTCTTTTTCTATTCTCCTAACTAAGTCCTACAAGATAACTATTGCTTGTTCAATCCAACAATCCTTGTGGGATCGACCCTCACTCACCTGAGGTATTACTTAGACAACCCGGTGCACTTGCCGGTGAAGTTGTGCACATTCAATTTTCGCACACCAAATGCCGGCCGAGATAGTGGTGCGCTATGTTTTGCCTCCTCCATCCAATTTTGGCGCTATCAGATGTACCAAGTCACTATCATACATTGGATCTGGATGCCATGCATGAGAAATCTCCTATTTCCAACACCAGGATAGAGGATCAAAACCTAGACAGTAGGGTAGAATTTTGGGTCAGCTACAGATTCAAATGCCGAGATGCAATAATGCAAGGTGTGAAGAACCATAGTATTCGTAGAAGTGCTGACTACCGAGTCGTCGAATCGGACCGATTAAAGTACCATGTGCATTGCCGTCAAGCTATAAATGGATGTCCATAAAGTCTCCATGTTGCCCTCTGACAAAACATCGGATACTGGTGAGTTCCAGTTTAATTGAGGCGTACTTACTCATTTATAATTGCTAAATATTGGGTAGTTTTCAACCATGGATGTTTTATTTCGTTAGGGAGGTCCAGAGGCTTGGTGGAGCGTATACTTGTCTAGCACCTATCATGTCCCAAGACCATCGACAGTTAGACAACAGTCTTATCTGCAAGATCGTCTTGCCATTAATACACTCAAACCCATCCGTTAGCATCCATATCCTGCAAGGTGTAGTCTGGCAGAGCTATCACTTCAAACCCTCCTACGAAAGGTTCTGGACAACAAAGCAAAAAGCAATTGCGCAGATATACAGGGATTGGGAGGAGTCATACAACAAGGTGCCAAAATTGCTGTAGGCAGTGTAGAGTTATTGTCTCGGAACTATTTGTGAGCTCAGAGTCGTACCTTACTACGATGGGAACCTTCTGGTCCACGATTGTGCCATGTTCGACAAAGTGTTTTGGGCTTTCCCATCTTGTATTGAGGCTTTCAAGCATTGAAAGCCGTTTATTTCCGTCGATGGCACAAATACGGTGGGGTGTTATTTATTGCAGTGGCACAAGACGGCAACAGCAATATCCTCCCTATTGCTTTTGCAATTGTAGAGTCCGATAGTACAAAGTCTTGGTCATTCTTTCTTACTAATCTGAGACGACATGTCACCCCACAAGAAGGCCTGTTCATTATTTCTGATAGATCACATGTGATTAAGACTACCCTCAGGGCCAATGATAGTGGTTGGCAACCTCCTAGGGTGTTCCATGCTTATTGTATTAGACATATGGTCGCAAACTTCATGTCCTGTTTTAAGTCGACCGAGGGAAAGCAATACCTTTTACACGTCGTTTATAGTCCAAGCGAGGCTGGGTACGAGTGGTACATGGTTGCCCTAAGAGGTTTTCCGTGAGAGATGGCGGACTGGGCTGGTCGTTTCAACAAATAGATATGGCTGCAAAACTGCGACAGCGGTCCACGATTTGGACATACGACAACAAATCTGTCAGAGTGCATCGATGCAGTTCTCAAGGGTACATGGTACTTGCCGATTTCTGCCATCGTGCGCATCACGTACGAGAGGTTGCAAAAGTTGTTTGTGACGAAGGGCACGGAAGCACAGTCACAACTAGCTACTAGAAATCACTTCTCTCAGAGGCTAATGGCAGACATTGAGAAGAACAGAGAAGGCATTCCAAAGATGTGTGTTACTCATTGTGATCGACATGCTTCCGTGTTTGTTGTGGAGAAGATAAAGCCATTTGAGGGTTGGTGGCAACGTTCTTTCTGAGTTCAGCTAGCAGCGGGTATGTGTGACTGTGGACTTGATGAGTCTATATTTATGATATATTTTGGTTTGATTTGAGTGGATTTCATCATATAAACCTACATTTATTCACCTAGATAGCATAGTTTCATGATTTCTTCCTAAATTGTGTTTGACAGTGAAAACATGCTCTTTTGTACTAAATTTTAGTCAATTCTATACACTTTAATCCCATTTGGTGCCTTGATGTATTTCTTAAGTGATTTCAGGTTTCCAAGGCAAGTATGGGTTGAAGAAGTAAGGAAAGGAGCATGCAAAAGGGAAGAAACCATGAAGAAATAGAGTTTGGAAGTTCAAGCACCCGTGCGTACGCACAAGTATGTGTGCGTATGCATAAAGAAGATTTGCGAGCGACGCGCACGCGTGACCCTACGCGTACGCATGGATGGAATTTCGTCCAGCAACGCGTACACTTGATCCACGCGTACGCGTGACCAGAATCACGTGACCTCATTAATGCAAATCGCTGGGGGAAAATGTTGGGCCTCCAAAACCCAGTCTAGCTCATTTTCTGAATCTATTTAAGGCCAAAGTAAAGAGGAATGAAGGGGGGCAATTAGGTTTATCTTTTACATGCTTTTCTCTTAGTTTCTAGAGAGAGAAGCTCCCCCCTCTCTCTAGAATTAGGGTTCTTTAGTTTAATTTCTTGTAATTTCTACTTTTAATTCTTGTTTTCCTTTACTTTTCCTTGTCATTTATTGTTATTACATCTTTGTTCTTTCCTTCTATTTTGTTATTTCATCTCTTTTGTTCCTTTATGTTTATGACACTTTGTTATTTTAGTTTACATTTAATGCAATTTATGTTTTATGTCATTTATTGCTTTCTTTAGTTGTTGTTATTATCTTCTTGCTTTTGGTATTTTAGATTTTATTTTTAATACAATTTAATATTATTTTATTTTCATGCACACCAAGTGTTTGATAAAATGCTTGGCTTAGTTTTTTCTTAAGTTTTTATCCACTCTTGGCTTGAAATTGATGACTTTGGTGATCCTTGAGTGATTGATGTCTATTCTTGTTTGATACATTAGAGTAGTTAGTTGATTTGGTTTCCATTGACTCTATGTGACCCTTAGTATTGACATAGGACTTATGGATGGAAATCAACTATACCTATTTCACTTATCCTCGATGTTAGGGTTGACTAAGTAGGATTAACTCTTCATAATCATCATATGTTTGTGGTCAATGTCTAGGATAGGTAGCCTTGGCTTTCAATTACTTGCCAAGAGGTTTCTTGCACTTTAATTTTCCTTGCTTTAATTTTTTATTGCTTTGACTTTTATTGCTTTGATGTTTAATTTCTTCCATGTTTAGTTTTCACACTCTTGGTTGAGAAATTTGGTGTTTGTGTGGAATTGAGTTGTGGATGTCCATTTCGCATTGTGTAAGGATTGTTAATTGGTTTGGTTTCCCTTAACTCTAAGTGACCCACTAGTGTTGACTTAGGACTTAGGCATTGGAATCAATTATGCCCTTTTGACTAATTCTCACGTAGGATTGACTAATTGG
The DNA here is from genome assembly GCF_000817695.3 of Arachis duranensis. NCBI lineage: Eukaryota > Viridiplantae > Streptophyta > Magnoliopsida > Fabales > Fabaceae > Arachis > Arachis duranensis. Next base: position 65,366,006 of record NC_029780.3, on the reverse strand, counting down.
GATTAATTCCACACATCTGTCATGTCTGTGGTCCATAACTAGGATAGGAAACCTAAATTACCCACTTCTTGCCAAGAGTCATTTTTAGTACTTAATTTCCATTTTCATTGCTTTTAATTTCTTTCCTTTTTAATTCCTTGCATTCTTGTTTGATTTCTTGCTATTTACATTTCTTACTCTCTCTTGCAATCATCGAATCCCCATTTCCCCTCCATAGCCAATAAATGTACATTTCATTGCAACTCCTAGGGAAGACGACCCGAGGTTTAACTACTCTCGGTTTATATTTGGTTTGAGTTATGATAACATTTGATTGATGATCAATGGTTAGGTTTGAATTATACTTGCGATGGACAAATCCTATTTTTAGTGTAAAAATCCAAACCTATGCTCTTGGTCATTGTTAGGACTCTTTCAGTCTCTCTAGTACCCATGCCGACATGCACTTGCCGGGTGTGCCGCTACAAGCATCAAGTATGAAGGTGGAATTTATCCTCAAAGAATATCTCTTAAACCATCTGCTCTTCCTGATAGCTGTTGGATGGCTGGTGCGTGAATTTTGTTATTCGCACAACTGTCAGGAAAATGCACCGGGTCGTCCAAGTAATACCTCAGGTGAGTGAGGGTAAAATCTCACAAGGATTGCTGGATTGAGCAAGCTGTGTTTATCCAGCAGATTTTAATCAGTCGAATAGAAAGATAGTTTTTGGTTGTTGTAGGCACATAAACAAGCAATAACAAAAGCGATAAATAATTAAGATAGAGACAGTAATAAAAAGTCAGTTAAGGCTTCGGAGGTGCTTCTTCTTCTGCATTAACACGTCATACCAACTACTTCAAAGATGAATGATTCCTTCAATGGCAAGGCTATAAGTGATTAAGCCATTGGTCGTGGTCATTAATCTCTTCTTGTCCAAATGAAACATCCGAACAGACTAGATCAATCTGGGAGAGGGTGAAGCGCGCGCAATTCAATCTCTGTACTGATCCTACTCCAAACACCACAAACAAGGTCGGATCTTCCATATCAGAGACTTATGCTCTAATGGTTCTAGCTCTTAGAGCCACAGGAACCTCAATTACCCTTGACTAACGAGGTTTTATCTCACATACCTCAATTAACCCAGATAACTTGTTGGAACCCGTGATGCATCCTCAAGTTATAGCTCAATACTATCCGGGTCAGGACTCGTAAGGAACTCATGTAGAATCAAGATTCATAAGGATGAAGAGCGACAATGCATCATAGAATAGAATCAAACACAGATTGAAGTAGAAAAGTAATTATACTAATCCATAGGAATCAGCAGAGCTCCTAACCTTAACCTAAGATATTAGTTGCTCATAATATACAAAGAACACATTAAGAAGATGTAATGTAATATGTATGTACTTCTCCCTCCTGGTTGGCCTAGTCCTCAGGAAGAAGGAATTCCCTAATTTATAGTAAATACTAGACGAATATTACTAATAATTAAAAATTACAAAAATGACATAAACTAAGCGAAAGGTGTAAAAATCCACTTCTAGGCCCACTTGGTGAGTGTTTGGGTTGAGCTTGGCATCCAACTTGAAGGAGTGGCCGTTGAACGCCCTCTAGGGGGTAAATATCTTGCTTCCTTGCTCCCCTTGTGGCATTGAATGCCAGTTTGGGCGTTCAACTTGGGAGGTTGGTCCCTTTAGGGCGTTGAACGCCAGAAAGGGGGTAGTTTGGGTGTTCAACGCCCGATTTCGGCAGTCCAATCCAAAGAAAAGTATAAACTATTACATATTGCTGGAAAGCCCTAGAAGTTATATTTCTAACACCGTTGAGAGCACATCAATTGGATCTCTAAAGCTCCAGAAATGCTCGTTTGAATGTATGGAGGTCAGGATCTAACAGCATCTACACTCCTTTCTTCGCCTCTGAATCATACTTTGCCAAAACTTGCCAATTTCACCCAAAAATTACCTAAATTCATAGGAAAAACACAAAAGCTCAAATTAGTATCCAAAAAGTAACTTTTTCTCTAAAACCTACTAAAACATAATAAAACTTAACAAAATATGCTAAAAACACTAGGAAAATAGCATCAGAAAGCGTACAAAATATCCGCTCTTCAATGGCACATCATCATGCCATCTGGGTGATGAGGAGTCCCAGACAGCCCGATGATACTGCTGACCTCTTGAACCAGATGGATCATGCAGTGTGGGAGGTGGAGGAGAGGCGGTGGGGGTGAATCATCGCCGCCTGCGGGGATGTCTCCATCATGCTCATGTTTGTTGAACTCCGCCTCGTCGTCTGACTCTACATCCAATCATGCTTGACGAGGCCTGGCCCTTTCCTTCCTATCCCCTTCGCCTGGTTCGTGCTCTCTGGCACCCCTCTCCCTCCTAGCAGGCCGCAGGGTGTCCTCCATAACCTCCCTCGCACGCCTATGCCGATCAGATACATTCTGGGGAAGATGGAGAACGTCCCTTGGCTTGCTGGCAGTGGGCTGGATGTCAGCAGGTAAATCGGCTAGCCTCAGATCATCGAGTACGTCCTGACCTGATAGGTACCTAACCCGGCAAGCTCCCTGCCACCAATCTCTATACTCCCGGGTTGGGCTGTAGTCAAAGCATGGCTGGATAGAGATCCTGCGGCCCTTCTCAAAATGTCTCGTCTAGTCAGCGTACCACTCATCAAGTCTGTCAGGCCACCACACATCCTTACCACGGCCTGTGGATGTCAGAAACCTATAAACGTTGATCGAGGTGCCAGGCACCGACTGCTCTCTATTGAACTGGCGCTTCACCGAGTAAACCTGGTGAAATTAGACGATGTTGAAGCAGACGAGGGGGACAACTGACATCCATGTCCCCCACTCTGCCTTCTGGACAAACCACGGGGGGCATAGAGCATGCAAAGCAGGGTCATTGTACGGCGTCCAGATAAACTGAAACAATAGTTATAGAAAAAATAAATATTTGATATCCCAAATAGTAAATAATGCCCCAACCACAAAATTCACTAACTACAGACTTTTAGTTAATTTATTTAAATAACAAAGTCTATATAATGCACTAAATTAAAAAAAAGGTTGTTTCAATCATAGTGCTAATGTCGTCCCAACGTAACTAGTCTATCGCTAGACGCCATCGCAGAACCCTCGCCTCATGCTGGTCTCTGCTTTGCTGCGTTAATCCTATCAACCTGACACCAATTGCAAAAATAACACGAGTTCATGTTACGAAATGTCACAACAAGTTACAAATTCAAAACATAACCAAGATATAAACAATTGTTAAATCACAGCCATAGGATATATGAAAATCCCTCGGTCAGGTGGTCACCACTAAGGAAATCTCTGTTATATCCAGGACATCAACAGTGGAGTGCAGCCTGCGATGTCTGTGGTGCCTCGGTGTACTACAGAGCACAGTGAATGGTATGTCCAAGCAAGCACTGCCGGCCCCCAAGACAATGCACGGCACCGCCCAGAGTCCTAAACTAGTCGCAGCTAAGGATCAATTAGCATTTGATCAATAACAAGATGTAACACCTCACATACTGTCAGAGTGTCTCCGAGTCGTCCGTCGGTGGCATTATGGTGAACACAGTCCCACAACCATATAAGCTTCAACGAGAATGACTCCTTCATCTACCCACTGCTATCGAACCACCGGAAGTCTGGCATCGATCAGTCGCTCCACCAACTCCCACGTCTCTATGCTGTACTGAAGCGCAGATATTTTATACGCTTTTTGGTAGTGTTTTCATATAGTTTTTAGCATGTTTCATTAACTTTTTGTTATGTTTTTATTAAGTTTTATTCAAAAATCACATTTCTAGACTTCCCTATGAGTTTGTGTATTTTTCTGTGATTTTAGGTATTTTCTGACTGAAATTGAGGGACCTGAGCAAAAATATGATTCAGAGGCAGAGAAAGGACTGTAGATGCTGTTGGATTTTGATCCTCCTGCACTCGAAGTAGATTTTCTGGAGTTACAGAAGCCCAATTGGCGCGCTCTAAATTGCATTGGAAAGTAGACATCTTGGGCTTTCCATCAATGTATAATAGTCTATACTTTTCTCGATATTTGATGGACCAAACTGGCGTTAAACGCCAGCCAGAAACCCTTTTCTGGCGTAAAACGCCAGAACTGGCACTAAAACTGGAGTTAAACGCCCAAACTGGCACCCAAACTGGCGTTTAACTCCAAGTATGGCCTATGCACGTGAAAGCTTCAAAGCTCAGCACAAACAATCACAAAGTGGACCCCAAAAGTGGATTTTTGCACTATCTGCACTTAGTTACTCATTTTCTGTAAACCTAGGTTACTAGTTTAGTATAAAAAATACTTTTAGAGATTCATTTATAACTTATGACAATTTTTACATTTCATATTATATCTTCTATGGCATGAGTCTCTAAACCCCATAGGCGGGGGTGAGGAGCTCTGCTGTGTTTCAATGGATTAATGCAATTATTATTGTTTTCTATTCAATCACGCTTGATTTTATTCTAAGATACTCACTCGTACTTCAAAATGGAGAATATGATGATCCGTGACACTCATCATTATCCTCAACCTTATGAACGCGTGCTGACAACCACTCCCACTCATCATTATCCTCAACGTAGTCATTGGGCGACAGCTTCAGTGCGTCTCTTGCGTCTCTGATCCACGGACTGAGTCCGTGAGATTAGAACCTTCGTGGTAGAGGCTAGAACCAATTGGCAGCATTCCTGAGATCTGGAAAGTCTAAACCTTTTCTGTGGTATTCCGAGTAGGATTTGGAAGGGGATGACTGTGACAAGCTTCAAACTCACAAATGTTAGGCGCAGTGACAGTGTGCAAAAGGATAGAGAGATCCTATTCCGACACAAATGAGAACCGACAGATGATTAGCCGTGCGGTAGCTGTGCCTGGTATTTTTCATCCGAGACGAGAAACTCGACACTTGATTAGTCGTGCAGAAACCGTACTTGGACCATTTTCACTGAGAGGATCATACAGCCTGCCATGGAAGGAAGCCATTCGTGTTTGGAGAAGAAGACAGTAGGAAAGTAGAGATTCAGACGACAGAGCATCTCCAGAACCTCAACATGTTCCTCATTACTGAATCACAAGTATCATTTATTTCATGTTATTTACTTTTCATACACAAAAACATTTTTATCATTAATCTCCTGACTAAGATTTACAAGATAACCATAGCTTGCTTCAAGCCGACAATCTCCGTGGGATCGACCATTACTCACGTAAGGTATTACTTGGATGACCCAGTGCACTTGGTGGTTAGTTGTGCAGAGTTGTGAAAAGTGTGATCACAATTTCGTGCACCAAGTTTTTGGCGCCGTTGCCGGGGATTGTTCGAGTTTGGATAACTGATGATTCGTCTTGTTGCTTAGATTTGGAATAAATTATTTTTGTTGGTTTAGAGTCTTCTGTTTGAGTCTAGTTTCATGTTTTAAGTTTGGTGTCCTTTGTGTCCTTTGATGTGTGGAAAGCGATCCAACACAAAACTCACCGGCAAGTGTACCGGGTCGCATCAAGTAATAATAACTCACATGAGTGAGGTCGATCCCACAGGGATTGAAGGATTGAGCAATTTTAGTTTAGTGGTTGATTTAGTCAAGCGAATCAAGTTTTGGTTGAGTGGGTTGTATTTAACAGAATATAAATTGCTTGGAATGTAAAGGGAGAGGGGGAAATTGCAGTAAATTAAAGAACAGGAAAATAAACTTGCTGAATCTTAAAGAACAAGAAAGTAAATGACTGAAACTTAAAGTGCAAGAAATGTAAATTACAGAAACTTAAAGTGCAAGAAATGTAAATTGCTTGAATATAAAAGGGGTTTGAGGACTGGGATTGCAGAATCTAAACAAAGAGGAATTGAATTGCCACAATTAATAGAGCAGAAATTGAATTGGAAGCAATGAGAATTCAAACAGAAATTAAAATTAAAGTGCAGCAAGGTTCACAGAAGAACCAAAAGTAAATTGGGATCTCAGGGTTCAAGAGACTAGGTAGCAGAGCCTAGATCTCAATTACCTTCCTAGATCCAAGTTCTCAAAGCAATTAACAAGAAATTGAAGAAGAAACAGTAAAGAGAATGTAAATGGATTCAATTATGCAGAAAAGGAACTAAAGAGTTCTTGAGTGGAGATTGAGACAGAATTTCCTCAATTCTTAACACCCAAAACTCAAAACAAGGAAATTAAAAAAACCCAAACAAGAACGAGGAAGAAGAGAGATCAATTCTCCTCCCTAATTCTCTGAAATCTCAGTGAAGACACCAAGAGAAGTTCCAAAGTGCAAAAATAAAATTCAAAGCTCAAAGGAAGTGAAAAATTCAAAGGCAAAGCAAAAGGTCCTAATTACATCAAACTAGCTCCTATTTATACACT
>NC_029780.3:65299763-65359148 GCF_000817695.3 Arachis duranensis | reverse complement strand
GTACCATGTTGATGGCGCCATTGATGATCACAATTTCGTGCACCAAGTTTTTGGCGCCGTTGCCGGGGATTGTTTGAGTTTGGACAACAGACGGTTCATCTTGTTGCTTTGATTAGGTAATTTTCTTCTTGTTTCAACCTTTATTTTCTTTTAAAAAAATATTCAAAAATCTTTGAAAAAAATTTTGGGTTTCTTGTTTGTGTCTTGTGTCAAATTTTAAGTTTGATGTCAATTGCATGTTTTAATTTTTCTAAAATTTTCGAAAATATATGCATTGTGTTCTTTCTTGATCTTCAAGTTGTTCTTGTTTATTTTCCTTGTTTGATCTTTAGTTTTTCTTGTTCGGTGTCTTTCCTTGTTTTTCTTATCCATTTTCGAATTATTAGTATCCAAAGTATAAAGTTTTTTAAGTTTGGTGTTTTTTGTGTCCTTATTTCCCTAAAAATTTTTAAAATTTGTTCTTGGTGTTCATCTTGATCTTTAAAGTGTTCTTGGTGTTCATCTTGACATTCAAAGCTTTCTTCTTTGTTTTCTCTGTTTTGATCTAAAAATTCTAAGTTTGGTGTCATTTTATTGTTTTTCTCTTTTCTCATTAAATTCAAAAAAAATATATATATCTTTTCCTTTATTTACTCATCCTTTTTGAACTCATTAGGTTGACTTAGTCAAAAATTTTTAAAATTTGGTAGTTTCTTATTAGTCAAGTGATGCCAGGGCATCTAGGCCAGTTTCACTTACCTTTTCTTTACTGTTTTAGGGTAGTTTCATGCATTTTCTTAGTGAATAAGGCAAGTTTTGGATGAAAATATACTTACACCTTGATTCAAGCAAATATTGTGAATTTTACATGATTTCATAAGGATTTTGCAAGGATTGAATGACAAATTGATGATGCATAATCTCATGACTTGGGCTAGAGCTTTGATGCACTTTATTTGCTTGATTTCAGGAGAAAGGAAGCATGGAAGAACCACGTTAGTAGCCACGCTAATCTAGTTAAGGTGACCACTAACGTGGAATGGCAATGAGCTTGCAACGTTAATGAGAAAAGTGATCACCAATAACACCTGCGAAGCCATCATAAGCCCACGTTAATTGCCACGTTAACTAGGTTAACGTGGTAGTTAACGTGGAGATAAAGAGAGCTCCAGCGTTAGTGGTAAACGTGAACACCACTAACGCTCCAAAAGTTGGCAATTAGCCACGTTAAGAGTCACGTTAACTTAGTTAACGTGAACTCTAACGTGGAAGGGAAGAACAATGCCAATGTTAGTGACACTCACCTTTGTCACTAACGTTGGATCAAGCTAGCATTGCCCATGTTAGTGGTCACGTTAAGACCACTAACGTTAAAGTTAACGTGGAACTAAGATTGATGAGCTAACGTTAATGACACTCACTTTTGTCACTAACGTTGAAGATGGCATTCACTACCACGTTAGTGGCCACATTAACATAGTTAATGTGAACTCTAACGTGGAGAGTAGGGGTGCTTGGAGCGTTAGTGACAAAGGTAAGTGTCACTAACGCTCTCGAAGATAGGCATGCCCACGTTAAGAGTCACGTTAGTTATACTAACATGAACTCTAACGTAGGGAAAGAGGGGCACAAGGCAACGTTATTGGGAAAGGTGATTCCCAATAATGCTTGCGAAGGTTCATAAGGCAACGTTAGTGGTCACGTTAGTGCCACTAATGTTGAAGTTAACGTGGACCTTATGGGGTTGGAACGTTAGTGAAAAAGGTGATTGCCACTAACGTTCTTGAACCCACAATTTCACTTAACATTAACATCACTAACGCCCATGCCTAACTCACACTTTTCTGCAAGCTGAGCCCACTAAAGATTGTAACTGCTTCAACTCAAGATCTAAGGCCCACATCCAAGACTTGAAGAACTCACTAGAAGATCAAGAGGAGTAGTATATATAGGAGTAGTTTTAAACTATAGAGAAGCTTGGCACTTTGGAGAACTACCCTCTGTATATTTACTTTTCTGCAATTTTACTAGTAAAGGATGTATTCTTTTCTGCCATTTTCCATTCCCAAAGCTATGAACAACTAAACCCCTTTCATTGGGTTAGGGAGCTCTGTTGTAATTTGATGGATCAATTATAGTTTTCATTCTTCTTCTTCTTTCTTCTCTTTTGATTTACTAGAAAGCTTTCGATCTTAATTCAATTGGTTAGTTGTCTTGGAAAAGAAACTCTCCATAATTGGATCTCCTCTGAGCCTTGGAAAAGGGATGAGGAGATCATGCTAGAAATGCTTTCTCATGTTGGACCAAATTGGGGTCTGGGCGGATATAGTGACATGTAATCCTTCCAACACTTTGATTTGGAAATACATGTGGTATAATCAGTTACCATACTTCATCTCTTCCCATGAGCAATTAAATCAAGGAATTGGGAAATTGTTTAAGGTTAGAGAGATTGGATTTCCAAGGAATTGGGATCCAATCACTTAAGATTGCCAAGGAGATCAATAGATGCATTGATTGAGGAAGAGATGAAAATTAATTTGATCCGGAGAATGCAACATCTCCTAAGCCCAATGAATTCCCATTTTTGATCTTACCCATTCTCTTTACTTTTTGCCATTTATTTCCATGCTCATTTCCCCCAAATTCCCATTTAAGATTCTGCACTTTATTTTCTGCTATTTACTTTCCGGCCATTTAATTTTTTGCAATTCTCAAACTATACTCTGTTTAGCTCAACTAGCATACTCTTCCAACTAAAGTTGCTTGATCAATCAATCCCTGTGGGATTCGACCTCACTCTATTGTGAGTTTTTACTTGATGACAATTCGGTATACTTTCCGAAGGGAAATTTGTTGAGAGATAAGTTTTCGTGCATCATCAAGTCAAGATTTCAACTTTAAAAATTTTATCTTTTTAAATATTTTTCAAAATAAATTCTTTTTCAAATTTCTTTTTATATTTTTCGAAAATCTTGTATAAAATTTTTCAAAATTCTTTTTCTTTTTTTTAAATTTTCAAATTACTTGTCCCATTTTATCAGTTTGATTGAAAAATTTTAAGTTTGGTGTTTTCTTGTTAAGAAAGCTTCAATCTTTAAAATTTTAAATCATATCTTTTCCAAATCTTTTCTTTTATTTATTTTCTTACAAGTATTAATTTTCAAGTATCTTTAATTTTAGGACATATCTTTTTCAAAACTTCCTAACCACTTTCTCTCTCCTCATTTTTTTCGAAAATCCACACACAAAAATTTTCAAATCTTTTTAATTAATTAATTAATTTAGTTTTCTAATTTCTTTTATTTCTTTTTCCCTTCTTAATTTTTGAAACTTAAATTCAATTTTTTATTTATTTTATTTTATTTTTTCTTTTAATTTTGATTTTCAAAAAAAAAGAGAGAGAAAAAATTGTTTATTTGCAATTCATGTCATCTTCCTTTCTCCATCATGGACCTAAGTGAAAATAAACAGTCCAGAAAGACTCTAGGGTCATATGCTAACCCCATTACTACTTCATATGGAAGTAGTATCTGTATACCCTCCATCAGAGCCAGTAATTTTGAGTTAAATCCTCAGCTCATTATCATGGTACAGCAACATTGCCAGTATTTTGGTCTTCCACAGGCAGAACCTACTGAGTTTTTGGCACAGTTCTTACAAATTATTGACACTGTAGGTGATAAGGAAATAGATCAGGATGTCTACAGATTATTCCTATTTCCATTTGCTGTAAAAGACCAAGCTAAGAGGTGGTTAAATAACCAATCCAATGCCAACATAAGAACATAGAAACAGTTGTTAGACAAATTCCTAAATTAATATTTCCCTCCAAAAAAGATGACACAGCTAAGGCTGGACATCCAAGGCTTTAAACAAGAGGATCATGAATCTCTTTATAATGCCTGGGAGAGGTACAAAGGGATGCTAAGCAAATGCCCCTCTGAAATGTTTTCAGAATGGGTGCAGGTAGACATCTTCTACTACGGGCTTACAGAAAAGGTCCAGATGTCTCTAGACTACTCAGCTGGTGGATTTATATACATGAGAAATACAATTGAAGAGGCTCAAGAGCTCGTTGATACAGTTGCTAGAAATCAGCATTTGTACTTAAGTAGTGAGTCCTCCATGAAAGAAAAGGCTAAAGCAGTATCCACTGAACTTAGTCCTCCAGAACAAGTTGTTGAACTCAATCAGCAATTGCTTTTTATAACAAAACATCTAGCAGAATTTAAGGAGATGCTACAAGACACTAAAAATGCTAACAAGAATATGGAAGCCCAATTGGATCAGACAAGACAGCAGTTAGCTAAACAGATAACAAAAGAGTGCCAAGCTATTCATTTAAGGAGTGAGAAGATATTGAATGTTTCAACTCAAGGCAGCAGGAAACCAAGAAAGGAAAAACTGACAGAGGATGACAAACCCACTACCCAAAATCCCTCCGAGGACAGTAAGAGCCCTGAGAGGAATGATTCTAGCGTTCAAATGCCAGAAAAGGGTCAGAAGTCGGTGTTAAATGCCCATTCAGCACCCAATTCTGGTGTTCAAATGCCAGAAAAGGGCAGCAACCTGTCGTTAAACGCCCATGCAGCCCCCAATTCTAGCGTTTAAATGCCAATGGGGAATCAGACTCCTGCAAGTACTGATAACAACCCCCCTAGGCATACTTCTCCAACCATTTTTGTAGGAAGTAAACCTGCAGCAACTAAGGTTAAAGACTATAAAGCCAAAATGCCTTATCCTCGGAAACTCCGCCAAGCGGAACAAGATAAAATATTTGCCTGCTTTGCAGACTATCTCAGGACTCTTGAAATAAAGATTCCGTTTGCAGAGGCACTTGAGCAAATACCCTCTTATGCTAAGTTCATGAAAGAGATCTTAAGTCATAAGAAGGATTGGAGAGAAACTAAAAAAGTTTTCCTCACTGAAGAATGCAGTGCAGTCATTTTGAAAAGCTTACTAGAGAAGCTTAAAGATCCTGGAAGCTTTATGATACCATGCACATTAGAGAATACTTATACCAAGACAGCTCTATGTGTTCTTGGGGCAAGTATCAACCTGATACCTGCATCCACTATCAAAAAGCTTGGTTTGACTAATGAAGTTAAATCATCCCGGATATGCCTCCAACTTGCTGATGGCTCCACTGAAATTCTATCAGGCGTAATTAAGTACATGACTGTCAAGGTTAGGCCATTTGCCTTTTCCACTGACTTTGTGGTGCTGAAAATGGAGGAGAAAAAAGAGTGCAACTCTCATTCTAGGAAGACCTTTCTTAGCAACTGGATGAACCCTCATTGATGTCCAAAAAGGGGAGGTGACCCTGAGAGTCAATGAGGATGAGTTTAAGTTGAATGCTGTCAAAGCTATGTAGCATCCAAACACCCCAAATGACTGCATGAATGTTGATATTATTGACTCTCTGGTGGAAGAGGTCAATATGACTAAGAGTCTCGAATCAGAGCTAGAAGACATTTTTAAAGATGTTCAGCCTGATCTGGAGGAACCAAAGAAAACAAAAGAACCTCTGGAAACTCCTTAGGAAGAGAAGAAGCCTCCTAAACTCGAGCTCAAACTACTACCACCATCCCTGAAATATGTATTTCTGGGAGAAGATGACACTTTTCTGGAAATAATAAGCTCTGCTTTAGAGCCACAGGAAGAGAAAGCACTAATTCAGGTGCTAAGGACACACAAGATAGCTCTTGGGTGGTCCATAAGTGATCTTAAGGGCATTAGCCTAGCCAGATGCATGCACAAGATCCTATTGGAGGATGATGCTAAGCCAGTGGTTCAACTACAGAGGCGGCTGAATCCAGCCATGAAGGAGGTGGTGCAGAAAGAGGTTACTAAGTTACTAGAGGCTGGAATTATTTATCCTATTTCTGATAGCCCCTGGGTGAGCCCTGTCCAAGTTGTCCCCAAGAAAGGAGGCATGACAGTCGTTCATAATGAAAAGAATGAACTGGTTCCTACAAGAACAGTTACAGGGTGGCGTATATGTATTGACTACAGAAGGCTCAATACAGCCACCAGAAAGGATCATTTTTCTTTACCATTCATAGATCAGATGCTAGAGATACTAGCAGGTCATGATTACTACTGCTTTTTGGACGGTTATTCAGGTTACAACCAAATTACAGTAGATCCTCAGGACCAAGAGAAAACAGCATTCACATGTCCATCTGAGTTATTTGCCTACAGAAGGATGCCATTTGGTTTGTTCAATACACATGCAACCTTTTAGAGATGCATGCTCTCTATCTTCTCTGATATGGTAGAGAAATTACTCAAAGTCTTCATGGATGACTTCTCAGTGTTTGGAGACTCATTCAGCTCCTGTCTTGACCATCTAGCACTTGTTCTGAAAAGGTGCCAAGAGACTAACCTGGTTTTAAACTGAGAGAAATATCACTTCATGGTGACTGAAGGAATTGTCCTTGGTCACAAAATTTCGAACAAGGGATTAGAGGTGGATCAATCTAAGGTAGAGGTAATTGAAAAATTACCACCACCTGCCAATGTTAAGCCAATCAGAAGCTTTCTGGGGCACGCAGGATTCTATAGGAGGTTTATAAAGGATTTTCAAAAATTGCAAAACCTCTAAGCAATCTGCTGGCTGCCGACACACCATTTGTCTTTAACACAGAGTGTCTGTAGGTGTTTGAGACTCTGAAAGCTAAGCTGGTCACAGCACTAGTCATTTCTGCACTAGACTGGACATTACCATTCGAACTAATGTGTGATGGCAGTGACCATGCCATTGGTGCAGAATTGGGACAGAGGCATGACAAGCTTCTGCATGTCATTTATTATGCTAGCCGTGTTTTAAATGATGCGCAGAAGAATTACACAACCACAGAGAATGAGTTACTTGCAGTGGTTTATGCCATTGACAAGTTCAAATCTTATTTAGTAGGATCAAAAGTAATTGTGTACACTGACCATGCTGCTCTAAAATATCTCCTCACAAATCAGGATTCAAAATCCAGACTCATAAGATGGGTGTTGCTTCTGCAAGAGTTTGATATAGAAATAAGAGACAGAAAAGGGACAGAGAACTAAGTAGTTGACCACCTGTCCCGGATAGAACCAGTAGTAGGAGCATCCCTCCCTCCTACTGAGATCTCTGAAACCTTTCTGGATGAGCAATTGTTTGCCATTTCAAGAAGCACCATGGTTTGCAGACATTGCAAACTATAAAATTGTGAGGTTCATACCCAAAGAGTACAGTAGGCAGCAAACAAAAAATTGGTTTCTGATGCAAAGTACTACTTGTGAGATGAATCATATCTCTTTAAGAGCTGTGCAGACGGAAAAATCCATAGATGTGTACCTAGAAAAGAGGCGCAGAAGATCCTATGGCACTGCCATGGATCACAATATGGAGGACATTTTGGAAGTGAGCGACAGCCCCAAGGGTTCTCCAATGTGGCTTCTACTGGCCTACTCTCTATCGAGACTCCCGAGAGTTTGTAAGTAACTGTGACAGTTGCCAGAGAACTGGTAATCTGCCTCACGGTTATGCCATACCTCAGCAAGGGATCTTAGAGATTGAGTTGTTTGATGTATGGGGTATTGACTTCATGGGACCTTTCCCACCATTATATTCAAACACTTATATTCTGGTAGCAGTAGACTATGTATCTAAATGGGTAAAGGCAATTACAACACCTACCAATGATACTAAGACAGTGTTGAAATTCCTCTAGAAGCATATCTTCAGAAGGTTTGGTGTCCCTGGATTACTAATCAGTAATGGAGGCGCTCATTTCTGTAATAAACAACTTGACTCTACTCTGATCTGATATGGAATTAACCACAAAGTGGCAACTTCACATCATCCACAGATAAATGGGCAGGCTGAAGTCTCAAATAGAAAACTAAAATGAATCCTGGAATGGACTATAAGTACCTATAGAAGGGATTGGGCAAGAAGTCTCGATGATGCTTTGTGGGCATAGAGAACCACATTCCAGACTCCTATAGGGACCTCTCCATACCAGCTTGTATATGGAAAAGCCTGTCATCTGCCAGTGGAACTGGAACACAAGGCCTACTGGATGACCAGGTTCCTAAACCTTGATGCTAAGGCAGCTGGAGAGAAGAGATTACTCCAGTTGAATGAGCTAGAGGAGTTCAAACTCAATGCTTTCAAAAATGCTAAAATTTACAAGGAGAAAGCAAAAAGGTGGCATGACAGAAAGCTATCATCTAGAGTCTTTGAGCCAGGACAAAAGGTTCTGCTATTTAACTCTAGGCTCAAATTGTTCCCTGGAAAACTAAAATCCCGGTGGAAGGGACCATATGTGATTACAAGTGTGTCACCAAATGGATATGTAGAGCTTTAGGATATTAACTCTGACAAAAAGTTCATTGTTAATGGGTAGAGAGTCAAACATTATCTTGAAGATAATATTGAGCAAGAATGCTCAAAACTGAGACTAGATTAAAGCTCAGTAAAGTCCAGCTAAAGACAGTAAAGAAGCGCTTACTGGAAGGCAACCCAGCCATAGGCAGAAATTAGATGTTTTAAATTTATTTAATTTTGTTATTCATGTTTGATAATACATTTTAGTAAAGAGTTCACTGACATTAAAACGCCAGTAAAGAGGTATTTTGGGTGTTAAACGCCAAAATGGCTATCATTCTAGATGTTTAACACCAGTAAAGGTACCATTCTGGGCGTTAAACGCCAGAATGGGCAGCATTCTGAGCGTTTAACGCCAGAAACAGCAGCATCCTGGGCGTTCAGAAAAACGCCCAGTGACAAAGGATTTCTGGCGTTTAACGCCCAAATAGGCCACCATATGGGCGTTAAACGCCAGAATGGCTATCATTCTGGGCGTTTAACGCCAGAACAGCAAGGGGGAGGGAATTTTATTTCCAATTAAGTTTTTTTAAAATTTTCATGTTTTAATTAATAATTTTCTACATAAACATGTTTCAAATATTCATCTTCCGATTTCCATTTTAAAAAAAAAATATGATCTTATAAATTCTTCTTAATTCTTTTTCAAAACATTTTTAAAACTCATTTATCATTCCAATTTCTTTCCAAATCTTTTTAATTCATCCATATCATCTTTTATTCTTAATTACATCAACAAAAATTCAGATTTCACCTCCTCATATCTTTTTCAAATCTTTTAAATTTTAAAATCTTATCTTTTTCACATCATGTTTCTCTTTTTTTCAATCATATCTTTCTATCTTTTCTTCTCTAAAAATTTGAACCCACCCTCCCTCCCTTTTAAATACACATTCGGCCAACCCCCTTAACCCATTATTCGAATCTTGATCTCATTCTCTTCCACTTCTTTCTTTTCTTTTACTTGAGGACAAGCAAACCTCTAAGTTTGGTATGATTTTCCGTGATCACTGAGCTAACACAGATCAAGATCATGGCCCCTAAAGGAAAACAAACCACCCCAAGAGGCAAGAAAGAAAACAATCCAAAACCTTGGATACATAAGAGGTTCTGCACCGAAGAACATGCAGACCATTACTTCAAAATTGTGTGCCAAAGATCAATGATCCCGGAAGTTAAGTTTAATCTGAAAGAAAAGGAATACCTGGAGATCCAAGAGCAGATTCGAAACAGGGGCTGGGAAATCCTGGCTAATCCTAAGATACATGTTAGAAGAAACATGATCCATGAATTCTATGCAAATCTATGGATGACAGATAAGCAAAGAATGGAGGGAACTGCCTTTCACACCTTTCGAACTGTGGTCAGAGGAAAGGTTATTTACTTCCACCTTGATAAAGTGAGAGAAGTCCTCAAACTTCCTCAATTACAAGATGATTCAGAATCATTTAATAGGAGAATGGCTAAAGATAAAAAGCTGGATCAAGTTCTAGAGGACATATGCCTCCCTGGAACCAAGTGGATAACCAACTCAAAAGGTGTTCCAAACCAACTGAAGAGAGGAGATCTCAAACCAATTGCTAGGGGCTGGCTGGACTTCATCGGGCGTTCTATACTTCCCACCAGTAACCGCTCTGAAGTCACTGTCAAAAGGGCAGTGATGATTCACTGTATTATGCTGGGAAAGGAAGTGGAGGTTCATCAGCTGATTCCTTGTGAGATTTACATGTTTACAAACAAAGAATCCACTGAGGCCAAATTGGCTTACCCAAGCTTGATCAGTTTGTTATGTAAAGATGCGGGGGTGAAGATAGGAGTGGATCAGTATATCCCAGTTGAACACCCAATCACCAAAAAGGTAATGGATGGAACTCAAGTTCAAGACAACCTCATCAAGAGGAGGGCACATGAGCTCCTCCTAAAAATCCCTCAATTTGACTATTTGACCCGCTTAGAAGTATCTGTCACCAAGCTACAAGAAGCTACGGATCAACTCAAAGAAGAGCAGCAGAATCAAAATAGCATGATTTGCAAACTGCTCAAGGAACAAGAGAAGCAAGGGCATGAGCTACAGGAGCTAAAGCGCCAGAAGTTGAGGCCTAACTCTTTGATAACTTCTGTTATTAGAGACCTATTTTAAGAGTTGCATGAGCATTAGTATTAGAGTTGCATGAGCATTAGTATTATTTTTATAAATTAGGGTATAATTTACTCTTCTTATCATCATCAAACATGAATAAAATAGTAGATGTTTTTTAAAAGAGCAAGGGTGCAAATATTTCGAGTACAAAATAAGAAAAATTCAAATTATTTGTATGTGGTGGCATTACTTTAGCTCTCTGAATGAATGCATAAGTAGTGCATATTTTTTACACTAAAATTTGAGTAATGTTTGCTTCTTGAAAGAATGAGGTGAACAGAAAAATGTTATTGATAATCTGAAATATCATAAAATTTATTCTTGAAGCAAGAAAAAGCAGTGAAAAACACAAAGCTTGTCAAAAAAATGGCGAAAAAAATAATAAAGAAAAAGAAAGAAAAAGAAAAAGCAAAGCCAATAGCCCTTTAAACCAAAAAGCAAGGATAAAAAGGATCCAAGGCTTTGAGCATTAATGGATAGGAGGGCCCAAGGGAATAAAATCCTGGCCTAAGCGGCTAAATCAAGCTGTCCCTAACCATGTGCTTGTGGCATGAAGGTTCAGGTGAAAAGCTTAAGACTGAGTGGTTAAAGTCGTGATCCAAAGCAAAAAGAGTGTGCTTAAAAACCCTGGGCACCTCTAACTCGGGACTCTAGCAAAGCTGAGTCACATTCTGAAAAGGTTCACCCAATTATGTGTCTGTGACATTTATGTATCCGGTGGTAATACTGGAAAACAAGATGCTTAGGGTCACGCCAAGACTCATAAAGTAGCTGTGTTCAAGAATCAACATACTAAACTAGGAGAATCAATAACACTATCTGCATGCTGAGTTCTGAAAGAAGCCAGTCATTCTGAGTTTCAGGGGATAAAATGAGATGTCAAAACTATTCAGAAGCAAAAAGCTCTAAGCCCCACTCATCTAATTTGAATTTGAGCTTCATTAAAGACTCTGAGATTTTATTGCACCATAATCTTCTTTTTATCCTATTTTATTTTTCTAGTTGCTTGGGGATAAGCAACAGTTTAAGTTTGGTGTTGTGATGAGCAGATATTTTATACGCTTTTTGGTAGTGTTTTCATATAGTTTTTAGCATGTTTAATTCTATTTTTGTTATGTTTTTATTAAGTTTTATTCAAAAATCACATTTCTGGACATCACTATGAGTTTGTGTTTTTCTGTGATTTCAGGTTTTTTCTGACTGAAATTGAGAGACCTGAGCAAAAATCTGATTCAGAGGCTGAGAAAGGACTGCAAATGCTGTTGGATTCTGACCCTCCTGCACTAGAATTTGATTTTCTGGAACTATAGAAGCCCATGTGGAATTCTCTTAATTGCGTTGGAAGGTAGACATATTGGGCTTTCCAGCAATGTATAATAGTCCATACTTTGCCTGAGATTTGATGGCCCAAACTGGCGTTAAACGCCAGCTAGAAACCCTTTTCTAGCGTAAACCGCTAGAACTGGCACCAAAACTAGAGTTAAACACCCAAACTGGCACCCAAACTGGCATTTAACTCCAAGGATGGTCTATGCACGTCAAAGTTTAAAAGCTCAGCCCAAACACTCACCAAGTGGACCCCTGAAGTGGATTTCTGCACTATCTGCACTTAGTTACTCATTTTCTGTAAACATAGGTTACTAGTTTAGTATAAAAACTACATTTAGAGATACATTTAGAACTTATGAAATTTTTTACATTTCATATTGTATCTTCTATGGCATGAGTCTCTAAACCCCAAAGGTAGCGTGAAGAGCTCTGCTGTGTTTTAATGGATTAATGCAATTACTATTGTTTTCTATTCAACCACGCTTGATTCTATTCTAAGATACTCACTCGAACTTCAAAATCGAAAATATGATGATCCGTAACACTCATCATTATCCTCAACCTTATGAAAGCCTGCCTGACAACCACTCCCATTCTATTTAAGCTCAACGTAGTCATTGGGCGACAGCTTGAGTGTGTATCTCTTGGGTCTCAGATCCACGGACCGAGTCCGTGAGATTAGAACCTTCGTGGTAGAGGCTAGAACCAATTGGCAGCATTCCTGAGATCCAAAAAGTCTAAACCTTGTCTGTGGTACTCCGAGTAGGGTCTAAAAGGGGATGACTGTGATGAGCTTCAGACTCACGAATGTTGGGCGCAGTGACAGTGTGCAAAAGGATAGAGAGATCCTATTCCGACAGAAGTGAGAACCGACAGATGATTAGCCGTGCGGTAGCTATGCCTGGTATTTTTCATCTGAGACGAGAAAACCGACAGTTGATTAGCCGTGCAGAAACCGTACTTGGACCATTTTCGCTAAAAGGATCATACAGCCTGCCATGGAAGGAAGCCATGCGTGTTTGGAGAAGAAGATAGTAGGAAAGTAGAGATTCAGACAACAGAGCATCTCTAGAACCTTAACCTGTTCCTCATTACTGAATCACAAGTATCATTTATTTCATGTTATTTACTTTTCATAAACAAAATCATTTTTATCATTAATCTCCTGAATAAGATTTACAAGATAACCATATCTTGCTTCAAGCCGACAATCTCTGTGGGATCGACCCTTACTCACGTAAGGTATTACTTGGACGACCCAGTGCACTTGCTAATTAGTTGTGCGGAGTTGTGAAAAGTGTGATCACAATTTCATGAACCATGTACCACCTCTGGAAGTCACGAAAGCACCCCTCAAACGGTTCCCCATGTGTGCGTAGCCCAAGGTTGTACGCCACGTCCTGCAGGTTGATAGTGGCCTTGATGAATAGACTTTTGTGTGGTCTAGAATTCACAACAAATTCTCGTTGCAAGTATAGTTTCTAAACCAACAATAATCCTTTCATGCAAAAATTTGGTATGCATTAGGATTGGAGTTATACCTATATGAGGCCGGAGGAGGTTGTTGCCAAGAAGGTTGTCCATAAGCTTGTGGCTCCTCCCAACCTTGATTGCTCCATCCTTGGCGCATGTTGTCATTGAGGCTCACATCTCCTACAACACAATTAGAACCAAACTCATAGCCAAAGTGAGAATTCATGGTGAAAGCAAAATAAAACTAACAAAGTTCTAAGCTAACAAAAGCTAACAAACAAGCAAAAGACAACTATCTTCACACTATTCACATATATACAATAACCAATAACAAGGCACACAATTGCAAGTCCCCGGCAACGGCGCCATTTTGATGATTGGACTTTTGTGTGGTCTAGATTTCACAATAAATTCTCATTTCAAGTATAGTTTCTAAACCAACAATAATCCTTTCATGCAAAAATTTGTTTGTCACAAGTAACAAACCCCTAAAATTAATAAACCGAAGTATTTAAACCTCGGGTCGTTCTCCCTAGGAATTGTAATAAAGTGCTCTTGTTATTTGTTATGAGTTGTATATTTTGGGGTTTTTGCATGAGAAACATGAAACGTGAATGGTAATGAAAATCAAATGATAAAACGGTCTTGGCAAAGTTTGGTGGTCAGGGATTCCTATCCTTATCACTCAAATCTCATCATGATAATTGCAAAGATCAATCTCATGAAATCATCCTCTAACTAGTAAAAGAGAGCCAAATGAGATATATCAATCGAAGTCCATAATCCATAAATCCTAGCTATTCACTATTCCAAAAGAGAGTCAATGGCTACTGATGAGCGGATAATATATACGCTTTTTGGCATTGTTTTTAGGTAGTTTCTAGTATGTTTTAGTTACTTTTTAGTATATTTTTCTTATTTTTTATGCAAAAATCACATTTCTGGAATTTACTATGACTTTGTGTGTTTTTCTGTGATTTCAGGTATTTTCTGGCTGAAATTGAGGGACCTGAGCAAAAATCTAATTCAGAGGCTGAGAAAGGACTGCAGATGCTGTTGGATTCTGACCTCCCTACACTCGAAGTGGATTTTCTGGAGCTAAAGAAGCCCAATTAACACGCTCTCAATTGCTTTGAAAGGTAGACATCTTGGGCTTTCCAGAAATGTATAATAGTGCATACTTTGCCCGAGATTTTGATGGCCCAAACTGGCGTCCAAATGCCCACCAGAGACCCTTTTCTGGCATAAAACGCCAGAACTGGCACCAAAGCTGGAGTTAAATGCCCAAATTGGCACCAAAACAGGCGTTTAAACTCCAAGAAGAGCCTATGCACATGAAAGCTTCAATGCTCAGCTCAAACACACACCAAGTGGGCCCCGGAAGTGGATTTCTGCACTATCTACTCATTTTCTGTAAACCTAGTTTACTAGTTCAGTATAAATAGCACTTTTTACTATTGTATTCACATCTTTGGACCATTCTTCGATCCTTAGATCAGGTCTTTGACCACTGTTTTGATTGTATTATGCCATTTGGGAGGCTGGCCATTCGGCCATGCCTAGACCTTGTTCTTATATATTTTTCAACGGTGGAGTTTCTACACCTCACAGATTAAAGGGAGGAGCTCTGCTGTTCCTCGAGTATTAATGCAAGTATTATTGTTTTTCTATTCAATTCACGCCTATTTCTCCTCCAAGATATACTCGTGTACTTAATTCAGTTAAGTTAGAATGAAGGGGTGACCCGTGACAATCACCCAATCTTCGTTACTCGCTTAGCCAAGATCCGCGTGCCTGACAACCACAAAGCGGTCTACATGATGTTCGACATAGTCATTGAACGACAGCTGCAGTATAATCTCTTTGGTCTCTAACCCACGTATCTGAATTACCTCTTTGACAATAGAGCATTCGAATCCGTGACGTTAGAACCTTCGTGGTATAAGCTAGAATCAATTGCCAGCATTCTTGAGATCCAAAAAGTCTAAACCTTGTTTGTGGTATTGCGAGTAGGATCTGGGATGGGATGACTGTGACGAACTTCAAACTCGTGACTGTTGGGCGCAGTGACAGTGTGCAAAAGAATACATGTATTTTATTCCGACACGATCGAGAACCAACAGCTGATTAGCTATACGGAAAATCGTAGAGGACATGTTTTCGCTGAGAGGACGGATGGTAGCCATTGACAACGGTGATCTACCAACATATAGCTTGCCATGGAAGGGAGTACGCATGATTGGATGAGGACAATAGGAAAGCAGAGGTTCAGAGGCAACAAAGTATCTCCAAGTGCTTATCTGAAATTCCCACCAAGGAACTACATAAGTAATTGTGTTTTATTTTCCATTTTAATTATCTTTTAATTATCAACACCTCATAACCATTTGAATCCGCCTGACTGAGATTTACAGGATGACCATAGCTTGCTTCAAGCCGACAATCTCCGTGGGATCGACCCTTACTCACATAAGGTATTACATGGACGACCCAATGCACTTGTTGGTCAGCTATGCGGAGTTGTGAAAAGTGTGAATCACAATTTCGCATACCAAGTTTTTGGCGCCGTTGTCGGTAATTGTTCGAGTTTGGACAACTGACGGTTCATCTTGTTGCTTAGATTAGGTAATTTTCTTCTTGTTCTATTTTCAAAAAATTTTCAACAATCTTTCAAAAAAAATTTCTAATTTCCGAAAATTTTTCAAAAAAAAATTGTGTTTCTTGTTTGAGTCTAGAGTCAAATTTTAAGTTTGCTGTCAGTTGCATGTTTTTATTTTTCTAGCACTTTTCGAAAACTCATGCATATGTTCTTCTTGATCTTCAAGTTGTTCTTGATGATTGTCTTTGTTTGATCTTGTGATTTCCTTGTTTTGTGTCTTTTCTTGTTTTTCATATGCATTTTTAATTTGTTAGTGTCTAAGCATTAAAAATTTCTAAGTTTGGTGTCTTGCATGTGTTTCTTTTCTTAAAAATTTTTCAAAAATATATTCTTGATGTTCATCATGATCTTCAAAGTATTCTTGGTGTTCATCTTGACATTCAAAGTGTTCTTGCATGCATCATTGGTTTTGATCCAAAATTTTTATGTTTTGAGTCAATTTTTTTGTTTTTCTCTTTACTCTTTTTTCAAAAATAAAAAAATATCTTTTCCTTATTTTACTCAAAAATTTCAAATTTTTGGGTTGACTTAGTCAAAGATTTTTAAAATTTAGTTGTTTCTTGTTAGTCAAGTCAAAATTTCAATTTAAAAATTCTATCTTTTCAAATCTTTTTCAAAAATCAAATCTTTTTCATTTTTCTTCTTAATATTTTCGAAAATTTTAAAAATTGATTTTCAAAATCTTTTTCTTATTTTTATTTCATATTTTCGAAAACCTTGCTAACAATTAAGGATTTGATTCAAAAAATTTCAAGTTTCTTACTTTCTTGTTAAGAAATGTTCAATCTTAAATTCTAGAATCATATCTTTTAGTTTCTTGTTAGTCAAGTCATCAATTTTAATTTTAGAAATCAATCTTTTTAATTTCTTTTTTAATCATATCTTTTCAAACATATCTTTTTCCATCAAATCTTTTTCAAATCATATCTTTTTCAAATTTTAATTTCAAAATCTTTTTCTAACTTCTTATCTTTTCAAAACTTACTATTTCTTATCTTTTTCAAAACCACCTAACTACTTTTTCACTTCTCATTTTCGAAAATCACCTTCCTCTTTTCAAAAATCTTTTTAATTAACTAATTGTTTTAAACTCTAATTTTATTTTAATCTTTTTATAATTTTTGAATATTAACTAATATTTAAAACAAAAACAAAAATATTTTTCTTTTTCTTTTATTTAATATTCGAATTCCCTCTCTCTCTCATCTCTTTCTATTTATTTATTTATTTACTAACACTTCTCTCCTTTTTAAAATTTAAACCCTCTCTCCCTCTCTGTGTTCGAATTCTCTTTATTTTCTTTCTACCTCATTCTTCTCTTCTTCTCTTCTTCTACTCACATCAAGGAATCTCTATAGTGTGACATAGAGGATTCTACTTCTTTTTTGTTCTCTTCTTTTTCACATGAGCAGGAACAGGGATAAAGATATTTTTGTTGAAGCCGATCCTGAACCTTAAAGGACTCTGAAGAGGAAGCTAAGAGAAGCTAAAGCACAACTCTCTGGAGAGGACCTGACAGAAATTTTCGAAAAAGAAGAAGACATGGCAGCCAAAAATAACAACAATGCCTGAAATGCATGGAAGATGCTTGGTGACTATGCTGTACCAACTTCCAACTTCTATGGAAGATGCATCTCAATTCCTGCCATTGGAGCAAACAACTTTGAGCTTAAGCCTTAATTAGTTTCTCTAATGCAACAGAATTGCAAGTTTCATGGACTTCCATCAGAAGATCCTCATCAATTCTTAACTGAATTCTTGCAGATCTGTGATACTGTTAAGACCAATGGGGTTGATCCCGAGGTCTACAGACTTATGCTTTTTCCCTTTGCTGTGAGAGACAGAGCTAAAACATGGTTGGACTCACAACCTAAAGAAAGCCTGAACTCTTGGGACAAGCTGGTCAATGCTTTCTTGACCAAATTCTTTCCACCTCAAAAGATGAGTAAGCTCAGAGTGGACGTCCAAACCTTCAGACAGAAGGAAGGTGAATCCATCTATGAAGCTTGGGAAAGATACAAGCAATTAACCAAAAGGTGTCCTTCTGACATGTTTCCAGAATGGAGCATCATATGTATATTCTATGATGGTCTGTCTGAAATTCAAAGATGTCATTGGATCACTTTGCTGGTGGATCCCTTCATCTGAAAACACTTACAAAAGCCCAGGAACTCATTGAGATGGTTGCAAATAACCAGTTCATGTACACTTCTGAAAGGAATCCTGTGAATAATGGGGTGACTCAAAAGAAAGGAGTTCTTGAGATTGATACTCTGAATGCCATATTGGCTCAGAACAAAATATTAACTCAGTAAGTCAATATGATTTCTCAGAATCTGACTGGATTGCAAGCTGCATCCGGCGGTGCTAAAGATGCCTCCTCTGAAGGAGAGGCTTATGAACCTGAGAATCCTATAATGGAAGAGGTGAATTACATGAGAAAATCCTATGGAAACACCTATAATCCTTCATGGAGGAATCATCTAAATTTCTCATGGAAGGATCAACATAAGCCTCAATAAGGCTTCAATAACAATAATGGTGGGTGAAATAGGTTTGGCAATAGCAAACCTTTTCCATCATCTTCTCAGTAACAGACAGAGAACTTTGGGCAGAGCCTCTCTAGCTTAGCAAACATAGTCTCTGATCAATCTAAGGCCACTCTCAGTTTCATGACTGAGGCACAGTCCTCCATCAGAAATTTGGAGGCACAAGTGGGTCAGCTAAGTAAAAGAGTTACTGAAACTCCTCCTAGTACTCTCCCAAGCAATACAGAAGAGAATCCAAAAAGAGAGTGCAAGGCCATCTACACGTCCAACATGGCCGAACTTGTAAAGGAGGGAAAGGCAGTAATTCCCAGTAAGGAAGACCTCATAGGACATCCACTGGCCAACAAGGAGTTCCCTATTGAGGAACCAAAGGAGTCTGAGGCCCATCTAGAGACCATAGAGATTCCACTGAACTTCTTATTACCATTCATGAGCTCTGATGAGTATTCTTCCTCTGAAGAAGTGATGATTGGATTTTTGACAGTTTAGAATTTCACTAATGAAATCTCGTTGTAAAGTATAGTCTCTAAACCAACAATAATCCTTTCATACAAAAATTTGTTTGTCACAAATACAAACCCCTAAAATCTATAAACTGAAGTATTTAAACCTCGGGTCGTCTCTCAAAGGACTTGCAGGGTTGTGTTCTTGTTATTGGTTATGACTTGTATATTTTGGGGTTTTGAATCAGAAACATGAAAAGTAAATGGTAATGAAATTCTAATAACAAAACGGTCTTGGCAAAGGTTGGTTATCAAGGGTCTCTATCCTTATCACTAACCACAATTATGATAGTTGCAAGGAACAATCCCACTAAGTCATCCTCTAACAAGTAGCAAGGAAAGTCAAGTGAGTTATATCAATCCAAGTCCATAAATCCTAGCTTTCCACTAATTGAATTAATGAAGGCTAGAGTCAAAGGATATCAACTATCAATCACTTGAACATTAGTAACTCAAGAAGTCCTAAGTTACCTTCCCAAGCCAAGAACATAGAATTCTACTCTAACATCTTTCCAAGCATTTCATCAAACACTTGGAAGGTAAAAAAGAAAAGCATAGTAAATCACAACAAGAATAAATTCTAACAACAATCAAATGCAAAGAATCAACAACAACAATCAAGGAAATCACAATTGTCATGAATTACCTCAAATTGCATTAAAAGAAAATAAGAGAAACAAAAGTAGATCCACAACAAAGTAAAGAATTACAAGGATTAAACTACAAAACTAGAGAGAGGGAGAGTAGAGGAGTAAGAATTGATAAAGGAATAGTAAAGCAAATCATGAATTAAATCTACATCTAAGAGGAGAGATTAACCTCAACCTAATCTTAATTCTAATTCTAGAGAGAAATGAGAGCTTCACTCTCTAAACCTAATCCTAATGTGTATGAATGAACTAAAGATACTAGAATGGTAGCATGATGATTTCCCCCTTCAATCCTTGATCCTTTAAAGTATTTTGGCACCAAAATTGGTTGCAACTTGGCCCCACAGCTTCCCAGAAATCGCTGGGCACATTTTCTATTTAAAAATCACGTGCGGCCTTCAGCATGCATGCGCGCCCATGGCGTTTTCCAATTCTTTGGCTTTTCATGATTTCTCCACTTTGCATGCTTTCCTCTTTACTCCTTTGATCCATTCCTAGCCCTTTTCAATTTGAGATCACTAACAAACACATCAAGGCATCTAGTGGAATCAAAGGGAGATTAAAATCATCAAGTTAAAGGCCTAAAAAGCATGTTTTCACATCTAAGCACACATAAGGAGACAATCACAAAACTATGCTAATTCATTGAATAAATGTGAGGAAAGGTTATCAAAGTTCTCTAAATTCAACACAAGATAAACCCTAAAAACGGGGTTTATCAACCTCCCCACACTTAGACCTTAGCATGTCCTCATGCTAAATTAAGAATGAACTAAGGGGTATGACATTTATTAAATACAACTAAGCTACATGCAACCTATCTAAATGCAACTACCTATAATGAATGCACTTGCTTGGTCAAAACAAATCAATTTCCAAGAGATCATATAGAAGCACAAGGGCTTAGAGCAATAGGAATTAAATCCAACCCACAATTGTACTGAAACTATCAAAAGGGTTTATAAACTTGCATGAATATAGATGATAGTGGTGAAAACATGTAATTGAGTCTCGAACCCTCACTGGAAGTGTTTACACTCTATTCACTCGGTGTTTGGGGTTGATCCACTCAATTCTCCCCCAGTCATGCTTTTCCAAAATTTGTTCCTCATCTAACAATCAACAACCATTCAATGCATGCATACAAATATCATGAGGTCTTTTCATTGGTTGTAATGGGGATAGGGTCAAGGTAGGATCATATATGGATAAGTGGACTAGAATTTGGATCCTTGATGGGCTTAAACTTTCCCACCTAACCTATATAATGACCTATATAATTGAGTTCTATCCTAACTACCCATCTTTCACTTTTTCACATACTCATGCATTTTCTTTTCATTTCACAACACTTATGCATTGATCTTTGATTGAGCTTTGCTTTGGAGCATTTTGTCCCCTTTTTATTTTTTTTCTTTTTTTCTTTTTCTAGTTTTTTTTCTTTTTCACATTTAACTTTTTTTCTTTTGTTTTTCTCATTTTTTTCTTTCAAGCCTCATGCAACATCATCAATGCACAAAGTCGATACATTTAGTCAATACATGAGCATGCACCCAATTTCCAAATATAAAAATACAAAACATTTTTTTTATCCCAACCAATGTTTCTAAATCTCCCCAAATTTGAATAACAAACACTCTCACTAGCCTAAGCCAATCAAAGATCCAAACAAGGAACTTTTATTGTCTTCCGTTTTAAGGCTTGTTGTGCTAAAATAAAGAATAATTGGGTTAAGCGTAGGCTCAAACTTGGTAGCAATGGATGGTAAAAAGTAGGCTATTTGGTTAAGTGAGCTAATGAAATAATGGCCTCAATCATATAAATGCATGAATACAAGGAATAATTAGACATATAGAATTGGGCAAATCAAGGATCACAATTGGTGCACAAAATTGTGATCATCAACAATGGTGCCAAAGACTTGGTGCTCTCAAACGTGAATCACACTTTGTCACAACTTCGCACAACTAACCAGCAAGTGCACTGGGTCGTCCAAGTAATACCTTACGTGAGTAAGGGTCGATCCCACGGAGATTGTCGGCTTGAAGCAAGCTATGGTCATCTTGTAAATCTCAGTCAGGCGGATTCTAATGGTTATAATGGTTTCCGAATATAAAGATAAATAAGGCATAAAATAGAGATAGAGATACTTATGTAATTCATTGGTGGGAATTTTAGATAAGCGCATGAAGATACTGTGTTCCTTCGAAATCTCTACTTTTCCTACTGCTTTCATCTAATCATTCTTACTCCTTTCCATGGCAAGCTGTATGTTTGGGTTTCACCAGTGTCAATGGCTACCTCCCGTCCTCTCAGTGAAAATGGTCCAAATGCGCTGTCACCGCACGGCTAATCATCTGTCGGTTTTCGATCATGTTGGAATAGAATCCAGTGATTCTTTTGCATCTGTCACTACGCCCAATACTCGTGAGTTTGAAGCTCGTCACAGTCATCCCATCTCAGATCCTACTCGAAATACCACAGACAAGATTTAGACTTTCTGGAGCTTAGGAATGGCCGCCAATAATTCTAGCTTATACCAAGAAAACTCTTATTAAGGAATCCAAGAGATACTCATTCAATCTAAGGTAGAACGGAGGTGGTTGTTAGGCACGCGTTCATAAGTGAGAATAGTGATGAGTGTCACGGATCATCACATTCATCAGGTTGAAGTGCGAATGGATATCATAGAATAAGAATAAGTGTGAATTGAATAGAAGAACAATAGTACTTTGCATTAAAACTCGAGATACAGCAGAGCTCCACACTTTAATCTATGGTGTGTAGAAACTCCACCATTGAAAATACATAGGTAATGGTCCAGCCATGGCCGAATGGCTAGCCCCTATGAAGGTCTAAAATCGCACACACTGATTAAAGAACTCTCAAAAGACTCTAAATACAATAGTAAAAAGTTCTATTTATACTAAACTAGTTACTAGGGTTTACAGAAATCAGTCTAAGTGCAGAAATCCACTTCCGGGGCCCACATTGGTGTGTGCTTGGGCTGAGCTTGAGCTTTACACGTGCAGAGGCTCCTATTGGGGTTAAACGCCAAGTTGTAACGTGTTTTTGGTGTTTAACTCTGGTTTGTGACGTGTTTCTGGCGTTTTACTCCAGAATGCAGCATAGAGCTGGCATTGAACGCCAGTTTGCTGGAAAGCCCTGGATGTCTACTTTCCAACTCAATTGAGAGCACGCAATTTGGAGTTTTGTAGCTCCAGAAAATCCATTACAAGTGCAGGGAGGTCAGAATCCAACAGCATCAGCAGTCCTTTGTCAGCCTCCTATCAGATTTTTGCTCAAGTCCCTCAATTTCAGCCAGAAAATACCTGAAATCACAGAAAAACACACAAACTCATAGTAAAGTCCAAAAATGTGAATTTCGCATAAAAACTAATAAAAACATCCCTAAAAGTAGCTAGATCTTACTAGAAACTACCTAAAAACAATGTCAAAAGCGTATAAATTATCCGCTCATCACAACACCAAACTTAAATTTTTGCTTGTCCCCAAGCAATTGAAAATCAAATAGGATAAAAAGAAGAGAATATACTACAAATCCCAAAATATCAATGAATATTAGTTCTAATTAAATGAGCGGGACTTGCAGCTTTTTGCTTCTGAATAGTTTTGGCATCTCACTTTATCCTTTGAAATTCAGAATGATTGGCATCTATAGGAACTCAGAATTTCAGATATTGTTATTGATTCTCTTAGTTAAGTATGTTAATTCATGAACACAGCTACTTTTATGAGTCTTGGCCGTGGCCCTAAGCACTTTGTTTTCCAATATTACCCCCGGATACATAAATGCCACAAACACATGACTGGGTGAACCTTTTCAGATTGTGACTCAGCTTTGCTAAAGTCCCCAGTTAGAGGTGTCCAGAGCTCTTAAGCACACTCTTTTTGCTTTGGATCACGACTTTAACCACTCAGTCTCAAGCTTTTCACTTGGACCTGCATGCCACAAGCACATGGTTAGGGACAGCTTGATTTAGCCGCTTAGGCCTGAATTTTATTTCCTTAGGCCCTCTTATCCATTGATGCTCAAAGCCTTGGATCCTTTTTACCCTTGACTTTTGGTTTTAAAGGCTATTGGCTTTTTCTGCTTGCTTTTTTTTCTTTTTCTTTCTTAAAATTTTTTTTTCGCAAGCTTTGTTCTTCACTCCTTTTTCTTGCTTCAAGAATCAATTTCATAATTTTTCAGATTATCAATAACATTTCTCTTTGTTCATCATTCTTTCAAGAGCCAACAATTTTAACATTCATAAACAGCAAGATCAAAAATATGCACTATTCAAGCATTCATTCAGAAAACAAAAAGTATTGTCACCACATCAATATAATTAAACTAATTTAAAGGATGAATTCAAAACTCATGTACTTATCGTTCTTTTATATTAAAAACATTTTTCATTTAATAAAGGTGAAGGATTCATGGAATTATTCATAGCTTTAAGACATAGTTACTAAATACTAATGATCATGTAATAAAGATACAAACATAGGCAAACATGAAGTTCAAAAACCAAAAAACAGAGAGATAAGAACAAGGAAGTTAAGGAATGAGTCCACCTTAGTGATGATGGCGCCTTCTTCTTTAAAGACCAATGGTGTTTTTGAGCTCCTCTATGTCACTTCCTTGCCTTTGTTGCTCCTCCCTCATAGCTCTTTGATCTTCTCTAATCTCATTGAGAATGATGGAGTGTTCTTGGTGTTCCACCCATAATTGGTTCATGTCATGACTCAATCCTTCTAGAGATGTGTTGAGTTGTTCCTAATAGTTGTTTGGAGGAAAATACATCCCTTGATGCATCTCAGGAATTTCTTGATGATGAGCTTCCTCATGCGTCTCTTGAGATCCATGAATGGGCTCTCTTGTTTGCTCCATCCTCTTCTTAGTGATGGGCTTGTCCTCTTCAATGAGGATGTCTCCTTCTATGACAACTCCAGCTAAGTTGCATAGAGGGCAAATGAGATGAGGAAAAGCTAGCCTTGCCAAGGTGGAGGGCTTTTTGGCTACTTTGTATAGTTCTAGAGAGATGACTTCATGAACTTCTACCTCCTCTCCAATCATGATGCTATGGATCATGATGGCCCGATCCACAGTTACTTCGGATCGGTTGCTAGTGGGGATGATGGAGTGTTGGATGAACTCCAACCATCCTCTAGCCACAGGCTTAAGGTCCAGTCTTCTCAATTGAACCGGCTTGCCTTTTGAGTCTCTTTTCTATTGAGCTCCTTCCACACATATGTCCATGAGGACTTGGTCCAACCTTTGATCAAAGTTGACCCTTCTAGTGTAGGGGCGTGCGTCTTCTTGCATCATAGGCAAGTTGAACGCCAACCTTACGTTCTCCGGACTGAAATCTAAGCATTTCTCCCGAACCATTGTAAGTCAATTCTTTGGGTTTGGGTTCATGCTTTGATCATGGTTCCTAGTGATCCATGCGTTTGCATAGAACTCTTGAACCATTAAGATTCTGACTTGTTGAATGGGATTAGAGAGAACTTCCCATCCTCTTCTTCTAATCTCTTGTTGGATCTCTGGATATTCGCCCTTTTTGAGCTTAAAAGGGACCTTAGGGATCACCTTTTTCTTGGCCACAACTTCATAGAAGTGGTCTTGATGGGATTTTGAGATGAATCTCTCCATCTCCCATGACTCAGAGATGGAAGTAATTGTCTTTCCTTTCCTCTTTCTTGAGGTTTCTCTGGCCTTAGGTGCCATCAATGGTTATGGAAAAACACAAAAAAAGCTATGCTTTTACCACACCAAACTTAGAATGTTGCTCGCCCTCGAGCAAAAGAAGGAAGAATAGAAGAAGAAGAAGAAGAAGATATGGAGGAGAGAGAGAGAGAGGTGTGTGATCGACTAAGGGGGAGAAGAGAGGGTTGTGTTATGTGAAAATGAAGAAGGGTGGAGGGGTTTATATAGTGGAGGGAGAGGGGTTTGGTTTCGGTCATTTAGGGTGGGTTTGGGTGGGAAAGAGATTTTGAATATGAAGGTAGGTGGGGTTTATGGGGAAGAGTGGACAGATGTGATTGGTGAAGGTGTAATGGGAAAGAGAGATTGAGGTGATTGGTGAAGGGTATAGTGTTATTGGATTGTGTGAAGAAGGGAGAAGTGGGGTAGGTGGGGATCCTGTGGGGTCCACAGATCCTGAGGTGTCAAGGATTTATCATCCCTGCACCAATTAGGCGTGTAAAATGCCCTCTGTATGCAATTCTGGCGTTTAACGCCAGACTGCAGCTTATTTCTGGAGTTAAATGCCCAAATGTAGCATGTTTCTGGCGTTTAACGCTAGTCTGATGCTTGTTTCTGGCATTAAATGCCAGCTTGGTGCTTGTTTCTGGCGTTAAACGCCAGACAGATGCTTGTTTCTAGCGTTTAAACACCGGACAGCTCTTCCTTCAGGGTGTGCTTTTTCTTCTGCTATTTTTTATTCTTTTTTAATTTTTGCAATTGTTTTGTGACTCCACATGATCATAAACCTAATAAAACATAAAAGAATAATAGAAATATAGATAAATAAAAATTGGGTTGCCTCCTAATAAGCGCCTCTTTAATGTCAATAGCTTGACGGTGAGCTCTCATGGAGCTTCACAGATGTTCAAAGCATGATGAGGGCCTCCCAACACAAACTTAGAGTTTGGATGTGGGGGCTTCTCAACACCAAACTTAGAGTTTGGTTGTGGCCTCCCAACACCAAACTTATAGTTTGATTATGGGGGCTCTGTTTGACTCTGTATTGAGAGAAGCTTTTCATGCTTCCTCTCCATGGTTGCAAAGGAAGATCCTTGAGCTTTAAACACCAGGTAGTCCCCATTCAATTGAAGGACTAGCTCTCCTCTGTCAACATCAATTATAGCTCCTGTTGTGGCTAGGAAGGGTCTTCCAAGGATGATGCATCATCCTCATCCTTCCCAGTGTCTAGGATTATGTAATCAGCAGGGATGTAAAGGCCTTTAACCTTCACTAACACGTCCTCTACCAATCCATAAGCTTGTTTTATTGACTTGTCTGCCATCTCTAATGAGATTCTTGCAGCTTGTACCTCAAAGATCCTCAGTTTCTCTATTATAGAGAGTGGCATAAGATTTATACCTGACCCCAGGTCACACAAAGCCTTCTCAAAGGTCATGGTGCCTATGGTATAGGGTATTAAGAATTTACCAGGATCTTGTTTCTTTTGAGGTAAAGTTTGCTGAACCCATGTATTTAGTTCACTAATGAGCAAGGGAGGTTCATCTTCCCAAGTCTCATTACCAAACAACTTGGTATTCAGCTTCATGATGGCTCCTAGATATTGAGCAACTTGCTCATCAGTTACATCTTCATCCTCTTTAGAGGAAGAATAGTTCTCAGAGCTCATGAATGGCAGAAAGAAGTTTAATGGAATCTCTATGGTCTCTATATGATCCTCAGATTCCTTTAGGTCCTCAATAGGGAACTCCTTTCTGTCTGGGAGACGTCCCATGAGGTCTTCCTCATTGGGATTCACGTCCTCCCCTTCCTCTTTGGATTCGGCCATTTTGATTATATCAATGGCCTTGCACTCTCTTTTTGGATTCTCTTCCGTATTGCTTGGGAGAGTACTAGGAGGAGTTCCAATGATTTTCTTACTCAGCTGACCCACTTGTGCCTCCAAATTTCTAATGGGGGACCTTGTTTCATTCATGAAACTTAAAGTGGCCTTAGATAGATCAGAGACTATGTTTGCTAAGCTAGAGGGGCTCTGCTCAGAATTCTCTGTCTGTTGCTGAGAAGATGATGGAAAAGGCTCGCTATTGCTAAACCTGTTTCTTCCACCATTATTAAAGCCTTGTTGGTGCTTTTGTTGATCCATCCATGATAAATTTGGATGATTTCTCCATGCAGGATTATAGGTGTTTCCATAGGCTTCACCCATGTAATTCACCTCTGCCATTGCAAGGTTCTCAGGATCATAAGCTTCTTCTTCAGAAGATGCTTCTTTAGTACTGTTGGATGCATTTTGCAATCCATTCAGACTCTGAGAAATTATGTTGACTTGCTGAGTCAACATTTTGTTCTGAGCCAATATGGCATTCAGAGCATCAATTTCAAGAACTCCCTTCTTTTGAGGCATCCCATTACTCACAGGATTCCTCTTAGAGGTGTACATGAATTGGTTATTTGCAACCATGTCAATGAGTTCTTGAGCTTCTGCAAGCGTTTTCTTTAGGTGAATGGATCCACCTGCAGAATGGTCCAGTGACATCTTGGATAATTCAGACAGACCATCATAGAATATATCCAGGATGGTCCATTCTGAAAGCATGTCAGAAGGACACTTTTTGGTCAGTTGCTTGTATCTCTCCCTAGCTTCATAGAGGGATTCACCTTCTTTCTGTCTGAAGGTTTGAACATCTACTCTAATCTTACTCATCTTTTGAGGAGGAAAGAACTTGGCCAAGAAAGCCATGACTAGCTTATCCCAAGAGTTCATGCTATCTTTAGGTTGAGAGTCCAACCATATTCTAGCTCTGTCTCTTACAGCAAAAGGGAAAAGCATAAGCTTGTAGACCTCGGGATCAACCCCATTGGTCTTAACAGTATCACAGATCTGCAAGAATTCAGTTAAGAACTGAAAAGGATCTTCTGAAGGAAGTCCATGAAACTTGCAATTATGTTGCATCAGAGAAACTAATTGAGGCTTTAGCTCAAAGCTGTTTGCTCCAATGGCAGGGATTGAGATGCTTCTTCCATGTAAGTTGGAATTTAGTGCAGTAAAGTCACCAAGCATCTTCCTTGCATTGTTGTTGTTGTCATTGTTTTCAGCTGCCATCTCCTCTTCTTTTTCAAAAATTTCTATAAGGTTTTCTCTGGATTGTTGTATTTTAGCTTCTCTTAGTTTCTTCTTCAGAGTCCTTTCAGGTTCTGGATCTGCTTCAACAAGAATGTTCTTGTTCTTGCTCCTACTCATATGAAAAAGAAGGAAACAGAAAATAATAATAGGGATCCTCTTTACCACAGTAGAGAGATTCCTTTATATGAGTAGAAGAAGAAAAATTCGAACACAGAGAGAGAAGAGAAGAGGGTTCGAATTACGAGTAGAAGAGAAGTATTAGTAAATAAATAAATAAATAGAAGGAGATGAGAGAGAGAGAGAGAGAATTCGAATATTATTTTAAGAAAAGGAAATTATGTTTATTTTTATTTTAATTTAAAGTTAAAATTCAAAAATTAAGTGAAGAAATAAAATTAAAATTAAAGTTTGAAACAATTAGTTAATTAAAAGAATTTTGAAAAAGAGGGAGGTGATTTTCGAAAATTAGAGAGAGGAAAGTAGTTAGGTGGTTTTGAAAAAGATAAGAAACAAACAAAAAGTCAATTAGTTAGTTGGAGAAGATTTGAAAATCAATTTTAAAAAGATAGGAAGTTAGAAAATATTTTTTTTGAAAAAGATATGATTGGAAAAGATTTGATTGAAAAAGATATGATTTAAAAAGATTTGATTTTGAAAATTAAAATTGATTGCTTGACTAACAAGAAACTAAAAGATATGATTCTAGAATTTAAAGATTGAACCTTTCTTAACAAGAAAGTAACAAACATCAACTTTTTGAATCAATCACATTAATTATTAGTAAAGTTTTTGAAATTTTGAAATGAAATTAAGAAAAATATTTTGAAAAACAATTTAAAAAATTCAAAAATAATAAAAAAATAAAAAAAATTAATTTTTGAAAAAGATTTTGAAAAGATAAGATTTTTAAAATTGAAATCTTGACTTGACTAACAAGAAACAACTTATTTTAAAAAAATTTTGACTAAGTCAACCCAAAGATTTCGAAATTTGTGAGTAAAATAAGGAAAAGATATTTTTGATTTTTTTGAATTTTTAATGATGAGAGAGAAAAACACAAATATGACCCAAAACATGAAAATTTTGGATCAAAACCAATGATGCATGCAAGAACACTATGAATGTCAAGATGAACACCAAGAACACTTTGAAGATCAAGATGAACATCAAGACTTATTTTTGAAAAATTTTCAAGAAAAGAAAAACATGCAAGACACCAAACTTAGAGATTTTTCATATTTAGACACTAAGAATTCAAGAATGCATATGAAAAATAACAAAAGACACAAAACAAGAAAATATGAAGATCAAACAACAAGACTTGTCAAGAACAACTTGAAGATCATGAATAATGCAATGCATAAATTTTTGAAATTTTTTGAGAAAAATAAAACTATGCAATTGACACCAAACTTAAAATTTGACTCAAAACACAAACAAGAAAAAACAAAAATATTTTTGATTTTATGATTTTTAGTTTTTTTGTATTTTTTTTTTCGAAAAAAATTTTGGAAAAATGAAAAATAATAAAAAAAATTTTTGAAAGATTTTTGAAAGCTTTTTTGAAAAGAAAATTACCTAATCTGAGCAACAAGTTGAACCGTCGGTTGTCCAAACTCAAACAATCCCCGGCAACGGCGCATAAACTTGGTGCACGAAATTGTGATCATCAACAATGGCGCCAAAGACTTGGTGCTCTCAAACACGAATCACACTTTGTCACAACTTCACACAACTAACCAGCAAGTGCACTGGGTCGTCCAAGTAATACCTTACGTGAGTAAGGGTCGATCCCACGGAGATTGTCGGCTTGAAACAAGCTATGGTCATCTTGTAAATCTCAGTCAGGCAGATTCTAATGGTTATAATGGTTTTCGAATATAAAGATAAATAAAGCATAAAATAGAGATAGAGATACTTATGTAATTCATTGGTGGGAATTTCAGATGAGCGCATGAAGATACTATGTTCCTTCTGAATCTCTACTTTTTTTACTGCTTTCATCCAATCATTCTTACTCCTTTCCATGGCAAGCTGTATGTTCGGGTTTCACCGGCGTCAATGGCTACCTCCCGTCCTCTCAGTAAAAATGGTCCAAATGCACTGTCACCGCACGGGTAATCATCTGTCCGTTCTCGATCATGTTGGAATAGAATCCAGTGATTCTTTTGCGTCTGTCACTACGCCCAACACTCGTGAGTTCGAAGCTCGTCACAGTCTTCCCATCTCAGATCTTACTCGGAATACCACGGACAAGGTTTAGACTTTCCGGATCTTAGGAATGGCCGCCAATAATTCTAGCTTATACCACGAAGACTCTGATTAAGGAATCCAAGAGATACTCATTCAATCTAAGGTAGAACGGAGGTGGTTGTCAGGCACGCGTTCATAAGTGAGAATAGTGATGAGTGTCACGGATCATCACATTCATCAGGTTGAAGTGTGAATGGATATCTTAGAATAAGAATCAGCGTGAATTGAATAGAAGAACAATAGTACTTTGCATTAAAACTCGAGGTACAGCAGAGCTCCACACCTTAATCTATGGTGTGTAGAAACTCCAGTGTTGAAAATACATAGGTAATGGTCCAGGCATGGCCGAATGGCCAGCCCCCATGAAGGTCTAAAATCACATATACTGATTAAAGATCTCTCAAAAGACTCTGAATACAATATTACAAAGTTCTATTTATACTAAACTACTTACTAGGGTTTACAGAAATAAGTCTAAGTGCAGAAATCCACTTCTGGGGCCCACTTTTGTGTGTGCTTGGGCTGAGCTTGAGCTTTACACGTGCAGAGGCTTCTCTTGGGGTTAAACGCCAAGTTGTAACGTGTTTTTGGCATTTAACTCTATGTTTGTGACGTGTTTCTGGCGTTTTACTCCAGAATGCAGCATGGAGCTGGCGTTGAACGCCAATTTGTGTCGTCTAAACTCGAATAAAGTATGGACCATTATATATTTCTGGAAAGCCCTGGATGTCTACTTTCCAACGCATGTAAGAGAGCGCCATTTGAAGTTCTGTAGCTCCAGAAAATCTAATACGAGTGCAGCGAGGTCAGAATCCAACAGCATCAGCAGTCCTTTGTCAGCCTCCTATCAGATTTTTGCTCAGGTCCCTCAATTTCAGCCAGAAAATACCTGAAATCACAGAAAAACACATAAACTCATAGTAAAGTCCAGAAATGTGAATTTTGCATAAAAACTAATAAAATTATCCCTAAAATTAGCTAGATCTTTCTAGAAACTACCTAAAAATAATGCCAAAAGCGTATAAATTATCCGCTCATCAACAATCATAGAAAGAGAACAATTGCACACAAGAAGGGAAATAAGTGGTTATAAGATGTAACCACACCAATAGGCTCAAAACTCACTTGCTTGTGTTCTTAGCTCAAAACATGCTTCACAAAATATAGAATTCAAGCAAGTTCCACAAAATTTTTCCAATCAATTGGGGTGGTGCCCTATAGTTATGAAAAATTTCATCATTTGACTAAGCATTGTTGTGATTGAGAAATTCCAAAAATTTCTTAGTTTACCCTTTTCTTTTTTAATCAAAAACAATTTTCATATGAAAAAGGGTTAACTAGGTCTTGACAATTCCAAAACAATTTCTAATCACAACCACAAGCTAAGATGATAACTATATGAAGAAAAAGACCAACTAAAGTATGAAATCTAACATCCACAATGTCTACATCCAAAATGAGAGAGTATGCAACATAGAAGTATCCAAAATAACCAATATATTCAATAGTGTGCAAAATAAGATAACTAGAAAAATAGCCGAAGTGTTCACCGATCTACCGACGGTGCTAACGGCAACCTCCCCACACTTAAGATCAAGCATCATCCCCGATGCTAATCCTCAGGCTCAGGGAGAGGTACACTGGTCGGCTCTGGCTCTGACTGGGGCGGAGGCTCCTGTGTCTCCTGGGTAGCCTGGGTCTGTCGTGGTGCCTCCATGTGGACCGGCTCCTCCTCATGTGCCTCTGCGTGCTCCTCCTCATGTGTCTCCTCATCGAAGCCGGAGGACTCTGCTAGAGGGGGTAGCTCAATTCCCTGGGCGACGAATATCTGATCAATTCGGTCTAGGCGACGCATAATACGGTGCTCA
The DNA here is from genome assembly GCF_000817695.3 of Arachis duranensis. Taxonomy (NCBI): domain Eukaryota; kingdom Viridiplantae; phylum Streptophyta; class Magnoliopsida; order Fabales; family Fabaceae; genus Arachis; species Arachis duranensis. The sequence continues at coordinate 65,326,534 of NC_029780.3, read as the reverse complement.
TGGTGCTCTATAAATCGAAATAGACGCTGAACCAGAAGATATGTCGGCTCGGGTGCGGGTGGGGGTGGTACAGGTGCAGCTGCTGCTGAAGAAGAGGGTCCAGGTGCCTCTATCGCTGGTCTAGCTCGAGAGCAGCGCCTGGAGGGTAGCTTCTCGTGCACCCACGTACCCCAAGGAATAGTAGTCTCCTTGTCATCCTCGGCTGGGGATGGTGGAATCGCGTCATCATCCCTCCATAGGGCACCAGCTAACTCTACCATCCAAGTGACCAATGTAGGAAAGGGTAGTAACCCACGGATGTGTGCCCGCCACATGCCCCTCCTGATCAACCGGGGGAAGTAGACCTCTTTCCCCTCCATGACACAGCCGATCAGGGTAAGCATATCCATAGGAATCTCAGAGAAGTGGGTAGTGGGCATGACATAATGGGAGAATATCTGCTGCCAAGTCTTAGCCTCTCTAGATAGATGAGTGAATAACATCCACTTGGGCCTTTTGTTGGTAGCATCCATCACCCAAGGGGCGTCCGGTGTGGCAATGACCTCCCTCAAGGCATCATAATCAAAGGTCATACAGTGTAGTGCCACCTCTGCCTGCTCATGGGCATCTGTGGGACCAGTCCTAGATAGGCAATGCAAAGCATCCTGAATGGCAGCCTCAGTGACTGAAATTTGCCCGCCCCGTAGAAAGACTGAGTCAAGATTCGCCCTAAAGAAGTTACAGTAGAATTCCTTGACCCATGATACATTAATCCTGCCCACATCTCTATCGACAAAGTCTAGGCCCAATCCCCGAATACGGGCCTCTATGGGACGCCTTACGTCGCTAGGAAGGGCCAACTTCTTTTCAATATTTAGATTCGTCTTCCGATATGTGGGGAAGCGAAGCTCACAATACAAATTAGGGAAATTGGCTGAGTCAGTGGGTGGGAGCTGCTGATTTTCCTTTTCCACCTCATTCAGTGGGTTCCTTATATAGTTAGCATATGGGGAGGGAGTGGGGGCTTGAGGTGCTTTCCTCTTCCTAGAGGTAGTAGCCTTGGCTTTGCCTTTTTCCCTATCTGACATCCTGAAAAAAAGAATATGATAGAATATAAGTAAGTAGGCAAGTAGCAAGAAGCAAGGAAACATGTTTAGGATGTAAGGCAAATGGCAAGTAATCATGATGTGAACTAAAACAGGAAACTTGGATTGCAAGTAAGCATAGAAAACAGAAGCATAGACCAAGAATTCAATATTTCAACCAATGTAACACAATGCTCATGTATTTGGCATATTCAGCATGATACCTCAAAAGAATAGTAAGGAGTTAATTGAAATGAAACGTTAGGGGGGTTAGACAAGTTAGTGAGTGGAAAATGAGATAGAGAGTTAGTGGTATGATGGAGAATAGCTGATGAGCGGGATATTTTATACGCTTTTTGGGGGTAATTTCATGTAGATTTTAGTATGTTTTAGTTAGTTTTTAGTAGATTTTTATTAGTTTTTAGGCAAAAATTATATTTCTTGACTTTACTATGAGTTTGTGTGTTTTTCTGTGATTTCAGGTATTTTCTGGCTGAAATTGAGGGAGCTGAGCAAAAATCTGATTCAGGCTGAAAAAGGACTGCTGATGTTGTTGGATTCTAACCTCCCTGCACTCAGAATGGATTTTTTGGAGCTACAGAAGTTCCATTGGCGCGCTCTCAATTGGGTTGGAAAGTAGACATCCAAGGCTTTCCAGCAATATATAATAGTGCATACTTTTCGCGAAGATAGACGACGTAAACTGGCGTTTAACGCCAGTTCCATGTTGCATTCTGGCGTTGAACGCCAGAAATAGGTTACAAGTTGGAGTTGAACGCCAGAAACAGGTTACAACCTGACGTTTAACTCCAAAAACAGCCCAGGCACATGAGAAGCTTAAGTCTCAGCCCCAGCACATACCAAGTGGGCTCCAGAAGTGGATTTCTGCACTATCCTTCTTAGTTTACTCAATTTCTGTAAACCTAGGTTACTAGTTTAGTATTTAAACAACTTTTAGAGACTCACTTTGTATCTCATGACATTTTAGATTTGAACTATATACTTTTTGACGGTATGAGTCTCTAAACTCTATTATTGGGGATGAAGAGCTCTGCAGCGTCTCGATGAATTAATGCAATGATTTCTTTTTTCCATTCAAACACGCTTGTTTCTATCTAAGATGCTGATTTGTACTTAACTGTGATGGATGTGATGATCTGTGACACTCATCACCATTCTCAACCCATGAACATGTGGCTGACAAACACCTCCGTTCTACATTAGATTGAATGAGTATCTCTTAGATTCCTTAATCAGAATCTTCGTGGTGTAAGCTAGAATCCATTGGCAGCATCCTTGAGAATCCAGAAAGTCTAAATCTTGTCTGTGGTATTCCGAGTAGGATTCAGGGATTGGATGACTGTGATGAGCTTCAAACCCGCGAGTGTTGGGCGTAGTGACAGATGCAAAAGGATCAATGAATCCTATTCCAACATGATCGAGAATCGACAGATGATTAGCTGTGCTGTAACAGAGCATTTGGACCATTTTCACTGAGAGGATGGGAAGTAGCCATTGACAATGGTGACGCCCTACATACAGCTTGCCATGGAAGGAGCCTTGCATGTTTGAAAGTGAGAAAGCATTATGTTACAGGAATTCAGAAGACAAAGCATCTCCAAAACTCTAACATATTCTCCATTACTGCATAATAAGTATCATTTAATCCATGCTCTCTTGTTTATTTACAAGTCAATTGATAACTATAATTGGTATACTGACTAAGATTAATAAGATAACCATAGCTTGCTTCAATGAACAATCTCCGTGGGATTCGACCCTTACTCACGTAAGGTATTACTTGGATGACCCCGTGCACTTGCTGGTTAATTGTGCGGATTACAAAAGTGTGATAACAATTTCGTGCACCAATAGCTAAATTAAAAGATGGTGATAAATTGTGCTCAATAATCATGTTCACAATCATGCGAGTATAGAGATGCCAAAACTGAAGTATTTAAACCTCGGGTCGTCTCTCAAAGGACTTGCAGGGTAGTGTTCTTGTTATTGGTTATGGACTTGTATATTTTGGGGTTTTGAATGAGAAACATGAAAAGTAAATGGTAATGAAATTCTAATAACAAAACGGTCTTGGCAAAGGTTGGTTGTCAAGGGTCTCTATCCTTATCACTAACCACAATTTTGATAGTTGCAAGGAACAATCCCACTAAGTCATCCTCTAACAAGTAGCAAGGAAAGTCAAGTGAGTTATATCAATCCAAGTCCATAAATCCTAGCTTTCCACTAATTGAATTAATGAAGGCTAGAGTCAAAGGATATCAACTATCAATCACTTGAACATTAGTAACTCAAGAAGTCCTAAGTTACCTTCCCAAGCCAAGAACATAGAATTCTACTCTAACATCCTTCCAAGCATTTCATCAAACACTTGGAATGTACAAAAGAAAAGCATAGTAAATCACAACAAGAATGAATTCTAACAACAATCAAATGCAAAGAATCAACAACAACAATCAAGGAAATCACAATTTTCATGAATTACCTCAAATTGCATTAAAAGAAAGTAAGAGAAACAAAAGTAGATCCACAACAAAGTAAAGAATTACAAGGATTAAAGTACAAAACTAGAGAGAGGGAGAGTAGAGGAGTAAGAATTGATAAAGGAATAGTAAATCAAATCATGAATTAAATCTAAATCTAAGAGGAGAGATTAACATAAACCTAATCCTAATTCTAATTCTAGAGAGAAGTGAGAGCTTCTCTCTCTAAAACTAATTCTAATGTGTATGAATGAACTAAAGATACTAGAATGGTAGCATGATGATTTCCCCCTTCAATCCTTGATCCTTTAAAGCATTTTGGCACCAAAATTGGTTGCAACTTGGCCCCACAGCTTCCCAGAAATTGCTGGGCACGTTTTCTATTTAAAAATCATGTGCAGCCTTTGGCGCGGACGCATACAGTGTGCGTGCGCGTCCATGAGTCAATTTGCAATCCGCGCGGAGGTGTGCAGTGCGCGTGCGCGCCCATGGCGTTTTCCAATTCTTTGGCTTTTCATTATTTCTCCACTTCGCATGCTTTCCTCTTTACTCCTTTGATCCATTCCTAGCCCTTTTCAATCTGAGATCACTAACAATCACATCAAGGCATCTAGTGGAATCAAAGGGAGATTAAAATCATCAAGTTAAAGGCCTAAAAAGCGTGTTTTCACATCTAAGCACACATAAGGAGACAATCACAAAACTATGCTAATTCATTGAATAAATGTGAGGAAATGTTATCAAAATGCTATAAATTCAACACAAGATAAACCCTAAAAACGGGTTTATCAAGAAGATGAAGTTATTACTGAAGAGCAAGTTGCTTAGTATCTAGGAGAAATCATGAAGCTGAATGCCAAATTATTTAGTAATGAGACTTGGGAGGATGAACCCCCATTGCTCATCAGTGAACTAAATGCATTGGTTCAACTGAAGTTATCTCAGAAGAAAGAGGATCTCGGAAGGTTCTTAATACTTTGCAACATAGGCACCATGACCTTTGAGAAGCCTCTGTGTGACCTAGGGTCAAGTGTAAATCTCATGCCACTCTCTGTAATAGAGAAACTAGGGATCTTTGAGGTACAAGCTGCAAGAATCTCACTAGAGATGGCAAAAAAATCAAAGAAACAGGCTTATAGACTTGTAGAGGACGTCTTGGTAAAAGTTGTGATTGATGTAGACTGAGGAGAGTTAGTCCTTCAAGTGAATGAGGACTACCTTGTGTTTAAGGCTCAAGAATTTCCCTCTGTAAGCATGGAGAGGAAGCATGAAAAGCTTCATCCAATTCTCTCCATGCAGAGTCAAGCAAAGCCCCCACATCCAAACTCTATGTTTGGTGTTGGGAGGCCACAATCATGCTCTGAGCATCTGTGAAGCTCTGTAAGAGCTTCCTGTCAAGCTTTTAACATTAAAGAAGCGTTTACTGGGAGGCAACCCAATTTTATTTATCTATATTAATTACTCTTTCATTTTGTTTTCCATTGTTATTCTATGTTTTCTTTAAGATAATCATCATGTGTAGTCACAAAAACAACTGCCAAAATTAAGGCAAAATCAAAAACAACATCAAAAATAGCACACCCTTGAGGACGAGCTTACTGGCGTTTAAACACCAGTAAGGATACCAATATGGGTGTTTAATGCCCAGCCTGGCACCATTCTGGGTGTTAAACACCAAAACTGGCAAGCAAACTGGCATTTAAACGCTAGTAAAGGAAGAAAAATGACGTTTAAACACCCAGCCTGGCAGCATTCTGGCCAGAACTGGCAAGCAGACTGGTGTTTAAACACCAGAAAAGGGCAACAAACTGGCGTTTAAATGCCAAAAAGGGTAGTAAACTGGCGTTTAACGCCAGAAATGCCACACAGGGGACGTTTGAACGCCAGAAAGGTGCAGGGATGAGAAATCCTTGACACCTCAGGACCTGTGGACCCCACAGGATTCCCACTTACCCCTACCTCACTCTCTCTCCTCTTCATACCTCTCTAGAACACTCTACCCAATACACCACTCACCTATCAAATCTTACCCTCTTCCCCATATTCTCTTCACCACTCACATCCTTCCCCTAATTCCCAAAAAACCCATCATACAAAGCACCTACCCTCACCCACTCAAATTCAAACCATTTCCCTCCCAAACCCACCCCTTCTCACACGAACCAACTCCCTTTCTTACCCTATAAATACCCCTCCTTACTCCTTCATTTTCACACATCACATACATTCAAAACCCCCCTTGGCCGAACCATTTCAAGCCTCCATCTCCCACTTCTCTTCTTCTTCTACTCTCTTCTTTCTTCTTTTGCTCGAGGACGAGCAAATCTCTTAAGTTTGGTATGGAAAAATCCTTGCTTTTAATTTTCCATAACCATTAATGGTACCTAAGGCCGGAGAAACCTCAAGGAAGAGGAAAGGGAAGATAATTGCTTCCACCTCCAAGTCATGGGAGATGGAAAGATTCATCTCAAAGGTCCATCAAGACCACTTCTATGAAGTTGTAGCCAAGAAGAAGGTGATCCCCGAGGTCCCCTTCAAGCTCAAAAAGGGCGAATATCCGGAGATCCGACAAGAGATTCGGAGAAGAGGTTGGAAAGCTCTCACCAACCCTATCCAACAAGTCGGAATCTTAATGGTTCAAGAGTTCTATGCTAATGCATGGATCACTAGGAACCATGATCAATGTATGAACCGAACCCAAAAAATTGGCTTACAATGGTTCGGGGAAAATAATTAGATTTCAGTCCGGAAAATGTGAGGTTGGCGTTCAACTTGCCAACCACGAGAGGAGATTCTCATCCTTTCACTAGAGGAGTCAACTTTGATCAAAGGTTGGACCAAGTCCTCATGGACATCTGTGTGAAAAGAGCCCAATGGAAGAGAGACTCCAAAGGCAAGCCGGTTCAACTAAGAAGGCTTGACCTCAAACCCATGGCTAGAGGATGGTTGGAGTTCATCCAACACTCTATCATTCCTACTAGCAACCGATCCGAAGTAACTGTGGATCGGGCTATCATGATCCATAGTATCGTGATTAGAGAGGAAGTGGAAGTTCATGAGATCATACCTCTAGAACTATACAAGGTGGCTGACAAGCCCTCTACTTTGGCAAGGTTAGCCTTCCCTCATCTCATCTGTCACCTATGCTATTTAGCCGGAATTGTCATAGAGGAAGACATCCTCATTGAAGGGGACAAGCCCATCACTAAAAAAAGGATGGAGCAAACAAGAGAGCCCACTCATGGACCTCAACAAGCGCATGAGGAAGTCCTTCATCAAGAAATCCCTGAGATGCCTCAAGGGATGCATTTTCTTTCACACAACTATTGGGAACAACTCAACACCTCTTTAGGGGATTTGAGTTCCAACATGGAGCAACTAAGGATGGAGCACCAAGAGCATTCCATCATCCTCCATGAAATTAGAGAGGACCAAAGAGCCATGAGGGAAGAGCAACAAAGGCAAGGAAGAGACATTGAGGAGCTCAAGCACTCCATAAGATATTCAAGAAGGAGAACTAGCTGCCATCACTGAGGTAGACCCGTTCTTTAATTTCCTTGCTCTTATCTTTCTGTTTTTCAATTTCCTATGCTTTCTGTTTGTCTCTGTTTGTGTCTCTATTACATGATCATTAGTGTCTAGTGTCTATGCCTTGAAGCTATGAATGTCCCATAAATCCTTCACCTTTCTTAAATGAAAAATGTTTCTAATTGCAAAAGAATAAGAAGTACATGAATTTCGAATTCTATCATGAAATTAGTTTAATTATTTTGATGTGGTGGCAATACTTTTGTTTTCTGAATGAATGCTTGAACAGTGCATATTTTTTATAGTGAAGTTTATGAATGTTAAAATTGTTGGCTCTTGAAAGAATGATGAAAAAAGAGAAATGTTATTGATAATTTGAAAAATCATAAAATTGATCCTTGAAGCAAGAAAAATTAGTGAAAAGGAAAAAGCTTGCAAAAAAAATGGCGAAAAAAAAATAAAGAAAGAAAAAGAAAAATCAAGGGTAAAAAAGATCCAAGGCTTTAAGCATTAATGGATAGGAGGGCCCAAGGGAATAAAATCCTGGCCTAAACGGCTAAATCAAGCTGTCCCTAACCATATGCTTGTGTCATGAAGGTCCAAGTGAAAAGCTTGAGACTGAGTGGTTAAAGTCGTGATCTAAAGAAAAAGAGTAAGCTTAAGAGCTCTGGACACCTCTAACTGGGGACTCTAGTAAAGCTGAGTCACAATCTGAAAAGGTTCACCTAGTTATGTGTCTATGGCATTTATGTATCCGGTGGTAATACTGGAAAACAAAGTGCTTAGGGTCACCGCCAAGACTCATAAAGTAACTGTGTTCAAGAATCATCATACTGAACTAGGAGAATCAATAACACTATCTGAATTCTGAGTTCCTTTAGAGACCAATCATTCTGAACTTCAAAGGATAAAGTGAGATGCCAAAACATTTCAGAAGAAAAAAGCTACTAGCACCGTTCATCTAATTAGAACTAAACTTCATTGATGTTTTGGAATTTATTGTATATTCTCTTCTTTTTATCATATTTTGTTTTCAGTTGCTTGGGGACAAGCAACAACTTAAGTTTGGTGTTGTGATGAGCGGATAATTTATACGCTTTTTGGCATTGTTTTTAGGTAGTTTCTAGTATGTTTTAGTTACTTTTTAGTATATTTTTATTAGTTTTTATGCAAAAATCACATTTCTGGACTTTACTATGAGTTTGTGTGTTTTTCTGTGATTTCAGGTATTTTCTAGCTGAAATTGAGGGACCTGAGCAAAAATCTGATTCAGAGGCTGAGAAAGGACTGCATATGCTGTTGGATTCTGACCTCTCTCCACTCGAAGTGGATTTTCTGGAGCTACAGAAGATTAATTGGCGCGCTCTTAATTGCTTTGGAAAGTAGACATCTTGTGCTTTCCAGAAATGTTTAATAGTTCATACTTTGCCAGAGATTTGATGGCCCTAACTGGCGTCCAAACGCCCACCAGAGACTCTTTTCTGGCGTAAAACGCCAGAACTGGCACCAAAGCTGGAGTTAAACACCAAAATGGCACCAAAACTGGCGTTTAAACTCCAAGAAGAGCCTATGCACGTGAAAGCTTCAATGCTCAGCCCAAACACACACCAAGTGGGCCCTGGAAGTAGATTTCTGCACTATCTACTCATTTTCTGTAAACATTGTTTACTAGTTTAGTATAAATAGCACCTTTTACTATTGTATTCACATCTTTGGACCATTTTTCGATCCTTAGATCAGGTCTTTGAACCCTATTTCGATTGTATTATGCCATTTGGGATGCTGGCCATTCGGCCATGCGTAGACCTTGTTCTTATGTATTTTCCAACGGTGGAGTTTTTACACCTCACAGATTAAGGTGAGGAGCTCTGTTATTCCTCGAGTATTAATGCAAGTACTATTGTTTTTCTATTCAATTCACGCCTACTTCTCCTCCAAGATATACTCTTGTACTTAATTCAGTTAAGTTAGAATGAAGGGGTGACCCGTGACAATCACCTAATCTTCGTTACTCGCTTAGCCAAGATCCGCGTGCCTGACAACCACAAAGCAGACTACATGATGTTCAACGTAGTCATTGAACGACGGCTGGAGTATACTCTCTTTGGTCTCTGACCCACGGATCTGAATCACCTGTCCTGACAACAGAGCATTCGAATTCGTGACGTTAGAACCTTCATGGTATAAGCTAGAATCAATTGACAGCATTCTTGAGATCTGGAAAGTCTAAACCTTGTCTGTGGTATTTCGAGTAGGATCTGGGATGGGAAGAATGTGACGAGCTTCAAACTCGTGACTGTTGGGCGCAGTGACAGTGTGTAAAAGAATAAATGTATTCTATTCTGACACGATCGAGAACCGACAGCTGATTAACCATGCGGGAAATCGTAGAGGACATGTTTTCACTGAGAGGACAGATGGTAGCCATTGACAACGATGATCCACCAACATACAGCTTGCCATGGAAGGGAGTAGGCATGATTGGATGAAGACAATAGGAAAGCAGAGGTTCAGAGGCAACAAAGTATCTCCAAACGCTTATCTAAAATTCCCACCAAGGAACTACATAAGTAACTGTATTTTATTTTCCGTTTTAATTATCTTTTAATTATCAACACCTTATAACCATTTGAATCTGTCTGACTAAAATTTACAAGATGACCATAGCTTGCTTCAAGCCGACAATCTCAATGGGATCGACCCTTACTCACGTAAGGTATTACTTGGACGACCCAGTGCACTTGCTGGTTAGCTATGCGGAGTTGTGAAAAGTGTGAATCACAATTTCGCATACCAGCTACCAATCACCAATTACTTGGTCATTAGTGACTCAAGAATTCCTCATTTACCATCTCAAGCCAAGAACACAAGATTCTACTCAACATCCTTCTAAGCATTTTATCAAACACTTGGGAGGCATAAAAGAAAAGCATGGTAAATTGACAATAAGAATGAATTCTAACAACAAATAGATGCAAAGAATTAACAACAATCTAAGAAAACACAATTAACGTGAAATACCTCAAATTGCATTAAGAGAAAATAAGAAGAACAAGTGTAAATCAACTTACAAAGTAAGGGAAGGAAATAAAGGAAATTGCAACCAGAGAATAGAAGAACAAGATGTAGCAAAATAGAATTGAAAGGTAGAAGTAGATGAAAGCAAAAGATTAAAACCTAGATCTAAGAAATTAAAACCTAAACCTAATCTTAATTCTAGAGAGAAGAGAGAGCTTCTCTCTCTAGAAAACTAACTCTCAAAACTGAACTTATACTATGACTAATTGATGCCTTCCCCTTCAATCCTTGGTCCTTTTTGTGCATTTTGGCACCAAAGAGGGTTCAGATTGGGCCCCACACCTTCTGTGAACTTGCTGGGCATGAATTCACTTAAAAATCATGTGTCAGCATCGACGCGTACGCGTGCTGTGCGCGATCCACGCGTGGGCGTTCAGTGCGCGTGCGCGTCCATGGACTTGTCTCAAATCTTTGGCTTTTCATGATTTCTCCACTTTGCATACTTTCTCTTCACTCCTTTGATCCATTCCTAGCCCTTTTCAATCTGAAATCATTAGCAAACACATCAAGGCATCTAGTGGAATCAAAGGAAGATTAAAATCATCAAATCAAGGGTCCAAAAGCATGTGTTCACATTTAGGCACAAATTAAGAGACAATCATGAAACTATGCTATTTTATTGAATAAATATGAGAAAAGGTTAACAAATTGCTCTAAATTCAACACAAGATAAACCCTAGAAACGGGGTTTATCAGGCCTCACCCCACGATAGTTGGAATGTGTGGGTCTCCGGACGCCATCACTCCACGAATGATGTAATCAGGGATTTGTCGAATACGAAATCTCTAAGAGGCACTGTTTCGCCAAATTCAACCTCCCTCAGATACGGGACGATGGTGTCGGGTGGAGGAAGCATGTGACTCACTGGCTGGGACAAGAGTAGGCGATGCCTCTAACAAAGAAAAAGATTTCACAATCATTAAAAATTAAAAATTTGTATAGGTCCATCAACATATCAAACTGTCTTGACTATTCTATACATTTGCTTAACAGAATTTTACACGTATGTACTAACTGAATTTATGCCGTCATGACATTTTCTATTAATATGTACTTTCTTAACTAAAGTAAAGTAATTAATAATCTAACTATCAAACTTTGACTTAACTTAATAATCTAATTATCAAAATTGGATAGTTACTAACTAAATTAATAAATTAAGAAACGTGTGACAAAGAAACTAGACTCAATGATTGGAAAGCAACTACCTCATTATTTAAACTCTAAATTAATAATTATGTAGTTAACAACTTAATTGCCAAAAAAATAATAACCACATTACTAGAATTACCAATTTCTATCAGTGACATGTTCTTAATGATACAAATTCTATTCTAGTTCTTGGCAAGTACCTTAACCATGGCAATACATATATGGGATTATATAAAACTGAAGATAATAGAACTAACTGCAAAGTCAGTTGTCCAGCATAGTACCATGTCATATTTAGCCTGTTGATGTCCCGATCACGTGTATCTGCACGCACCATCTTTGTATTACTCGATAATATGGTCAGAAAGGGGTAAAAGAGATGAGAAAGTGGTCGAAAGATTCGAACTGGGGCCAAGAACCTCGCTGTAAATGACATATATATATAGTCATCCCCCACCCTTATCTCGTTTACAATGTAAACGAGATAAGCTTATACATATCTCATTTACTACTGGAAGACAGATTTTGGTAATAATTTTTATAATTATTTATTTCAAGAAGTAAAACATTTATTTAATTTATTTAAATAAAAAATCCTACAATTGTAAACGAGATAAGCTTATACATATCTCATTTACTACTGGAAGACAGATTTTGGTAATAATTTTTATAATTATTTATTTCAAGAAGTAAAACATTTATTTAATTTATTTAAATAAAAAATCCTACAATTCGATTGTCATTGGTAGCAGCGGTATGGTGAAACTTGTAACCTGGCCATTGCAAATAAAGTTTGAAATAAAATGTCTAACTCAACCTCTTTCCAACAAAAAATGTCAACTCAACTGGAAACCTGTCGGTTACATTTTTACATAAGTAATTGACAGTTTGACACTAATATAATTAACAAATATTCTCCACATACAAGTCATTATTCCATACAAGTCCATTGAAGTCTCTTTAACCTAATTCACCTCATGCGCCACTATCTAACCAACTTTTCAATCAACACGCGAATATATAACTGTCTTTTTCGAAAGGATTTCGTTTTCATTTTTGAATTTTCTCCACGTGTTTTATCTACGTTCTTTGTCATCTCTGCATTCTCTTCGTTCGTTCTCTACGTTATTGAAATCAAGCTTTAAAATCAGTTCTGAACAGTTATCTCATTATTGAAGATAATGAATAATTCAAATTCAGATTTTCAATTGAACCAGAGGGAAGTTGATTATTGTTTTGAATCCAATCAAGTGGTTGAGGAGTAGTTTGATTCTAGTTAATGTTTTTGTTAGTAGTTTTTTATTCTAGTAGGTGAATAATGTTGTTTTTGTTTGTGAAAATTGTTGTTCATCGTTGATGGTTTGAATTGAATGTAATGTAAGAGTTCTGCATTAAAGAAAATATTTTTCTGTATTTGCAGCAAATTTCAGTGTAACACGAAGATATTTAAGTGTATTGTTTAAGAATTTTCGATGTATGTGTGCTTATAAGTTCTGCATAATTCAAAACTCTTCTTCTCCCTCCTCCTCATGTTCTACTGTTTCTTATTCTTCTTTTTCATCATCATCATCGTCTCCTTTTTTTTTCTTGTTTTATCTTCTCAAGTTTCTTCTTATTTTACTCTCTTAATAAGAATAAAAACAAAAAAATCAAACAAAAGAAGAAGAAGAAACACATAAATGCTACAAAATCACTTCGAAGAGGATAAACATACATTCATTCTTTGAAAGAAAGAAAGAGAGGAAGAAAGAAGAAAAAATACAGCATTAAAGGAAATATTTTTCTGTATTTGCAGCAAATTTCGATGTAACACGAAAATATTTAATTGTATTGTTTAAAAATTTTCGGTGTTTTTGTACTAATAAATTTTACATAATTCAAAACTCTTCCTCTTCTTCCTCTTTTTCTATTGCTTGTTCTTTTTTTCATCATCATCACCATCTTCTTTTTTTCTTATTCATCTTTAACTTTTTATCTTACCTTTTCAAATTTTTTCTTGTTTTACTCTCTTAACAAAATAAAAACAAAAAAAATCAAACAAAGAAGAAAAAATACATAATGCTGCAAAATTATTTGAAATGGGATGAACTTATATTCATTCAACTAAAAGAAAGAAAGAAACAAAAAAAAATAAGAAAAAAAATGCAACATTAGAGGTAACATTTTACTATATTTGTAACAAATTTCGATGTAACACGAAAATATTTAAGTGTATTGTTTAAGAAATTTCGGTATGTGTGCTAATAAATTCTGCATAATTCAAAACTCTGCATAATTCAAAACTCTATATCTTTCTTGTTTTCATATTCTGCTATTTCTTCTTCCTCATCTTCTTATGTCATTTTCTCATCATTTTTTTCGAATTCAACTTCGTAACTTTCTCACTTTTCACGACGATTTTTAGAGATTTTTGAGAGATTTGATCTTATTTGAATTTTAAGCATTGTAGTTTTAATTGAGAGAGAATTGTTTGTGCTATTCAAGAGGTAGAAAAGCACGTGTTTACACACAATGTAAATTAAGAATTATTTTTATTGGATTAGAACCAATTTAAACACACAATGTAAATTGAGAATTATTTATATTGGATTAGAACCAATTTGTATGAACTTGTATACCAAAAAGACTTGTATGAACTTGTATACCAAAAAGACTTGTATATGTTTAATAGTCCTCTAGTTAAATAGATAAAGTAACAAGTTTACTTCATATTTTAATCTTTCTGGAAATATGATGGTCCATGATGCGGATGTGCCTAAGGCACCAAGAATATTGAAGTACAACCCTAAGAAGAAAGCAATCAAGGCATTTTCTTTTCGGTGCATGGATCTATTAAAGCTTAGCAAACATTACAACCAACCTTTCATTACGTAAATCTGAATGATACGGCAATCTCACCGTGGTTCAACGCCAGATCTTCACTTCAGAACTCATTGAAGCACACAAACATTTGTGTTTCGTTAAATAAAAATACATCACATTTTTCTTAATCCGAGGTATTTGTCAGATACACCATTGACACAGTATTAGTGTATAACGCACCAGCACACCCGAAATTACTTGCTGCTTTTCTCTTTGATCTTTCCTATCTACATTCCCGTCTAATTCCTATACCTATTTATCATAAGGACATTCGAGATCATTTTCGGTGATCTTGAAATGCTGGGGGCGTTGACCACCGCAATGCAGATTCCACATTTTGAAATATGCTCTATCGAGATTCCTCACCTGCAACATTGACAACAGCTTAAGAATACTTCGTGTTATAGAAAATGGAAAAGATCAAATAGTCCTGTATGAACCATATTTTGGAACTCACCCAGCGTGCCGTATCAAACAGAGGGCAGGTCATGCGTACAGCTTTGAGCTTGTTAGTAAGAGCTTGTAGTTTTGGGCGATTAAGGGCAAGAGATACTGCCCTGTCTTCATATTCTTTCAAGCTTTACATTCGGTTTTCACAAAAAGTTTAAAATTATTAATTAATTAAACTCAGCGATACAATACGGCAAAAATTGTAAGACAATTATTTCAAAAAGGAAACAGCAACAACAACAATAAAATTTTATCCCATTAGATAGGATCGGCTACATAGATCAACCGACGCCATAGCAACAGGCATACCAAAACAAAAGTGCTAACCTGCTAACAATCATCTCTTCACCCATTCCAGTTGCAAGACAGAGTGACCCAGCAACCCTAGTAGCCATTTTCTCAAGAGGAAGAGTCACCATTGGTAGACCCGCCCATAATATATCAGTTCCAGTTGTGTGTGCATTGCATAATGGCCTGAACAAAATCAGGGTAAGCATGGCATTAGTACAGGCAGAATTATGCAAGCAGTCTAGCGAATAGTAGACTGAAACAAAATGCACACAGCAAAAATTAAAGACTTTAAACATAAATAAAGACATTACGTGTCGAGGAATAAGTCAGCTAAAGAACTTCGCCTGATGTGTTCATTCTTCATTGCCACATCTGTGAAAATAATCTGATCTGGTTGTACCCCTTGTGCAGCAGCATCTGACATAAGTTCGTAAAATTAGAAATGACGTCCAAAAGTGCAATGCTATTTCAAGGTTGTGAATGTGGTCAATTCTCCTAATAAAAAGGAATGGACATCGGAACCAGGGGCGGAGACTCATACATTCATTAGTCCCCCCTAATTTTATTTTTCCTTCCCTTCTAAAATTATATTTTTTTATATTGGCCCCCTCCAAAAAACTATTCTAGCTCTGCCTGTCTGACACCATATTAAACAATATAAATTCTGAAAAATGAAACCGCAACACCGCAAAACACGTACATTGCCTCAATCTCATTTCTCCTGCTGCAGGAAATCTTAGGAGCCAAAGTGCACTGTTCGGTACACGCTTAAGAATATTGCACCTGAATTAATGTAAGAATAGGAAAACATTCAAGGATTAATATGCCAAAATTGAGAATAGAAGTCACCATAGATCAACTTTCATTTTTGGTCTAACAAGTTGAAAAAGAGAGGAGCATCCCGCCATTACCATGTAGTGAATATCTCGGGATCCATCTTGTAAAGTTGATTAAAGCATGCAAATATAAATTTATCCTCAGGTAGCCCATAATCTGATCGTTTGTGTGGACTGTTTGGATCCAGCACATCCAGGTTTTTCTGAAGTATATACGGAAAATCACTATTAATGTAAATACACGGGGAACTGAATTTATCTCAGGTTCTCCAACAGAAGTTCATAAAACTAACCTGCTTATAATCATTTACAAAGTAGCAATGGGGGAGATGGACAATCTTTTCAGAATAAATATGTGCATACTGTAGCGGTGAAACAAACTGCAAGAGAATATCATGGGTTGAAAAATCGGAGAACATGCTGGGTGGCCTGTTAAATAGGCTAGAACATCACTCAGTGTCTCACCTCATCAGTGACTACGTAATCTATGTAAGTAGCGCCTGTTGTTCCAGGGAATCCCATATATGAAACTTGAATTGGTGCAGGTTGCATAGCAAATATCTCATTTCTAGCACCCTGCAAGGAAACAATCAAACAAGTAATCAAGGTATGGTTTCATTGAACAAATTCACACATAGAAGTTGCAACACAGTTAAATTAATTACGGATTACAAATAGTTTTACTGATGTAGATAAAAAATAATTTACACAAGAAAACTACCTTCGTATAACCATTAAGGTTAACCAGAACTTGTATTTTACTCTCGTTGATCATTTTTGCTATCATATCTGATGACATAGCAGATACATCCAGAAAGTGCTCTGCTTCAGATTGAATACGCTGCCTCCATTCTGTACCGTCATTAGGACTCAAGGCATAACAGAACACCTACATATTGATAGTTGATTACCATAGAACATTGGTAAAATATTTATATGTATGTCTCACATAGCATGAATAAGACCTAATGAAATACCTCAACATTTTTCCTGTTGTGCATACCAAAAACAGATCCCATGAGATGAGACAGGGGATGATTACCAAAGTCACTGCTAACATACCTGCAACCAAAATAACCCGAAACTTGAACATAGAGTAAAAGAAAATTTGGCAAATAATAATGACAAATGGAACAAAAACGAGGGGGAAACTGTGAAAAGATTTAGCGAAGTGAATCAAGTGATTTTAACATACCCAATCCTTAGCCTCTCATATCCTCCCTCCCGTTTAATTGGGATAGGAGCAGGATGGTTGAACGGAGGCAGAGCAAGCCGAGACGCAACCAAGGAACAGTGTGCAGCATATTTACGGCTGCAGAAAGTATTAGGAAGGACATTATAAAACAAAACAAAACCTTGTATACAAAATGTTCCCTGTTTCTTAATTGAATCTGCAAGAGAAATTTCCACTCCCCTCCCCTGCGAGATGCTAAAATGACACTCCCCTCCCCTCTATTTTATAAATGTACATTCTCCTCCCTTTTAACTTTTAAAAAATTTTCTCTTTAATCCATTTTAAACTTTTTGTGTTAATTAATGTTAACTTTATCCATTTTTTAAGAAAAAAATTTATTTTTAAAAAAATACCTATTAGCAAAAATTTTACTTTTTATCATTAAATTTTGTTTACCAAAATATCCTTTAATAAATTATTCTTTTATTGATTAAATTATATTTTAAAAAAAATAATAATTATATTATTTTTTTCTAAAATACCCTTCAATAATTTTTTAATTATTAAATTATAATTTTACCAAAATTTTCGTTAACAATTTTTTTTATATTTTACTATTAATTTTTTGATATTAATTTTAGTAAAATCATAATTTAATAATTAAAAAATTATTGAAGGGTAGGTATCTTAGAAAAAAATAATTTAATTATTAATTATTTTAAAAATATTTTGGTAAAAATACAATTTAATCAATAAATAAATAATTTATTAAAGGATATTTTGGTAAGCAAAATTTAATGATAAAAAATAAAATTTTTATTAATGAGTATTTTTTCAAAAAATAATTTATTTTTTCTTGAAAAATGGATAAAGTTAACATTAGTTAACACAAAAAATTTAAAATAGATTAAAAAGGAGGTTTTTTAAAAGTTATAAGGGAGGGAAATGTACATTTATAAAATAGAGGGGAGGGGAGTATCATTTTAGCATCTCGCAGGGGAGGGGAGTATCATTTTAGCATCTCGCAGGGGAGGGGAGTGCAATTTTCTCAATCTGCAAATACCTGATTTCCAGAGCTAGCAATGGGTCAAGTGGATATGCAATTGCATGGAATGGCTGAACACTAGGAAGAACTGACATCTGAAAACAATATATGAAAATAAATTTAGCATATTGAAGAAATTGTGTGTATCAAAGCATCTATCCATTTAAAATAAGAGTAAAAATAGTCCCAAGTCCTGACATTAATCTGCCTCCTGATTATCCCTTCAACTTCAGCAAACATTTGATCACGATCCTCCCAACTGCAGACACACTGCAATACAACAAATGAGTCAGACAAATTGATACCAAGTAACAGACATTTGGAAAATACGAGACATATACAAATTTCATGAAATTAACGTAGCAAATCATCAAAACCAGAAAACAGAGAAACCAAAATTCATCTAGGTTAGAAACAGAAAGAGGTGTAAGTAGGTAACTATGGTAAAGTTCACAATGCATGCTACACAAGTGATATTATTCAACTCAAAAAGTTCATCAATCAAAAATCTTATTCAAGAGCAATATTAACATTTGAATCAAGTCTAAAATGACATCAAATACATCAAATACGAATGGTTATCAATTCGAACCACATCATATGAACTGACAAACTAACTGGAACGACGACAACATCAATCTCAAATCTACCGATAAAAGAATGAAATGCATGGTTGGTTCATTCTGACAGAAATATCAAGAACAAATATTGAATATAAAAACCTGAAGTGTATGTAGGAGATTGCAAGTTGCTTCGGGAAAGTCCTGACGGAGAATCAACGCCTGCCTATAGCTCTTTATAGCAGCCTCTACATGTCCACTGAAATAAATAATGTGATTAAGAATTTCAGATAAGTATCAAGAAGCAAAACACTATCTAGAAACCATGTTTATGGAAGTCACACTTGAGTGAGAGAGCAAGGGGAACATAAAATTTTAGCCATAGGGAAAATATGACAAGTAAACCCAAAAGTTGCAAGAAAAACCACATTGCAAGTGTAGTTAGTTAGCTTTACTTTCTGAATTTAAAGCATTGCACAATGCTCTTCAAAAACATGAAATAGAATAAAACTCAGCATACCTATCTTTATAGGCTGACGCCAAATTTGCATGGGCTTCAGCCATAGTAGGCCTGACAGCAATTGCACGTATATAATCCTGGATGGCTTCACTAACTCTGCCAATCTCCTTGTACGTATTTCCCCTATTTACAAGCCCATCAGCTGCCAAGGGATCAATGCGTAGGACTTCATTGTAGCAAGATATGGCATCAGCATAACTTCCCTACAATGAATTGTACATGAATGAACAAAAAAATCAACATTATATATTTTCTAATCAACTTCTAGCACAGGCGAACAAGGGAAAAAAAAAACGAGAGAAATCAACATTGATACATATTTTCTAATCAACTAGCACACAGGTAAACGGACAAAAAAAAGAAGTGTCATCAAATACAAACTGCTTCGTATACCAAACCCCAACTACAAGTGCACACTAGAACACATGCAAGCATTACATTTCACATCAGTTGAGATGTTAATGGAATTGTACTCTAGGTTTTAGTACCTGCTGCTTATAGATTATAGCAAGGTTGTTATAAGGAGCAGACAATCCAGTGGTTACACTCAGTGTAGCCTTGTAATATTGAGCAGCAGCAGACACCATGTTCCTGTATCACAGCAATTTCAAATGATAAGATCATCCTACAACATATCATAAACACAAAATTGACCAACTTTGAGAGACAAGTATTACACACCATTCCATGTATATATTTCCAAGATTGGTCAATGCTTGTGGATGGTTGGGCTGTAATTGAAGGCATTGCTTCACACAAGGAAAAGAAATGAAAGATCATTCAGTAGGAGTTTGATAGCATGAAAATCGGAATGACCAATAAACATATATGTGATGCACATTCCACAAGATAGCATACATTGTAACACTGAATTGCTTCCTCCACTCTGCCAACATCTTTTAGCGCATTACCCTATAAATAGTACACAAAATAGAAGAAATCGTGATTCAACTGCAGATGGAAGTGCAGATTTAGGCTCTTTTAACTACACAGAAACCAACCAAATTATTGTAAGCCTCCAAAAATCTGGGGTCACATGCAACAGCTTGCTTATAGTGTAGAATCGCCATGTCTAGTTGACCTTGCTCGTAAAATATACTAGCCAGATTCCCTGCAAAGCATTTGATAATACAATACACTGTTAGTGTGACAAGCAACATTGGGGCTTACAATGTTGCAATGTGTAGACCAACTTATTTCCAGAGAACTTGTCATCATTTCACAAGTTAAGTTATTCAATAATTCAGTATTAATCATTGACAGCTACCATCATGCTCAGTTATAAACATATCTATCTCAAGAAAAACCGTATAGAGATGAGTCAACAAATAGATTAATACTCATTCAGGCCATTACTAATGGTTAGTAAGAAAACAGAGTAATTGTTAACTGGTCATTATTTTTCAAAGAGTAACGTCATAAACTGGTCCCTAACAACTTTCACATTAGACAAGTTAGACCTTCACAGTTCACAAATAATAATAATAATAACAATGACAAATTGGCCCTAAACTTTTAGTAACTACAGAATTAATTTGTTCTTTCCCTTATAAAATACTAAATTGCCTAACATTCTAAAAAAACAGGGGCCAATTTGTCATTTTTTTTTGTTAGGGACTAGTTTGTGTTGAGCAAAAAAATTGTTAGAGATCAATTGGGGTATTACTAAACAAAAAAAATTGTTAGGGACCAATCGGGGTATTACTCTAAAATAAATCAACCATCAACTGTGAAATATTATAACACACTGGCAAAATTGGTTTAGAAAGAATAACTCCAAATAAATTGATTATACATGAGATCATTATCACAGTGAGCTTAAGAAACCAAGACCATTGCTATAAATACTCACCGTAAGCCATGCCATAGTTTGGCCGTGCCTGAAGAGCTTGTTGATAACAGGCAATAGCTTCTTGAGGCATCCCTAGAGCCTGGTTAAGTTAAAGTAAGAAAAAGTTCAACCATCCAGCAATGGAATTCAATTATTCAAAGTATTACCAGTTGCAAGTTGCAACCGACTAATTAAGCTTGAGACCCTACCTTGTACACATTTCCAAGGTTCAGATATGCATCAGGGAAGGAAGGTTTGAGTTTCACTGCTTCCTGAAATATGTTTGGGGGGAAGTAAAATGAGAACATGATCCTCACAAAATTGCCAGGACAGGATTAACTCTGACCATCTAGTAGAATTCAGAAAGAATTATAGCAAAACCAAGCAATTGTATTTAAGGGAGACACATTACAAGCCAGTTGCATTTATGGCAGTGGCAACGGAATAATGTTAGAAAAACTAACTACACACCAGTGCCAAAAAATTCCACTGAAGAATGTGGTGTAAAATGTAAGAATAGAATATACCTTGTAATACTGAAGGGCTCTGTTGAGATCGCCAGACTCCATGAATAAGCCAGCAAGATTTGACCATGCGATAGCAAAAGTTGGCTGAATGCGTAATGCCTCAAGGTAACAGCTGTATGCCTGCACAAAATGTTAGATTCTGACTATTTGCAGTCTTGGAGATGGAATACAACTAGACCAACCATCATCTGAGTTCTGGCTTGAAGACAACAACTTGATATCTGTATCGAACTGTAAATTTTTTTTTTTTACACAGTTCCACACCCGAATATTTAAATCAGTAACTAAAGAAAATAAGAGATGTAGGGTATAAAATACTAAGCATTGAAGGAGCCCTCCAGGCATCCAGGCCAGCAAATACACAATTTTAGCTTCTTTTACCAAGCTATACAGGATGGTGAACAAGAGGTGGGCCAGCACAACACACACGGATGTTCACTCATTAAAGGGAATCTAGTTGATAATCGCCTCAAATGGGTAAATAAATTAGTATTGAAGGGGCTGTACTGGATCTAGTAGCAAGATGAGGTGGGTACATAGAATACTGACTGAAAAGAACTTATAAGAAACCACTCTCCCATGTAAAACACCCTAATTCACAAGTCACTCATACTGGGAATTCTTGCAGAGAAGAACATCAGAAGAGTGGTGTCATAAGATAGTTTATGAATCCAGGATCTAAAAGAAGTGAAAAAAGACTACCACTTAAAACAAGAAAATTATCAAAAAACCTAGGACTTACATCTTGCACCAACCCTTGGGCTTTCATTAGATTCCCCAGGTTGCTATGGGCATCAACCTGTAGCAAATATACAACATATCAGTAAAGCTAACAAAACAACTATGAAAAATGGAACGGAGAAGTAAGAGACTCGGACTTGAGCATTCTGAATAACTACTTTTGATCACAGTAAGAGTTGGGAATACCATTAGAGGATTTATAGCAAGTGCTTGCCGACAGCACTGAGCTGCTTCCGTGAGTCTTCCTTTACGCATGTATGCACTAGCTAGGTTTGACCATGCATCAGCAAAATTCGGACGAAGCTACAGCAGCAGAACAATAAACAAACTACTCAAGGAAGCGAAAACAACAAATAAGAACAAACAATGGGAACAAAATGAAAATAAAGAAGGGGGGCAATATTAAAAAGCTAGTTTCAGATCAAATAAATAAATTAAAACATCACCATTGTCGTATAAAATAATAGCACCCAGTCACCCACAAAGAGTTATAGAGTTTATATGGCTTCCAATTCTATATTCATATTCCAGCAAAAGCTATTCCATGGAAATTATAATAATCGTATCTACAATTGATCCAATCATGAACTTAGCTATTCAGAAATAGCATTGCAGCAAAAATTGCTCCGACTTGTGCTAGAATCACACAACTAGCTCATTCACTTTACATATTCTTTGTAATTTTGTAGCGGAATCAATTATATTTAGTTTGAAATGTGTTTCTAAATCTTATGATACTTTATGATTCAAAATACAGAAAAGATATATAGCAGTTGAAATTCACAATTTGACAACTGTTCAGGACAACACTATTTGACACTTAAATTTAAAAAGTGGAAACTTGGAAACTGAGCACCATATTTTATGGAGTTCAATGCACGTTCAAAACAAAAACAACAACAAAAGATACAAACAAACTGAAGGCATGGTCCAAAGTTGCATGCAAACCTCTATAGCAATCAAGTAGTAGCGAATTGCAAGGTCAATGTTTCCTTTTTCCTGCAACAAGTTAAATTGTATCAGCCCAAGAAGCCATAAGAGAAAGTGTAATTTATACCGTCATACTCTAACCTCTTAAGCAGCAGTAACTTACCTTCCATGCATTAGCCATGTTACCATAACACTCGGCAAAGTGTGGTTCAATCCTGAGTGCTTCTTCATTTTTTGCAACACACATATCAAAATCATGCAACTACATTCAAAGTTACAAACAGTAACACTCACTTAGAACACAGTACAAAAAAGGAATAAAAGAAATAAGAGCTAACTGCAAGAGCAGTAAGTTGTCAGTACGAAGTGGATTCCTCTCATAGACAGTGTTACTGTGTTCTAGAGCTTTCTTATAATTTCCAGCCTTATACATTTGGTGTGCAAGAGACAAATGAAAATCTTCATCAACTGCATCAACAGAAAGATTAACTATTAAAAAAAAAAGGATAATCAATCAGAACAAACGTAGCTATTGTATGATAAGAATAAGTACAACCATAGCATAAGCACTGAAACAATTTTTCACCGATGTTCCTGATCCGCTGTGACGGTTCACCCATTACATAATAAAAACCATCACAAAATAGACTATTCCAATAGACCAATATAACTCTCTGTTTACAAATAAAGTAATAAATTCGAAATGAACAGAATTTCTGATAAACCCTAACTAACCCTAACATAGCTAAAACCTAATTCTAACCCTCCCAATTCCGACACACAAAGCTATAAAAGCCGACGAAGCAGTTACTTCAGCTGACAAAACTACATCAGGAACGGCCACGAGAAATTTACCGAAAAACTTAGGTTAGGCAAAAAATTATTTCAACCCAATTTTTGCCACAACGAACTGAAATGTCATAAGATATTACAACAAACCTTCGTTAGAATCATGGCCACGCAACAGAGGGAGCGAACCAGGCTCCTGCTTAACAGAAAATGGCTCCTGCTTGACAGAGAACGGCTCAACACGATCTCCAGCGATCGGAGGCCGAGAAGCGTCCACAGCGCCAGGATGCTGCGGCTGGTGGTGGTGGTAATGGTGGCGGTGGTTGTCGCCGGTGGCGGAGATCATGATGGCGACTTACGAAAGACCGCAAAACAGACAGACGTGCAATGATGAGAGAGAAAGAGAGAGAATCTTGGAGACAAATTCAGAAACCGCTCAAGTAGAAGTCGACGATCATGAGAGCGAGTTGGATCGGAATAGATTGTAATCGCAATTGAAGGAGAAGAAGTAACTCGAAAATGCGAAACCCTAAGCGCGAGAGAGAAAGTTCTCGAGCTTATTGCTTCTTTCTTCTGTGCTGTTTACGCTGTTTCTTCTGTTTTGTTGGTTGGTTTTTCCTGTGAAACTCGGCAAGGGGAAACGAAAGGGGACAAGTGTTATTTTAGGTGATCAGGATCTTCTGTTTGCCGATAGATCTCCGCCGTTAATTTGGTACACAAAGGTGATACCGCCGTTAGTTTGCACAAAAAGCTGATGCCGCCGTTAGGTGACTGGAGATCTCCTTGTCTAGTGACACGTTAGTACTGTTTTAAATTTTTTTATTAAAAATTAAAAATATTTATAATTATCATTATTATAAATATTTTATAATTTAATAATATTTAAAAAATACTTATAAAGATTTATTTTTGTTCAAATTTACCTGGGACAATTTTATTTATTGGTATCGTATTTATTCTTAAAATCAAAACAATATAATCATCGTTATTACTTGTTAAAACTTTACATTTTATGATATGATTTTCAGATTTTCAAACTAGAGACTTATGTCATTATAAAAGCTATTATATTGATTAATATTTCTTGGTAACATTATTGGAACACCGTCATTGAGTATTAGTTAGTGTGAAGAGAAACCAATAATAACTTTTGTTATTCAATATATAATTTATTCTATTAAAAAATAAATTAGTATTTCCTGAATTGGTAAATACACTTTTCTTCAATTTCTTACACTATTTTATTTAGTAATATCTGCTTTTAAAGAATAGCAAATAATCACACTATCCTATAATATGAAGTATAAAGTAATTTCTTATCTTAAAATTAATTCTGGTTAGTGAGATAAAATTCAAAATAAGTTTATTACTCAAATTTAAATTTGAATTTAAAGTTTATCAATAACTCATTCTTTTTTTAATTTCAATAACAAAAATAAAACTAGTTAAGTACAACAACCACCTCAACAGGAAAATTTTAGAGCCTAAGAAGATTCTAATTGGGAGATGGTGAGGAGTTTTATGCAGGAAACCAAAGCCTCCATTAGAAACTTGGAGGTGCAAATGAGCCAACTGAGCAGACAAATACTTGAAAGGTCTTCAAATACATTTCCTGGTGATACAGTGGTAAACCCAAGAGAAGATTGCAAGGCTATTCAATTGAGAAGTGGTAAAGTAACTGGTTCTGAGACCAAGGTCAATGAAGAGCTAGTTGAAAAGGAAGCTCCAGAGGAGAAGAAGGAAGAAGTAGAGCACACCCCTCCAAAGCGTGCAGACAACCTATTCCCAGACTCTCTTTACACATATCCTACATTGCCAAAGGCTCCTGAATACAAGTCAAAAATGTCATATCCTCAAAGGCTTCAGAAGGCTTCCAAAGACAAGTAATTTTCTAAATTTTTAGAAGTCTTCAAGAAGCTACAGATCAACATTCTTTTTGTAAAGGCTCTGGACCAAATGCCCTTTTATGCTAAATTTATGAAAGAATTGTTGACTAACAAGAGGAATTGGAAGGAACAAGAAACGGTGGTGTTAACCAAGGAATGCAGTGCTATTATTCAACATAACCTTCCTGAGAAAATGCAGGATCCAGGTAGCTTTGTGATTCCTTGCACCATTGGAGATGTCACAATTCAAAGAGCTTTATGTGATCTTGAAGCTAGCATCAATCTCATGCCACTTTCAGTGATGAAAAAACTTCAAATTGAAGAGGTAAAACCCACACATATTTCTCTTCAACTTGCTAATCTTTTTATTAAATTACCTATGGGTGTTGTTGAGGATTTGCTTGTGAAAGTAGGACCATTTATTTTTCTTGCTGATTTTGTTATTTTAGACATGGAAGAGGATGTAAAATCCTCTATTATTCTTGGTAGACCCTTTTTAGCTACAGGTAGAGCTCTGATTGATGTGCAAAAGGGTGAATTAAGCCTGAGAGTCAATGAAGAACAAGTGGTCCTTAATGTGTTTGAAGCTCTCTGGTGGACGAAATTGTGATCACATCAATGTAGTATTCTTTGTTGTTGTATGGAATCATTATTATGGCACCTATGTGTGGACACAACTCCGTTCAACTAACCAGCAAGTGTATTGGGTCGTCCAAGTAATACCTTACGTGAGTAAGGGTCGATCCCACAGAGATTGTTGGTATGAAGCAAGCTATGGTCACCTTGCAAATCTCAGTCAAGCGGATTCAAGTATAATTGGATTATTGGTTTAAATTTGATTAATGGAATAAATAGAAAATAAAGATAAATAAACTAAGATAGAAATACTTATGTAAATCAATAGTGGGAATTTCAGATAGGAGTATGGAGATGCTGTGCTCCTCTCAGATCTCTACTTTTTTATTACATTCATCCAATCCTTCCTACTCCTTTCCATGGCAAGCT
>NC_029780.3:65297910-65298186 GCF_000817695.3 Arachis duranensis | reverse complement strand
GGGACAGCTTTGATTTAGCCGCTTAGGCCTGGATTTTATTTCCTTGGGCCCTCCTATCCATTGATGCTCAAAGCCTTGGATCCTTTTTACCCTTGCCTTTTGGTTTTAAAGGGCTATTGGCTTTTTCTGCTTGCTTTTTCTTTTTCTTTCTATTTTTTTCGCCATTTTTTTGCAAGCTTTTCTTTTTTTTCACTGCTTTTTCTTGCTTCAAGAATCAATTTTATTATTTTTCAGATTATCAATAACATTTCTCTTTGTTCATCATTCTTTCAAGAT
>NC_029780.3:65295813-65297797 GCF_000817695.3 Arachis duranensis | reverse complement strand
ATCAATATAATTAAACTAAATTCAAGGATAAATTCGAAATTCATGTACTTCTTGTTCTTTTGATTTAAAAACATTTTTCATTTAAGAAAGGTGAAGGATTAATGGAATTATTCATAACTTTAAGACATAGTTACTAACTACTAATGATCATGAAGTAGAGACACAAAACATAGATAAACACAGCATAAAAACCGAAAAGCAAAAAGAAATAAGAACAAGGAATGAATCCACCTGAGTGAGGGTGGCACCTTCTTGAAGAACCAATGGTGCTCTTTGAGCTCCTCTATGTCTCTTCCTTGCTTTTGTTGCATGATCCCCAGTAATTTTGGTGTTCCTATCCTTAGTTGCTCCCAATAATTGTGTGGAGGACAATTTATCCCCTGAGGTATCTCAGGGATCTCTTGATTTGAAGTCAAATGTTCTACCACTGAGCTATAAACCCTTTACATGAGTCTTTCCATCTCCCATGACTCAGAGGTGGAAGCTTTTGTCTTTCCTTTTTTTTCTTTTCTTCTTTTTTTTCTTTTTTTTTGAATGTCTCTGGCCTTAGGTGCCTTTAATGGTTATGGAAAAGCAAAAAGCTATGCTTTTACCACACCAAACTTAGAAAATTGCTCGCCCTCGAGCAAGAGAAGAAAGAAAAGATGAAGAATAATAAGAAGATATAGAGGAGATTGAGGGATGTGTGTATTCGGCTATATGGGTGGGATTGGGTGGGAAAGAGAATTTGAATTTTAAAGGTAGGTGGGGTGTATGGGGAAGAGTTTCCTAGATGTAGGTGGTGAATGAAAAACAGAAGGGATTGAAGTTGTTGGGAAGTGTGACATGGGGAAGAATGTAATAGGATTAGGAGGTAAGGTGGGAATATGTTAGGTGGGGATCCTGTGGGGTCCACAGATCCTGAGGTGTCAAGGAATTCCATCCCTGCACCAAATAGGCATGTAAAATGCCTTTGTACACCATTCTGGCGTTTAAACGCCGAGTGGTGCACATTCTGGGCGTTCAACGCCCACATGTAACATGTTTCTGGCGGTGAACGCCATTTTCATGCTTGTTACTGGCGTTCAGCGCCAGCTTTTCCTCTTAGGCACATTCCTGGCGTTCAGTGCCAGAATGTTGCTTGTTTCTGGCGTTCAGCGCCAGGTTGATGCTCTGTTTTGGCGTTGAACGCCAGCCAGATGCTCCTTACTGGCGTTGAACGCCAGCCTGTGCTTCCTCCAGGGTGTGATTTTTCTTCTGCTGTTTTTGATTCTGTTTTTAATTTTTCTATTTTTTTCGTGACTCCACATGATCATGTACCTAATAAAACACAAAATAACAATAAAATAAAATAAAATAAAAAATAGATAAATAAAATTGGGTTGCCTCCCAACAAGCACTTCTTTAATGTCAATAGCTTGACAGTGGCTCTCATGGAGCCACAAAGGTGATCAGGTCAATGTTGTATAGTCCCAACACCAAACTTAGAGTTTGGATATGGGGTCTTAACACCAAACTTAGAGTTTGACTGTGGGGGTTCTTCTTGACTCTGAACTGAGAGAAGTTCCTCATGCTTACTCTCTTTTGTCACAGAGGGATGGCCATGTGCCTTAAACACAAGGTAGTCCCAATTCAATTGAAGGACTAGTTCACCTCTGTTGACATCTATCACAGCTCCTGCTGTGGCTAGGAAAGGTCTTCCAAGGATAATGCATTCATCCTCCTCCTTCCCAGTGTCTAAGATTATGAAATCAGCAGGGATGTAAAGGCCTTCAACCTTTACTAACACGTCCTCTACTATACCATAAGCTTGTCTCAATGACTTGTCTGCCAATTGTAATGAGAACAAGGCAGGTTGTACCTCTATGATCCCCAGCTTCTTCATTACAGAGAGTGGCATAAGATTTATCCCTGACCCTAGATCACATAGAGCCTTTTCAAAGGTCATGGTGCCTATGGTACAAGGTATTAAGAACTTGCCAGGATCTTGTCTCTTTTGAGGTAA
>NC_029780.3:65292512-65295683 GCF_000817695.3 Arachis duranensis | reverse complement strand
AAACTCCTTCTTGCTTGAGGGACGTCCCAGGAGGTCTTTCTCACTAGGATTTTCGTCCTCCTCCTTCCTTGTGCATTCGGCCATATTGATTACATCAATGGCCTTGCACTCTCGTTTTGGATTCTCTTCTATATTGCTTGGGAGAATACTGGGAGGAGTTTCAATGACTTTCTTACTCAGCTGGCCCACTTATGCCTCCAGATTTCTGATGGAGGATCTTGTTTCACTCATGAAACTGAAAGTGGCCTTTGACAGATCAGAGACTATATTGGCAAAATTAGAAGTGTTTTGTTCAGAATTCTCTGTCTGTTGCTGAGAAGATGATGGATAGGCTTGCTATTGCTCAGCCTATTACGTCCACCATTGTTAAAGCCTTGTTGAGGCTTTTGTTGATCCTTCCATGAGAAATTTGGATGATTTCTCCATGATGAGTTATAGGTGTTTCCATAAGGTTTACCCATGTAATTAACCTCTGCCATGGTAGGGTTCTCAGGATCATAAGCTTCTTCAGAAGCTGCCTCTTTAGTACTGTTGGATGCATGTTGCCATCCATTCAGACTTTGAGAGATCATGTTGACCTGTTGAGTCAACACTTTGTTCTGAGCCAATATGGCACTCAGAGCATCAATTTCAAGAACTCCTTTCTTCTGAGGTATCCAATTATTCACGGAATTCCTCTCAGAAGTGTACATGAATTGGTTGTTTGCAACCATATCAATGAGTTCTTGAGCCTCTTCAGGCGTTTTCTTTAGGTGAATAGATCCACCTACAGAATGATCCAATGACATTTTCGAAAATTCAGATAGACCATAATAGAATATATCTAATATGGTCCATTCTGAAAACATGTCAGATGGACATCTTTTGGTCAGCTGCTTGTATCTTTCCTAAACTTCATAGAGGGATTCACCATCTTTTTGTTTGAAGGTTTGAACATCCACTCTCAGCTTGCTCAGCTTTTGAAGAGGAAAGAATTTATCCAAGAAGGCTGTGACCAAAAACTGAGAAGGATCTTCAGATGGAAGTCCATAGAACTTGCAGTTTTGTTGCATTAAGGCAACTAGCTGAGGTTTCAGCTCAAAGTTGTTGGCTCCAATGGCAGGAATGGAGATGCTTCTTCCATCAAATTTGGATGTTGGCTTTGTGAAGTCACCAAGCATTCTCCTTGCATTATTATTATTTTCGACTGCCATCTCCTTCTCTTGTTCTAATATTTCTGAAAGGTTACCTTTAGATTGTTGTAACTTAGCTTCTCTTAATTTTCTCTTCAGAGTCCTTTCAGGTTCTGGATCAATTTCAACAAGAGTGCCTTTTTCCTTGTTCCTGCTCATATGAAAGAGAATAAAACAAGAAAAGAAAGAGGAATCCTCTATGTCACAGTATAGAGATTCCTTTATGTTAGTAGAAAAAGAAAAGGGGGGTAGGAGAAAGAAAAGTGAAGAATCCAAACACAAGGGATATATTGGGTTCGGATTTTAGATGAAGAGAGGTGAAGAGAAGTGTTAGTAATTAAATAATTAAATAGAAGAAGAGAAGAGGGGGAATTTCGACAATAATTTTGAAAAAGGGATGAGCAATTTTCGAAAATTAGAGATAAGATGTAATTGAAATTAAAATTTAAAACAATTAATTAATTAAAAAGAATTTTGAAAAAGAGAGAGGTATTTTCGAAAATTGAAGAGGAAAAAGTAGTTAGGTGGTTTTGAAAAAGATAAGAAACAAACAAAAAGTCAAATAGTTAGTTGAAAAAGATATTAAAATCAAATTTGAAAAAGATAAGAAGATAAGAAGTTAGATAAGATATTTTGAAATCAAATTTTGAAAAAGATAAAAATTTTTAGAAGGATAAGATAAGAAGATAAGATAAAAATTTTAAGAAAAAGATATTTTGAAAAAGATTTAATTTTTAAAATGACTTAACTAACAAGAAACTACAAGATAAGATTCTAGAATTTAAAGATTGAACCTTTCTTAACAAGAAAGCAATAAACTTCAAATTTTTTTGAATCAATCACATTAATTGTTAGCATATTTTCGAAAATATGATATAAAAGATAAGAAAAAGATTTTGAAAAATAATTTTTAAAATTTTTGAAAATAAGAAAAAAATGGAAGAGATATGATTTTTGAAAAAGATTTTGAAAAGATAAGATTTTTAAAATTGAAATTTTGACTTGACTTGTAAGAAACAACTAATTTTTAAAAATTTTTGACCAAGTCAACCCAAAATTTCAAAAATTTGGAGGGAAATAAGGAAAAGATATTTTTTTATTTTTGAATTTTTTTAATTATGAGAGCGAAAAACACAAACATGACCCAAAACATGAAAATTTTGGATCAAAACACTTAAACAATGACCCACAATATGAAAATTATGAATCAAAACACATGATGCAAGCAAGAACACTATGAATGTCAAGATGAACACCAAGAACACTTTAAAAATCATGATGAACATCAAGAACATATTTTTGAAAAATTTTTGATGCAAAGAAAACATGCAAGACATCAAACTTAGAAATCTTTAATGCATGGACTCTAACAAACAAAAAATGCATATGAAAAATTACAAACAACACAAAACAAGAAAACATCAAGATCAAACAAGAAGACTTGTCAAGAACAACTTGAAGATCATGAAGAACACTAGAGACTTACCAAGAATAACTTGAAGATCATGAAGAACAATATGAATGCATGAATTTTTGAAAAATGCAAGAAAAAAAATTTTTAAAGCATGCAATTGACACCAAACTTAAAAATTGACTCAAGACTCAAACAAGAAACATAAAATATTTTTGATTTTTATGATTTTATGATTTTTTTTTGAATTATTATTAAATTTTTTCGAAAATATTTTTGGAAAAACGAAAAAGAAAAGAAAATTTTTGAAAAAGATTTTTGAAAAGAAAATTACCTAATTTGAGCAACAAGATGAACCGTCAGTTGTTCAAACTCAACAATCCCCGGCAACGGCGCCAAAAACTTGGTGGACAAAATTGTGATCACATCAACATAGTATTAATATATTTATTGTAGAATTGTGGAACTTTAGGATTTTTGGTACGAGTGGGCACAATTCCGTTCAACTGACCAGCAAGTGTACTGGGTCGTCCAAGTAATACCTTACGTGAGTAAGGGTCGAATCCACAGAGATTATTGGTTTGAAGC
>NC_029780.3:65287287-65291953 GCF_000817695.3 Arachis duranensis | reverse complement strand
AATACATAAGTGAAAGGTTCAGGCATGGCCGAATGGCCAGCCCCCATGGTCTAAGGACTAGGCGTCTAGAGATGTCTAATATACTAGTAAAAAGTCCTATTTATAATAAACTAGCTACTAGGGTTTACATGAGTAAGTAATTGATGCATAAATTCACTTCCGGGGCCCACTTGGTGTGTGCTTGGGCTGAGCTTGATCTATCCACGAGCTGAGGCTTTTCTTGGAGTTGAACGCCAAGTTATAACGTGTTTTGGGAGTTCAACTCCGGATCATGACGTGTTTCTGGCGTTTAACTCTAGACAGCAGCATGTACTTGGCGTTCAACGCCAAGTTACGTCGTCAATTTCCGAATAAAGTATGGACTATTATATATTGCTGAAAAGCTCTGGATGTCTACTTTCCAATGCTGTTGAGAGCGCGCTAATTGGAGTTTTGTAGCTCTAGAAAATCCATTTTGAGTGCAGGGAGGTCAGATTCCAACAGCATCAGCAGTCCTTTTGTCAGCCTTTTTCAGAGTTTTGCTCAAGTCCCTCAATTTCAGCCAGAAATTACCTGAAATCACAGAAAAATACACAAACTCATAGTAAAGTCCAGAAATGTGAATTTAACATAAAAACAAATGAAAACATCCCTAAAAGTAGCTTGAACTTACTAAAAACTACCTAAAAACAATGCCAAAAAGCGTATAAATTATCCGCTCATCACTCTCAAACACCCTAATGATTCTGAAGGGTGTATGAGAATTAATGTTGTTAAACCACTTGTTCAAGAGGTACTGGAAGCTGAGGCACTTGATGATGTTCTGGATCCTATTTCTATGTATGAATTAGTTGAAACTGATGATTCACCACCCCAAAAGGAGCTGATGAACACGCCAATGAAGGAGGAGGAAGTTCCCAAGCTTGAGCTCAAAACTTTGCCCCCTTCTCTGAAATATGTGTTCTTGGGTGAAAATAATTCATATCCAGTGATTATTAGCTCTTCCCTGAAGCCTGAAGAGGAAGAGGCACTTATTTCAGTGCTCAAGAGCCATAAAACAGCTCTTGGGTGGACCATTGGTAACTTAAAGGGGATTAGTCCAACCAACTATATGCACAAGATCCTTTTTGAAGATGATACTAAACCAGTTGTGCAACCACAAAGGAGACTCAATCCCACTTTGAAAGAGGTGATCCAAAAAGAGGTAATGAAATTATGAGAAGCAGGCATTATTTACCATATTTCTGACAACCCTTGGATAAATCCTGTGCAGGTAGTTCCTAAGAAAAGAGGGATGACAGTGATCAAGAATGAAAAGAATGAGCTTATTCCTACAAGAACAGTTACAAGATGGAGAATGTGTATAGACTACAGGAGGCTTAACACTACTACAAGGAAGGATCACTTCCCCTTGCCTTTCATTAATCTGATGCTTAAAAGGTTAGCTGGTCATGCTTTTTATTGTTTTTTAGATGGATATTCTGGATATAATCAAATTGCAGTGGACCCTCAAGATCAAGAAAAGACACATTCACATGCCCGTTTGAAGTCTTTGTTTACAGAAGAATGCCGTTTGGACTTTGTAATGCTCCAGCAACTTTTCAGAGGTGTATGCTTTCTATTTTTTCTGATATGGTTGAAAATTTTATTGAGGTATTTATGGATGATTTTTTTGTCTTTGGTAATTCTTTTGAATCCTGCTTGAAGCATTTATCTCTGGTCTTGAAACGGTGTCAAGAATCAAACCTTGTTATAAATTGGGAAAATGTCATTTTATGGTTACAGAAGGTATTGTTCTTAGACACCGGATTTCAAGTAAGGGAATTGAGGTTGATAGAGCAAAGGTGGAGGTAATTGAAAAATTACCATCACCAACTAATGTTAAGGCATCAAGAGTTTCTTGGGTCATGCAGGATTTTATAGAAGATTTATAAATGATTTTTCTAAAATTGCTAAACCATTAAGCAACCTGTTGGTGGTTGATGTTCCTTTTGTCTTTAATTCTGATTGCATGTATGCTTTTGAAACTCTGAAAGCAAATCTTACCTCTGCTCCCATTATAGCTTCCCCTGATTGGGATTTACCATTTGAGTTGATGTGTGATACTAGTGATTTTGCTATAAGAGCTGTTTTAGGACAAAGGCATGGCAAGCTTATACATGTCGTTTACTATGCTAGCCGTGTGTTAAATGATGCCCAAAAGAATTACACAACTACAGAAAAAGAATTATTAGCTATTGTGTATGCTGTTGATAAGTTTAGGTCCTATTTAATTGGTTCTAAGGTTATTATTTATACTGATCATGCTGCTTTGAAGTACCTTCTAACCAAGCAAGACTCTAAACCAAGATTAATCAGATGGGTGCTACTCCTTCAGGAGTTTGATATTGAGATAAAAGACAGGAAAGGGTCAGAAAATCAAGTAGCTGGCCATCTTTCCAAAATAGAACCTGAAGCAGGAGTACAACCACCCACAACTGTGACTGAAATATTTCCTGATGAGCAATTGTTCCTCATTCAGCAGGCTTCATAGTTTGCAGACATTGCAAATTACAAAGCCATGAATTTTATTCCAAAGGAGTACAGTAGGCAACAAGTAAAGAAGCTATTGACTGATGCAAAGTACTACATTTGGGAGGAACCATACCTTTTTAAAAGGTGTTCATATGGTATAATCTGAAGATGTGTCCTGGATGAGGAAAAATAATAGATTCTTTGGCACTATCATGGTTCTGATTATAGAGGCCACTTTGGTGGTGAAAGGACAGCTACAAAGGTCCTTTAGAGCGGGTTTTACTGGCCGACTTTCTTCAGGGACTCAAGAGAATTTGTGAAGCACTGTGACAGATGTGAAAAAGCCACGAATCTTCCTGCCAACCATGAGATGCCACAGCAGGGGATTCTTGAGGTTGAGTTATTTGATGTATGGGGTATTGATTTCATGGGACCTTTTCCACCCTCACATTCAAACAACTATATCCTAGTGGCAGTTGATTATGTGTCCAAGTGGGTGGAAGCTGTGGCTCTACCCACCAATGCCAAGGTGGTGATGAGCTTTCTTTAGAGATATATTTTTAGCCGGTTTAGTGTCCCAAGGACACTCATTAGTGATGATGGAAGTCACTTCTGTAATAGACAGCTAGACTTATTTCTGCAGAGATATGGAGTCCGTCGTAGAGTGGCAACCCCCTATCACCCTCAAACAAGTGGACAGGTTCAAGTTTCTAACAGGGAACTCAAGCGGATTCTAGAAAAGACCGTCAGTGTTTCAATAAAGGACTAGTTTAGGAAGCTTGATGATACTCTCTAGGCATACCGGACAGCTTACAAGACCCCTATTGGCATGTCTCCTTATCACTTGGTTTTTGGCAAAGCCTGCCACTTACCAGTTGAGTTGGAGCATAAAGCTTACAGGGCAATTCGGTATTTGCACCTTAATGCAGAGGTTGCAGGAATCAAAAGAATGCTTCAGTTGAATGAGCTTTATGAATTCAGATATTCAGCCTATGAGAATGCCAAACTCTATAAGGAGAAGACCAAGTTATGGCATGATAAGAAGATCGCCATCAGAGTCTTTGAGCCAGACCAGAGAGTGCTTCTGTATAATTCAAGGCTCAAATTCTTTCCCGGGAAGCTGAAATCCCGGTGGTCAGGACTGTTTGTGGTTACCAGAGCTTCACCATATGGTCATGTGAAAATACAGGAAGAGAATTCTGACAAGAAGTTTACAGTGAATGGCCAGAGGTTGAAGCACTATCTTGGAGGTGAGATTGATCGTCAGAGGTTCGCTCATCTGCTGAATTAGCAGAACTGACCATCAAGCTAATGACGTTAAAGAAGCGCTTGTCGGGAGGCAACCCGATAACTTTGTATCCTTAGTTATTTTTTTCGTAGCATTGATTATATTACCTGTTTAATTTTTATGGAGTTTTTCTTGTTTTCCTTTGTTTTACTTGTGTTTTGATCATGCAGAATTTTTATAATAGGAACCAGATACTTAGAAAAATTTTAGAACACTCTGGAGAAGGTTGGGTCTACTAGTTCCACGCTGAACTTGGAATTTTCCAAGTTCAGCATGACATATGCGTGTAAACTGGAAGGGAGCCTCTGCCAACTCCACACTGAACTTGGAAGTTCAACATGGCATACGACGTAAAGTGTGTTTTTGGTTGAAGACCCACGCTGAACTTGGGAAATTCCAAGTTCAGCGTGGAGAACGAAGCAAACAGCCTGAATAAGGGCTAGACTCCACGCTGAACTTGGAATTTCCCAAGTTCAGCGTGGATGCATGCATACAAAGAAGTTTGCGTTCGGGGTGGTGTCTAAAATTTATTTTATAAACATTATATTATGTGAAAATAGTGATGTTATTTAAGAAATTATCTACAATTTTTTATTATGTAATTAACTTAATTAATAATATTTATTATTATTTTTATACCAAAAAAATATCGATTTATACTATTTATATATATTTTTATACTAATAAATAAGTAGGTATTTACACTATTTTATATTTATTATCGTAGATGATGGCTTAAGTTGTTTATATCGTATGTTAAATAATATAAATAATATCTTATATATTAAATTCATTAATTTACCCATATTAGAGTAAAAAAATTATGCAATAAATCATATATTATAAAAATGAGTTGATTTATACATAAATTAATTATATGGTCAT
>NC_029780.3:65271381-65287142 GCF_000817695.3 Arachis duranensis | reverse complement strand
AGATAATTAAAAAGTTTTTTTAATTTGAATTAAAAACTACCTTGTAAGTATATCTAATTTTTATACTTACTAAATATTATAGTATTTAATAGTATAGTGTTTGTTATAGTAATTAATCAAAATATTAATCCAATATATACTTGGGTAGAATAAGATTTCCCAAGCAAGCAAGATTAATATAGGCCCACTATTAGGGTCTCAAATCTGACTTAGGTTTACTATCTTAAAGCTTAATACAGATGAAATCGACATATTCCTTCTCAAATCATTTTAGATTGGATCTATTGCTAGTTAGGGATGGTAATAGGTACTCGTGAGGGAGCGACAGGCCCTTTTCCATCCCTCACTTTAGTTTTAAAAAAAATGCTTACCGTCCCTTTTTCATCTTCGTCGCAAGTCTCTATTTAATTATCTCCTAAGGGAACATATATACCTACAGGTATCTATGGATATTCTTTAAAAAATTTTGAAAACAATTAATAAAAAAGATTGATATAACAATCATAAAATAATCAATTCAATATAGTTCATAATATAACCATTGTGAAAAATAATATGTCAAAAGAAAAGAATATAAAAACATCTTCCAACATAATGACATAATATAATTTTTTGGGGTAAGACTGAAGCAGTGTAGTGATGGACTTGAGATGCAAAAAAAAATGAGCTAGAGAGAGATGCGAAATTGAGGCTGAAGATGAGTTTTAGAGAAAGAAGATGGACTCGAATTGGAGGAAGGAATTAAGATTATTAAATTCAACAAATAGATTTATGTATATATAAATTATGGCAAATCAGTAATGTCATATTCGCGTGGATTTAATGGGACCTATGGGACGTACGTATATTTCTGTCTCTGTCCATCTCATGTAGGCAGATCACCATCCATGGAGATTTTATTGGTCCCATCTATCCTCAAATTGTGACTAATTCCCTCGAATACCCGTTTTAATTAGTTTTTTAATCATCCTATTGCTACTATTCATTGGTCCATGATATGGAGTTACTCCAACCACTCAGTAAGTTCTTAGATAACTAAAGTCCAAGTTATATTATTATCATAAAATCACATGTATCCTTGTTATACAATATTAATCGAAGATAAATAGTAGTTACACTACAAGAAACATCGTTAAAATCGACGGCTTAAAATTTGACGGTAACATAGACGGCGGAGTTGGTCACTATTAATCTTGTCGATTTTACAAAATGCTAATAAAATCGACGGCTTGGCTAGCCGTCGATAATAATTTAATAAAATCGACGGTGCTTCTGTCTATAATATGAGTTTGAGAATTTTACATTCTTACTAAAATTGACAACATCGTCGTCGATATTATTATATAAAATCGACGCCATTTCTGTCGATATTTGATCCAATAAAATCGACAATATTTTTGTCTATAATATGCTTACTAAAATCGACAACATTGCCGTCGATATTGGATCCAATAAAATTGACACAGTTGCCGTCAATTTTATTATTCATATACCGACAAATTCTATGTCTATATTTGAATTTTTTTGTCTATTTTAAAATTAAAAAGCGATAACTATTCCGTCGATTTTAATAGATGTGTTTTAATTATTTTTTCTCTTTGAAAAATAGTAAACAATTAATGCAAATAAATATAAAAATAAAATTTATACAGAATATAGATACCAAGACAAATAAACTTTTAAATATAAAAATAAAATTTATACTAAATATTAGATAATGAGTTTACAAATTTATCAAAATAATAAATAATGAGTTTACTAAAGGCTATGATTTTTCATAGAACAGAAGCATCATGAACATCTAATGATTACAGTGCATAGACAATTACACTTAATTATTCTAACATACAGCCATTGAAATAGTTGACTCTCGATGATTCTACGGTGCTAATTTTTCATCAGATCATTTGCCATATTTACCCAAACTTGATAAATATCTTGCAAGAACAGAACAAAGTGGATCTGTAGCAAAATATTGAACAGTAAATACAGAATGAATCTGGATACCAAAAATATAGTAAAAGATCTCATTCTATGCAATACAAAAAGCATAAGCTCCTGGCTTTCAAATTGCTATTTTGAAATGGAATACCTCCTTAAACTCATTTTGAAATTCCCTGACGACAGAAATCGCTACCGTGGCAGCCTCATCATAAGGATATCTGAAATAATACAGCATTTTAGTTTTATGTAATAGTGATGAACTTGTCACATATTCTTATTTCAAAAAACAATTAAGGATATCCAAAAGAAACTGAAGAGTTTCCTCATAAAAGAAGTAGAAGCATAAATATCAGATTCTCACTGCCTAGCTTCAGGGGAAAAAAAGGGACTTTTTCCAAAGAATTACAACATAAACTTCCCCAACAACCATTAATTCTGTGTGATCATCAATAATTAATCACTATTAATAACCTAAATCTATGAGATTGAGCACCTAATAATGATCATTCATATTTGTGAGCAAACTAACTTACCCAAAGACACCACATGATATAGCTGGGAATGTTATATACTGAATGTTTTTATCCTTAGCAACCCTCAAACTATTCCAGCAAATCAACGAGTAATAATAATAAACAAACACACACCAAATGGAGTAAGTAAACACAAACACAATGTGAAGCTACCTATAAGCGCTTGAAAGAGAAGCAGCAGGGTTACTATTAGAATTGTAGATTGGTCCAACAGTATGAACAACATGAGAAGCAGGCAATCTAAAACCACTGCATAATAAGCAACTTCAGATTACAACCTTATCATCACAAAGATAGGAAGTGATTTCCATTGTCCTAATCTGATCTCTTTCTCACCAATCAAATTAGTTGTCAGAATCTATTATTTTATTCAAAATGGAACATTCTCGTTATAGTTGTCATTACTAATTTGTCAAGGTCTTGTTTTGGGTGAAAATCACACAACTCCATTGGTAGGTCCATAAGGTTAATTAAATTTTTATATATATTATTCTTCTACGTAATTTAATCAATTAATTAATAATATTATTACCAAAATCACAAAAAAAAAAAAACTAAAACTTAAATAAAAAAAAAGCAACTAGAAATTTTGATGCATTGAGAGGTTTTTTTGTGACGAATGTGAGAAGCCATCTTCTATTCTTATGCAGCCCCATCGATGCATCAACAGCAAGAGACAGCAGCACGGTATGATGTTGGATGATTGGATCGTTCCTTACTTGTAGATGGTTGGTCTGTACCATCTTGCACGAGCTGTTGGTCAGTGCCTTCGTAAAGAGATGGCGCCCTTAGACGCATACATTCCACATGCTATTTGTGGAGTGCATGATAATCCTACAGGATGTAGCATACCACCTTGGTCTCCCAATCGACGATCAGTATGATAGTGGATGCCTGACAGACTTTCCACGATATATAGAGGGTGGCAGACCACCATGGGTGTGGTTTGAGGAGCTGCTCGGGGTATTATCTCCTGCGAACTGCATCGACAAGTTCACCGTGAAGTGCACATGGTTTGAGAAGACGTTTAGTGAGCTTCCACAGAGGGCAGATGAGGAGACGGTTAGGAGGTATGCCCGTGCGTACATCATGATGCTCCTATCGACGCAGCTGTTTGGGAAAAAGTCAAGTATCCGCCTCCATATCCAATGTTGCCGTACGTCGCGAGGTTGGAGGACATGGGTCAGTACAGTTGGGGTTCTGTTGCATTGTCATGGCTATACAGGTGCGTGTGCCGTGTGGCGAATAGAAATGTGGTCAAGTTGGCTGGTTCACTGTAGCTCCTCTAGTCGTGGATCTTTTGGAGGTTCCCTGGATTCCGACCGAGCGGATTTAATGTTTTTCATTAGCCATTGGCGTCGAGGTAGTTTCAATTTAGCTATGCGAACTATTTTCCATTTTTTAGCAGTTAAAATAATTGTTAAAATGATGTTGTGGTTATCAGATGGGGAGGTTATCAGCCGAGCTTGAGTGACAAGAGGCCTCGTGTCGATAATTGGAGATTGAGGATTGATCTACTCCAGCCGGGTGATGTGAGTATTTCCATGTTCATGTTGTATTTGCATCTTTATTAGTTTATGTTGACTAACAAGTGCAAAAGCAATATGGATGATGTTGGAGTTGCCATCTTGTGCAATTGCGATAAGTAGTGGACCACTGTATTTGTCGTATAGGTGGGTACCGTCCACACTGACCAACGGCTTGCAATGTCGAAATGCCTCAATACAGGGTGGGAATGTCCAAAACAAGCGACGAAAATAAGCTGTAGAGCCATCCAGTTGCCCACCAACTCGAACAGGACTCGTCTTCAACACAGCTACACTACCCGGCATAATGATCTGCAAGCCCAATACCCATCATGGCAACTCATTATACAAATCTTCCCAGTCTCTGTAAATTTGTGACATGGCCTTCTGTTTGGCCATCCAAACCTTCCTATAAGTCGGTCTGAAGTCGAAGTGTGCTTCTGTGGTGTTTTGCAGTACGTTAATCGACATGGCAGCATCAGCTCTGATCATGGGCATAATGAAGGCCGACATGACATGATAATCAAGCTTTCCGTGATCACTAGAGATCGATGTGGTTAGACAAGTATGAGGACCGTTGTACTGTTTTACCTCCTAAATCCCTTTGCGCTGGCGGAGGCTAACCCGAATGAGCCATACGCACCTGCTTCCGAACTCCTTACACTTGCCATAGTACTTGCGGTGATCCGATTCCAATACCTTGTACTCAACCCCACGGCGAATGCTATAGATCTTCACGCTAAGGACGACTTATGCTTTATCCTAAAACTGCTGACCGACCTGAAATTCAGCTACACCTACTGCATTTTGCGTGTCTCTTGCCCCGAAGCCAACAGGTACAGAGGGATCCTCCTGAGGTGCCATGGCATCCAAGTCCAGAGCAGAGAAGTGCGAGGGGTACTGATTAGTACCTGAACTAGATGCTCCCCCACCCACAGGTGGAGTCGTCCGTGGTGTCTCCTCGTCGCTATCATCAGTAATCGTTGCGGGCTCCACATCATCATCATCATCATCATCATCATGCAATGCATCCTCAACCCCATCGGGTGCTCCAACCTCCCCGAAAATCGGAACAAATGGAGAAGAACTGGGTGCCATGAAAGCACCCCCTCCCAACGGTCCAGCTTCACCAACAAATGCATCACAATTGTGATTCAGATTAACGGCAAAGGATGGTGAAGCCACTAAAGCTGGCTCGGGTGCAATCACTAGCACTGCTGACGAAGATCCAATAGGCATGGCACTAGAGCTGGCTAGATGTCCTGTGGAGTGCAGATTCCTATTCGAACCTCCAGAACTAGATGCCACATCCACGAGCTTCGCTAACAACTTTGGAGACCTAACCTTAGGAAACTGACAACGACAATGAAACAACACCTGCATATCTTCGTCACTGCTAATAACGAATGAATCATACTTCACATCATCACGTAACACGGAAATTGGAATTCTATAGAATAACTTCTCCACCTGTTTCACACCATGCAGTCCTAGTCTCTGGAGTATAGTATTCTTAAACTCAGCGAAACTGGTCGAAGGTTTGAGAAAAACACTCAACTGGTCCTTGTCAGTGAACTTAATTCCTGATCGTATTTTCTTCTTAATTGGCCATCTATAGTGCACAAGAGCTACAAAACTCTCATCATTAGCCATTTTGAATCTCACTCTTCTACAAATTTTGTGTATGAGCTCGTTTTTATATACCTCATTGCTTTGTAAATCGAAATATTTAGTTTCAATTTACCCTAACGTTGGTGCATGTGTAAATCAAATTTTATCAAATCGATTTACGTTCATTTATAAATTGAATCACCTGTAAATCGAACCCATTTGTTTCGATTTAGTAGGAGAACGTCAAATCAAATTTTTTATTTCAGTTGAACTACGTTTTTTACTTAATTCAAATCAATTAGATTTGATTTACTACGTGTTACGCTAATTCGAATTCACTCAATTCGATTTATATAGAAATGTGGTTTGGTCTTTAACGTTGCATTTTTTGGTTTGGGACATTCAAGACATATTGAAATGCACTAGGTTTAATCAAGTCATTTGCCCTAATACTATTTATTTCGTTATACAATAATCCAGAATTTTAACTATTTGGCTTCTAAGTCGAGGACCTCTACATTTTCAAGAATGTGATAAAATTTCTTTATCTATATCACTATGTTACAGCAAAATACACCAACCACTAAATAGAAATCGAAATCAATAACTAAATTGGGGAGGAAAAAAAAGAAAAAAAATAAATACATGAATGTCTAACTACCATGATACATAAATAAATGTAGAAGTACAATTATATAATAATTTTTCTAAGCCAAAATCCAAAATTTTACATATCCATTCTGTCAATCAAACAACATATTCGAGTGTCATAATCTCTGTAGGGCTCCACATGAACTTTTGAATGCCTAAAAAGTCCTCATTTTCTTTAGTGTAAGTCATGCAAACCTTCAAGTTCATAGACTTCATTGTGCTCTCAAGCTCATTAATTACCTCGGTAGTGTCTCGAACAATAAGTATTCTTTTGGGTCTCAAAATCTAATCAACCTCAGCCACAACAACTTGAATATTGCACCTAAGAGACCAATAAATATATTAGCAAAATGACAGATAATTATTTTCTATTGATATGATTTGACAAACCATTAGTTGTGATGAATGAGAAATGAAATAATTATACACACCTTTTTTTGGTTCTTAAAAATAGATAATCTGCATGGAGGATATCGTATGACCTAGGATAAGTGGTAAATAATTTACGCCAATTATGATACATGCCAAAAAGATCACGTTCATATATAATAGGAAGTGTGTCTAGAGCATCTATTGAAATCATATTCATGACCCAAATATTTAAATCTTTCATAGCTGCAACAAACCTAAAGACCAAAAAAAAGTTATAAAACAAAGGTAGTGGCAACAACATTCTTATATAATTTGGATTAACATTTCAAAAGTAATTTTTCTTAGCCTCTATAGACTGATCTTATATCCATGATATTTCAAACACTTGACCATTGAATTCTCATTCCAACACGTTTTCAGTGTTCATAGTCTATATTAAAATCGTCAGGGACAGGCTTTTCATAAACTCCAACTTGAGAACTTGTCAACCATAGTCCATAAATGCTTCATGGTTAACATATTATATATAGGTCCAAGTGGGAGTTAGAGGGTGTGGTAGCTTATATCCACAAAAAGCCTATAGTTGCCTTCTTATCACGATGCCTCATAAGAAGGAAAAAAAATTGTTGTAAAAACTACCCAATGAAAGAGTAATTGATAAAAAAAAAAGAATTTCTCTTCTAGCATATATGGCCTTTTATAATGATAAAATAAAAATAGAAAAAATAAAATTTTATATTTTATATTAGAAATAGAATTTGATATTTATCCTAATAAAATTAAATAATTAATTAGTTGTAATTAATATATTTAAATAAATAAAACAAATCAAATAAAAATATTTTTGAAAATTAATCAAATCAATTAATTGATACAAATAATTAGTATAATTGATTTGATTTAATTTATTTTACTGAATTAAAAAAGTAAATAAAAAATAGTTGATTGAATTTAATGAATTAAAAAGTAAAATAGAGAAACACTTTATTAGGAGACAGTGATTTTTTAACTAAATTAATCTGTGTTTATTTTATTTAATTAGAATAAATAACAAATTATCTATTTTAATATGTACCTTAAGAAATTAATAAATTAAATAATTGATATAATGAATTATAATTAATTAATTGATATAAATTATAATAAATTTTGTGATATTTAAATATTTAATCAAATCAATTAGTTGATATAATTAATTTACTGTAATGAATTGTATTGAATGAGTTAAAAAAATAAATTAGGAAACACTTTTAACAATTAATTGCATGATATAAATTATAATTGTGTGATATTTAAATATCTAATCAAATCAATTAGTTGTTATAATTAATTTACCGTAATAAATTGTATTTAATG
The DNA here is from genome assembly GCF_000817695.3 of Arachis duranensis. Lineage (NCBI taxonomy): Eukaryota > Viridiplantae > Streptophyta > Magnoliopsida > Fabales > Fabaceae > Arachis > Arachis duranensis. The sequence continues at coordinate 65,279,149 of NC_029780.3, read as the reverse complement.
GGTTAAAAGAAATAAATTGGTCTGAGAAGCATGCCACGTCAGCTCCATCATTAAATGCAAAACCCCAATTTTTATATAATAGAATAGATTTTTATGAATAAATAAAAAAATAAACATAAAAGTTTTTTGAGGTCACAAAAGTACACACGACAAAATCGAACTTCCAATCTACATATTAAAGATGACAAAAATAACCCACTATTAGAGAGATTTCCTTTCCGTTAAGTTTAGTTTATACATAGCCATTAAAATGGTAAGTTGTCTCTCCTTATCATTATTTAGGGTATCTTGTAACACCTTATTACTCTAAACTCTATCTCATGCTGTAAAGGGCGAAGGATAATAAAGTGCCACGACAGCTCTAAAACTCATATAATAATATATGTTGAAAGAATTAATAATACAAGGAGCCCGATAAAAAAATAAAGCTCAAAACAAAGATAGAAAAGCATGAAATGTTCACACGATAACTACAAACTTAAAGGCACAAGATACAACATGATAAAGATACAAAAGATTACAAGGTATATATATAGTATGGTAGTCAAAAGAACACTAGTCGTAGCCCGCGGAATTTAAGCCTACTAGTTAATACAGACATAACAGAGATTTTGAGTTAAAATAGCATATAAACATGTCTCTCAAAGCCTCTAAGGCAACAAAGTATAAGATACAAAAGAGAGAGAACTACAATAAAATAGCTAAAATACAAAGAGATAACAAAAGATCCTTTGTTCTGTCACCATCCCGCAACTCACCGAGGAGGGTTGCGACCTGCATCTGAAAAACAATAACAACATATGGTATGAGAACTGGTATGGTAACAACGCCCCATATATAAGATATAAGGTTCCGAAACGACAAAGACAATCCTAGAGCTTTACATAAAACATAAGATTCAAATTTATAAAACAATTTAATAAGTCCTTAAACAGGCCATCTATCTTAGGAAATTTCTAAACTAACATTTACACCGTTGTCCTACAGCTTTCACCAGCCTAACCTCCATATGATCCCATCGCTACCGCCTACCAAGCCTCCTCAATCCCAGTAGAAAGCACAAGTATTTGCATACAAGTAATACACAAGTAATATTCATATATAGCAAGTAAATCAAGAAGCAATTAAGCATGTTATACAGTTAGGCATATGATGCAAGTAAACAAAGCAATCAAACACATAGAAAATGCACATGATGAATGCCTGTCCTATTGGCTGTGTGATGCCAGGGCATTTTGGCCAGTTTTACTGACCTTTTCTTTACTGTTTTTAAGGTAGTTTCATGCATTTTCTTAGGAAATAAGCTAGTTTTGGGTAGATATTCACTTACATCTTGATTCAAGCAAACATTGTGAATTTTGAATAATTTCATGAGAATTATGCATAAATTGAATGATAAATTGGATGATGCATGATCCCATGATTAAGAGCAAGACTTTGATGCACTTTGTTCGATTGATGTCAGGCCAAAAGAAGAAGAGAAGAGCCACGTTAGTGGCTACGTTAGTTAACTAACGTGGGCACTAACATGGAAGGAAGGAAAGCCACAACATTAGTGAGAAAAGTTAGTGGCATTAACTTTGAAGAAAGGAAATGGAGCCAATGTTAGTGACACTTAACATTATCACTAACGTTGGACCAAGCTCATGAGTGGCCACGTTAGAGTCCACGTTAACCTAGTTAACGTGGCCTCTAACGTTAAGAAGGAAGGGGGGAAGCCAACGTTAGTGACACTCAACATTGTCACTAACGTTGGCCAAAGCACATTAAGCCACGTTAACTCCCACATTAACCTAGTTAACGTGGAAGCTAACGTGAAGGAACAAAGTGGTCGACAACGTTAGTGACACCCAACATTGTCACTAACGTTGGAAGCAACCACACAACCCCCCAAGGAGCCACGTTAACTTCCACGTTAACTTAGTTAACGTGGAGGCTAACGTGTGAAAAAAGAAGGTGCTCGCCAACGTTAGTGACACCCAACATTGTCACTAACGTTAGAAGGAGCCACACATGCCACCATGAGCTACGTTAACTCCCACGTTAACTTAGTTAACGTGGAAAGTAACGTGGTACCTGACAGCCTGGCCATGCTTTCTTCAAACACGCATAACTTGAGCCACAAAACTCCAAATGAGGTGATTCCAGTGGTATTGGAAAGTAGGATTCCAGAACATTCCAAGAATATATGGCACTACATGGTTGACACTAAATTTGAGGGAGAAAACCTGCCCCGAAAGTGCAATGAAGAACATGGTATCAACCTGTATTAAGGTCAACTGACCTCTTCACCTTCCAAGAAGTGTAACTCGAGTTGTAGAGCTCCAAATGATGCGCTTCAAAAAGAATTAGAAAGTAGACATCCAGGGATTTTTAACAATGTATAATAGTATAGGGTGGACACTAAGTTTGAGCTTCAGAAACTGGCAATAATGAAGCCTTGATCGCTAGCGTTATTGGCAATCAACATTTCCAGTAACGTTGGCATATATGCCAGCGACCATGTCCACTTCAAAGGAGCATAACTTGAGCTAAAGAGGTCTAATTGAGGTGATTTTAGTTGCGTTAAAAAGCTGACATTCAGAGCTTTCCAACGATGTATAATACTCTATAGTGGGCATGAAATTGGAGCACAAACAAGAGGCATCTTTTAAGCCCCAAAACACCAACTGGGCAGCAAGTGCAACGTTAGCCACAATAACTTTAGCACTAACGCCACACTTGTAGCGTTAATGTGGCTAACTTTAGCACTAACTTTGGCACCTGGACCTCCACTTCTCTCTCAAGTCCACTTCAAAGCTCAAGCAAGCAAGCCCACAATTGTCAACCAATCAAGACCACAAGAAGCATCTAGAATAGGAATTTTCATTTTATTATAATTTGTTTTTAATTTCATTTTTGGTAATTTAGAAGAGCCTATATAAAGGCCTTAGTTTTTACATTCAAGTCATTTTGGATTCTGGAGAATTGAAGGAAGGGGGAGAGGGTGAAAACCAATTCGAACTTCTGTGAATTGGCACACTCCAAGGGGAGTGGGTCTTAGGACCCCTCCCCTCCACCACTCTTCTTCCTTTTCTCTTCTTTTCTTCCTTAGGAGTAGTTTTATTTGTAATTTTCATTTATGAATTTTGAAGTTTTAATTTTAGTTTTAATCTTCATCTTTACTTTCTGCACTTTTCTTCTTTTCTATTTTGGTAGAGCAATGATCAACTAACTCTTTTCATTGGGTTAGAGAGCTCTATTGTGATTCAATGGATTAAGTGTAGTTCTTATTCTTCTTCTTCTATCTTTTCTCTTGATTTTACTTGAAAGCTTTCGATCTTCATCCAATTGGGTAGTTATCTTGGAAAAGAAGCTATTCATACTTGGATCTCTTTTGAACCTTAAAAGAGGAGTGAAGGGATCAAGCTAGAAATGCTTTCTCATGCTGGACCAAATTGGGTTTGGATGGATATGTGACTATAATCCTCTCAACACTTGATTTGGGAAATGCATGTGGTATAATCAGTGACCATACTTCATCTCTTCTCATGAGCAATTGACTAAGGAATTGGCTATTGATCAAGAATTGAGAGATTGAACCACAAGAACAAGCTTAGAGAGATTGGATTGCCAAGGAATTGGAATCCAATCACTTAAGATTGCCAGGGAGATCAATGAATGCATTGATTGAGGAAGAGACGAGAATGAATTTGATCCGGAGAATTGCATCATCTCTTGATCCCAATTTTCATTTTATTTTTAGTTTTTACATTTACTTTTCTTGCCATTTTACTTTTCTGCACTTTATTGCTTTCTATACTTTTCTGTCAATTTACAATTCTTGCTGCTCCTCATCCAAATCTGAATCGTCTAACTAGGATAATCAATTAACCATTGATTGCTTAATCCGTTAATCTCTGTGGGATTCGACCTCACTCTATTGTGAGTTTTACTTGACGACAATTCGGTACACTTGCCGAAGGAAATCTGTTGCAAGACAAGTTTTCCCCTGATCAAGTTTATGGCGCCGTTGCCGGGGATTAATTGTGATTAACAAACTACCAGTTGGTTGATTACCTAGATTAGACATTTTCTTTTGTTTTGCTTTATTCATGTAATTGATTTAGTTCTTTATTTTCAATGCTCTCTAACTGTTTGTGTTAATGCCTCACCAAGAAGCCCCTGTTCGTGACAGCTTTGGCTCTTGGTGATTTTGTTATTAATACAACAGTTCTTTACTCAGCTTCTTTCCAAATAAAATTGGCATATGATCACATTCTAAGTTTGGTGTTGCCCTGTAACAATCTGTTTTCAATCTTTCTGGATACTTGCATCCATTCTAAGAGAAAGTGTCACACTAAGTTTGGTGTGCCACTTATTTTTTTATGCAATGTATCCAGCAACACCACTTGTTTGTATAATCATAATGCCTTTGCTTCTTAGGCTTGCAGTGTTATCCTTAATTTTTGCTTGCTTAACCACATACATCACTTACATTTCAGTATGTAAGACGTTCATGACCCATCATAGACCCCACCACCACTGTTTTATTTGCTGCTTGAAGACAAGCAATTAGTCTAAATTGGTGTGGAAAGGGAAAAAAGTAGGAGAAGAAGGGCAACAACAATAAAGATGAACTACAAGGTGGTAAAGTTCCTTTTTCCTCTTACATATTTCCAGTACATTCAATTGCATGATTGTCTTCTAAGTTCTTTGTATGTATGTGTGCTTGTTCCTTGTAAATAAGCATGTCAATTCTGTCTTTTAAACTTTTTATTGACTAAGGCTGTATTTTCTTGTTTGAATGTCATTATTGCATCCTTACTTTGCTTACTTGTATGCTTGTCCCTTTTGAATCAAATGAAAGGAGAATGAGTGTTTTTAAAAGACCAGAGTAGAGTTCATACTATGGAATGAGTTCATGAGTTTGTGGTATGGTCATAAATTAGCTAAGTTGGTTCAACCACAAGGGTGGGAAGACAACTATCTGTCATGAATACTATGCTTGAGACACACCCCATGAGACTAGCTAAATAAGAAGATCCTAATAAGAAAGAGGGAAAGAACAATGAAAGTGAAAAAAAAAATAAAAGAAAAAGAGTAAGCAATAAGGCTAGGCACCAATGGTTTTAATCTTAAGGCAAGTGTCTGTGGTGCTGCTGTGTGAGGGATCTACTTGGATGAATAAGCTCTTAGGGGTGCCTTATCACTTGGTAACTTGGGTTAACTAACTCGGGATTATCAGCTGAAAGTCCACTATCAAGAGTAACCTTCACTACAGAGCATTTAGTAACCCAAAGAGGTGCTGGACACCAAGGTCTCAAGAAAAGAAAATAAATAAACTATATGCCTGTGGTGTGTATGTATGGGTGAGAGACTTGAGCAAGTAAGTCCTTAGGGGTGCTTCAACACCTAGCACCTTGAACCAACTGGTTCGGGAGTGTTGGCTGAAAGCTTATTTTAAAGAGTTGCCCCCTTACAGAGCACTTAGCTTAAGAACAAAAATAAGCCCTGAAATGACAATAAAAGGATCAATGAATAAAAGTCTTATGGGATGCAATCACAGTAAGTATTCGAGGACATGATAAAGGTCTGAAAGCCAGGAATGAACCTAAGTTGCTATGCATGAAACCACCATAAAACCAGGGACATGACTTCCACAAGAATGACTCATTTCTCTTAGCATTCCATTCATCATTCTCTTGTTCCAGTACTTGCTTAGGGACAAGCAAGCTTTAAGTTTGGTGTTGTGATGCCAGGGCATTTTGGCCAGTTTTACTGACCTTTTCTTTACTGTTTTTTAAGGTAGTTTCATGCATTTTCTTAGGAAATAAGCTAGTTTTGGGTAGATATTCACTTACATCTTGATTCAAGCAAACATTGTGAATTTTGAATGATTTCATGAGAATTATGCATAAATTGAATGATAAATTGGATGATGCATGATCCCATGATTAAGAGCAAGACTTTGATGCACTTTGTTTGATTGATGTCAGGCCAAAAGAAGAAGAGAAGAGCCACGTTAGTGGCTACGTTAGTTACACTAACGTGGGCACTAACGTGGAAGGAAGGAAAGCCACAACGTTAGTGAGAAAAGTTAGTGGCATTAACTTTGAAGAAAGGAAATGGAGCCAACATTAGTGACACTTAACATTATCACTAACGTTGGACCAAGCTCATGAGTGGCTACGTTAGAGTCCACGTTAACCTAGTTAACGTGGCCTCTAACGTTAAGAAGGAAGGGGGGAAGCCAACGTTAGTGACACTCAACATTGTCACTAACGTTGGCCAAAGCACATTAAGCCACGTTAACTCCCACATTAACCTAGTTATCGTGGAAGCTAACGTGAAGGAACAAAGTGGTCGACAACGTTAGTGACACCCAACATTGTCACTAACGTTGGAAGCAACCACACAACCTCCCAAGGAGCCACGTTAACTTCCACGTTAACTTAGTTAATGTGGAGGCTAACGTGTGAAAAAAGAAGGTGCTCGCCAACGTTAGTGACACTCAACATTGTCACTAACGTTGGAAGGAGCCACATATGCCACCATGAGCCACGTTAACTCCCACGTTAACTTAGTTAACGTGGAAAGTAACGTGGTACCTGACAGCCTGACCATGCCTTCTTCAAACACGCATAACTTGAGCCACAAAATTCCACATGAGGTGATTCCAGTGGTATTGGAAAGTAGGATTCCAGAGCTTTCCAAGCATATATGGCACTACATGGTTGACACTAAATTTGAGGGAGAAAACCTGGCCCGAAAGTGCAATGAAGAACATGGTATCAACCTGTATTAAGGTCAACTGACCTCTTCACCTTCCAAGAAGTGTAACTCGAGTTGTAGAGCTCCAAATGATGCGCTTCCAAAAGGATTGGAAAGTAGACATCCAGGGCTTTCCAACAATGGATAATAGTATGGGGTGGACACTAAGTTTGAGCTTCAGAAACTGGCAATAATGAAGCCCTGATCGCTAGCGTTATTGGCAATCAACATTTCCAGTAACGTTGGCATATATGCCAGCGACCATGTCCACTTCAAAGGAGCATAACATGAGCTACAGAGGTCTAATTGAGGTGATTCCAGTTGCGTTAGAAATCTGACATTCAGAGCTTTCCAACGATGTATAATACTCTATAGTGGGCATGAAATTGGAGCACAAACAAGAGGCATCTTTTAAGCCCCAAAAACACCAACTGGGCAACAAGTGCAACGTTAGCCACAATAACTTTAGCACTAACGCCACACTTGTAGCGTTAGTGTGGCTAACTTTAGCACTAACTTTTGCACCTGGACCTCCACTTCTCTCTCAAGTCCACTTCAAAGCTCAAGCAAGCAAGCCCACAATTGTCAACCAATCAAGACCACAAGAAGCATCTAGAATAGGAATTTTTATTTAATTGTAATTTGCTTTTAATTTCATTTTTTGTAATTTAGGAGAGCCTATATAAAGGCCTTAGTCTTTATATTCAAGAAGAACGGAGAATTGAAGGAAGGGGGAGAGAGTAAAGACCAATTTGAACTTCTGTGAATTGGCACACTCCAAGGGGAGTGGGTCTTCGGACCCCTCCCCTCCACCACTCTTCTTCCTTTTCTCTTCTTTTCTTCCTTAGGAGTAGTTTTCTTTGTAATTTTCATTTATGAATTTTGAAGTTTTAATTTTAGTTTTAATCTTCATCTTTACTTTCTGCACCTTTCTTCTTTTCTATTTTGGTAGAGCAATGATCAACTAACTCTTTTCATTGGGTTAGAGAGCTCTATTGTGATTCAATCGATCAAT
>NC_029780.3:65266399-65271299 GCF_000817695.3 Arachis duranensis | reverse complement strand
AGCTTTCGATCTTCATCCAATTGGGTAGTTATCTTGGAAAAGAAGCTATTCATACTTGGATCTCTTTTGAACCTTGAAAGAGGAATGAAGGGATCAAGCTAGAAATGCTTTCTCATGCTGGACCAAATTGGGTTTGGATGGATATGTGACTATAATCCTCTCAACACTTGATTTGGGAAATGCATGTGGTATAACCAGTGACCATACTTCATCTCTTCTCATGAGCAATTGACCAAGGAATTGGCTATTGATCAAGATTTGAGAGATTAAATTACAAGAAATTGTAATTCAATCACTTAAGATTGCCAAGGAGATCAATGAGTGCATTGATTGAGAAAGAGATGAGAATGAACTTGATCCGGAGGATTGCAATATCTTTCGATCCCAATGTTCATTTTATTTTTAGTTCTTACATTTACTTTTCTTGCCATTTTACTTTTTTGCACTTTATTGCTTTCTTTACTTTTCTGTCAATTTACAATTTCTGTTGCTCCTCATCCAAATCTGAATCGTCTAACTAGGATAATCAATTAACCATTGATTGCTTAATCTGTTAATCTCTGTGGGATTCGACCTCACTCTATTGTGAGTTTTACTTGACGACAATTCGGTACACTTGCCGAAGGAAATCTGTTGCAAGACAATTTCCACATGCATCACTGTGATATCACATTGTCGGTTAAATTGCAAACCTGACACATTCCTATGAGAATGTCGCCTTTTGGTCAAGAATATAATATGAGAACCCCCAGGTGATAAAAAAATTATTAGGGTTAGGTGTTTAAAACAATAGATAAGGATTATTCAGTAAAGAGCACACCCCAAGAGACACAGCGGAACATAAACGATAGATAAAAGGGGGTTTTCCTTCTAGACCTCTAAGAAACCTGTTCTTAGTAACCTAGGTCATCGGAAGGGATTCTCTACTAGACATTTAAAAAACCCATCCTTAAAACCTAGATCAGAGGGATGAAAACTGAAAGAAACCACCAAGCAGATCACCTTAGTGTTGGATCCTTCAATCTTCTTCATGCAACAAGCAAAGTAGATCACTCACCTCAGTCAATCACACTAAAAAAAGGTTCTTAAAGCACTAAGAAGATTTTATTCATCAAAAGTTGTTTAAATGGTCTCACCAAAGGTGTTTAAATAGGCTCCTAACAAACTTACAAAAAGATAAGATAAAATTTAAAATTTAAATCAGATTCGATCTTAATGGATTAGATCATATTTGATTTAAATTTAAAATTTCTAAAAATACTACTAAGCAAATCAGAACTAAAAAAATCTTTTAACAAACTCTAACCACAAAAGAAACTAAAATAAAGGCCTAAAATTTTGAAATTTAGTGATAAATTACGCCTCCCACTAAATTTGAAAAGCATTATTGGGCTTCTTGCTGTCTTGACTTAGCCCAATGGGCCTTGCCCATTCTTCTTTAGTTAGAACTTGATGTAACTCCTTATGCATAAGTGCTGCCAAGTTTCCAAAACTCTCCTTAGGCTTCTTTTCACATGCTCTAATGATGGGGTCCTCTGGAAGTGTGAAATTTTCATTATGCCTTTCTGTCTTAGAATTTCCCAGTTATCTTTCCGAACATGTATCATTCCCTCTTTCCTCAAAAAGACTCGTTCTCGAATTTGTGTCCATATCAAAAGGAGCGAGATCAGAAACATTAAAAATAGCAGAGACATTATACTCACCTGGTTCGTCAATCTTTTAGGCGTTATCATTGATCATCTTTAGCACTTTGAACGGGCCATCCCCTCTAGCATCAACTTTAGACTTCCTTTGAGTAGAAAATCTCTCCTTCCTCAAATGTACCCAAACCTAATCTCCTGGTTCAAAGACTACATGCTTTTGGCTCTTGTTAATCCTTTCAGTCGTGGCTTTATTTTCCTCTCAATTAAGTCGTGAGCCTTTGCATGTATTGCTTTAACCTTCTCAGCCTTACTTGCTCCATCTAAGCTAACAATATCACTCAAAGGTAAAGGCATTAAATCCAAGACAGTTAGAGGATTAAAACTATAGACAAGTTCAAAGGGCAAAAAACCAGTAGAAGAATGGAGTGTCCTGTTATAAGCAAATTCAATAAAAGGTAAACAATCTTCTTAGATTTTCAAATTCATATCAACAACAACACACAATAAGGTTCCCAATGTCCTATTTAACACTTCAATTTGATCATCAGTCTGAGGGTGACAAATAGTTAAGTATAACTATTTTGTTTCCAACTTACTCCACAAAACCTTCCAAAAGTGACTTAAGAATTTGACATCACGATTAGAGGCAATAGTTTGGGGAACACTATGTAAGCACACAACTTTTCTAAAGAATAGGTCAGCAATATTTGTGGCATCATCAGTTCTATGCCAAGAAATGAAATGAGCCATTTACTAAATCTATCTACCACAACAAAAATACGATCTCAACCTCTCCTAGTTCTAGGCAAACCAAGAACAAAGTCCATAGAAATATCAACCCATGGATGCACAGGAATAGGTAAAGGAGTATACAAGCCATTTGGTAATGACTTAGATTTAGCTTGTTTACATGCAATGCATTTAGCACAAAACTTTTCAACATCTTTACACATGTGGGCCAGTAAAAATGCTCAGATAAATCATCCAAAGTCTTATGCACACCAAAATGACCCATCAAATCCCACTATGTGATTCTAGAACAAGTAGCTCCCTAATAGAATAAGTAGGTACACAAATCCTATTACCCCGAAAAAGAAAACCATCATGCTTATAGAATTTTTTATGTGCAACATGTTCACATGCAGCATAGATAGAGGCAAAATCAGAATCGGTTGCATACAATTCCTTTATACACTCAAAATCTAACAGCTTAGAAGTAAGGGTTGTGATTAAGGAATAACTTCTAGATAATGCATCAACAACCACATTCTCTTTACCTTGCTTATAGGCGATTACGTATGGAAAAGATTCAAGGAATTGTATCTATTTTGCATGTCTTTTGTTCAGCTTCCCTTGGCCCTTCAAGTATTTAGGATTCAAGGTCAATATGCACCACAAATTCCTTAGGTAGCAAGTAATGCTGCCATACTTCCAAAGCTCTTACCAAGGCATAAAGCTCCTTATCATAAGTTGAGTAGTTGAGATGGGCTCCATTCAACTTCTCAATGAAATAGGCGATTGCTCGTCTCGGAAGCATCATATTCTATTTCAAAAGTTTTATAAATACCTGGTAAAATAAGAATGGGGTAGAGCACAATAATTCTTTCAAGGTGTTAAAGGCAAGTTCTTGTTCTTGATCCCATTTAAAGCCGACATCTTTCTTGATGATTTCAGTTAAAGGTTTAGTAATAGTGAAAAAATCTTTAACAAACCTCTTATAAAAAACCCGCAAGACCATGAAAACTTCTAACATCAGAACAAGCACTTTTGGAGATTAGCATACAATTTTTCCTTTCTAAGTACCTCTAAAATAGATTGAACATGAAAAATATGATCATCAAGACATTTATTATAGATAAAGATATCATCAAAATAAACAACTACAAATTTACCTAAAAATTCTAGCAAACATGATTTGTTAATCTCATGAATGTACTAGGTGCATTAGTAAATCCAAACGGCATAACTAACCACTCAGGCAAACCATATTTAGTTTTAAAAGCTGTTTTTCATTCATCACCAAGTTTCATTCGTATTTGATGATAACCACTCCCTAAATCTATTTAGTAAAAATAACAAAACCATGCAATTCATCAAGCATATCATCACGTCTAGGAATAGGATGGCAATACTTTACCGTAATCTTGTTTACAGCTCCGCAGTCAACACACATCCTCCAAGAGCCATCCTTCTTGGGCACCAACAATACTAGAACAATACAAGGACTCACGCTTTCTCTCACAAAATCCTTAGCCAAAAGGTCATCGACTTGCCATTGTAGTTCTTTCGTCTCCTCATGATTGGTCCGGTAAGCTGGCCAGTTTGGAATGCTTGATCTAAGAACAAAGTCAATCTGATGCTCAATGCCTCGTAACAGAGGTAACCTTGGGGGCATCACCTTCGGGAAGACATCTCCAAATTCCTGCAAAAGTGAAATAAAAGCATTAGGCGGTTCATGCTTAGTTTCAATGGTAGAAAGTAAAGTCTCTCTAAATCTCAGTAATACCAATGCTTTTTTTCCTAAACTAGCATGCTTTAGATCCCTCTCTTTTGCATAAACACACATCTTGTGAGCACTCTCACTTTTTACAGAATTTTCTCTCTTACAACTCTCTTTGTTACTCAAATCTTGACTCATTTTCTCACTCTTTGCTTCTCTTAGAGCCCTTTTCTGACCCTCTTATTTTTCAAATTTCTCACATCCTAAAGACTCATTTGTGGATTCGCACATGCTCAATTGCTCCAAGTACATTTCTTTAGGGGATAAAGGTGCAAGAGTAATCTTCTTCCCAAGGTAAGTAAAGGAGTACCAATTTGTGAAACCATCATGGACCATCCTCCTATCATACTGCCATGGACGCCCTGGGAGTAGATGACAAGCCTGCATGGCAACCACGTCACAAAGTACATCACAGTGAAGAGAATCCTAGTGAGATGCACGAAAATAGAAGAAAAAGAACTAAATTAAATAAAGCAAAAGGGGCAAACTGTTAAAAGAAAACAATGCTAAAAGAAATGAAAATTAAAAGGTAATAAGAATGAACTCAAACTAAAATAATGTAAAATAAAATAGAATAAAATAACAACTAAACAAATATTTAAACAAAGAAAAAGGTCTAACCTAGATAACAAATCAACTGGTAGTTGTTAGTCATAGTTGATCTCCAGCAACGACGCCAAAAACATGGTGCAAAATTTACAATCCATAACTTATCGGCAAGTGCATCGGGTCATACCAAGTAATAACTCACGGTGAA